>NC_143520.1:26645027-26957060 GCF_031878675.1 Megascapheus bottae
TGGCTCATACCTGTAATCCTGGCTACTGAAGAGACTGAGTTCTGAGGATTGGAATTTGAAGCCAACCCAGGGAGGAAAGTTCATAAGACTCCTAGCACCAATTAGCCACCAAAGGGCCAGAAATAGAGCTGTGGCTCAAGGGGACTAGCCTTGAGCAAAAAGCTTGATTTCCTCGTGTGCATTACATAATTCAGTTGATGCAGAAAAGTTCTGAGTTATTTGAATCATTGTGTGATCTTCCGTTTCCCTGCTCTCAATTATATGATAATCTGCCTCTTAAAAGCAAGGTGCAAGTTGCAGTAATCCTCCTACACCAAAAGTGTGGTGGGCCTCATGTTGTGCTGAATCTTTAAGTGCTAAAGTAAAAATTTTAGATTTGTTGAAAGGCAACATGTTTTTTGCAGAGCTTGGGTGGTATTTTGAGAAAAATGAGTCAAAATCCAGCATTTGAGAGACAATGTCAGTGGGTACAATAGTAAGTTTTACCTCAGTTATATAGCCTACTCCAAGTAGGTGTTAGAGATAAATCTGAGTAATTTTAGCATTTGTGTTTTTTCCTCAACAACATTCTTCTTAGAACCATATATCCAAAACTATAGCATCTTTTTTTTCCATATATTTTTTATTGTAATTAATAGAAGGGTTACATTATATTCACCAGATAGAAGGTACATTACTTCACAAATATTGATTCCCTTTCTCATGTCTTGGTCCCCGTTTCCCTCCCCCCACTCCTGCCCCTCATCTTGTTTTCACTCCTTCCCTATCCTATTTCAAATAACCAAAAAAGCATATATACAATATATTAGATAACAAGGTGAAATGCTGTAACAATATGAGATAACCAAGGGACAATAGAAGAGATGAGAGATAACAGTACATTAAGGACTACAATCACTCATTATATGGCTTTTGTTTCTGTGTCCTGGAGGTCCTTTCGTTTAGCATCATACTGTGTGGCCTTATGTATCTAGGTTTTGTTCAGTCTCTGGTAAGAGCGCCCAAGGTTTCTACTGATTATGAAGTAGCATCTTAACTTTAGTAGCCTTGTTGGTTTTTGAGTGTTTTTCTTTGACAAGTTATTGAAAAAATCAGATAGAAAATGTATTTTAGTGTTATTCTTTGTCTAGAATTTATGGGCTAGATCTTAAGTTGAAAAGTTTTATGGTAAATTTGGATGGTAGCCACCCCTTAGCCATCCATATAAATGTAAGATATAACTAATTTGAAAGTTTCAGTGGATGAAGGATACACACTATATGTATCCATCTAGTACCAAGGAGCGGAAACTACAAATTGAGATGATGAAGAGGTGCAGAGAAAGAATTTTGAGACTTAATACATTTTATGAGGTAGCTTGGAGTAGGGAGGCAACAGGGAAAGAGTAACATGAAGAATTTTTTGTTGGAGAAGGCTGTCTTGGGTTTTTGTTCCATCATCTTTTGTTCTTCAGTTAATATTATGTTGTGATAGAGAAAGAAAAAGGAAGGTAATACTGTATTCTTTTATTTTAGACCATAGACTAAAGACACAAAAAGGAATTTAATGTAGCCCAGGCCTAAAAATACAAGGAAGTGTTTTGGGAGCAAAGTCTCATAAGTAATAAAAAGGAACCACTCTGTCCTTTCTGCATGTTATTCTCAAACTCAGTGTTACAAAATTGGTTGATAGTTCATTGTTCTGAGCACCTTATGCTAGATATCTTTAAGTCATGGCTTATCTAGATATTTTATGTCTTAAAGCATGACCTTTCTTTAACCTTCTGCTATGCTTAGAAAGCCAATACCATCCAATCCAATGTGTACTAGAGGAGGATTTCAGATGGGTCTCTGTTCTTTTTCTACTCCCTTTCAGTGGTTCTTCATGACTCCTGGCTGGTACTGCTACAGGCACAAATGCTGATAGCAGTAGGGCATCTCTCTAAATAGGAGACCTTGAATAGTAGAGATCAGGAAGTGAAAACAGGAAAGTTATGTGTTCATTTTGTAAACATTTCAGTATATTGTATGTGCTAAGTTCTTTGTCAGATATGTACAATATGTAACATAAGCCAGTTCATGACCTTATTACATTTATATTGTTTTTTTGAAAATAGTTTTTGGGTGTAGGGTATGTTACTAGGGTTTGAATTCAGGGCCTAGTGCTTGCTATGCAGATGCTGTATCACTTGAACTGTGTTTGATATTTTAGTATTAAAAAGCAACTATTTAAAATCATAAAGAACTTCTATGTAGAATTCAGTTATCAAAATGTTTTTAAATTAGCATCTGAAAGTAATTATAGAGATTGTGTTTTCCTTGAAAGGATGGTTGTGTTCATTTTATTCATACATTGCAGACTTTATCAGCCACTGCCAAGAATGGTACGTCATCAAGCAAAAACAAAGAAGATGAAGACATAGCTAAAGGTAAGGAATGAAACATGTATGATTTGGTAGGACTTAAAATACCCTTACCAGGAGTTTATTGAAATAAAAATTTTAATAAAACGGTGTGTACATTAGTTTTGCCTCTATTCCAAAAGCTAATAGTCTTAAAAGTCAGGAAAGCAAATGGCATGAGATGAACTTAATTCATTGTCCTTCTCTGTCATATATATTTAATGTCCTACTTTGGGAGAGACTACATTTTACCTTTTCTTTAATGCCAGAGTTATGAGTCAAGCCCAGAAATATGTTCATGGCTTTCCTATATGGAAAGCTACCCATATTATAATGTCACAATCTGTTTGCTATAAAAATAATAGCTGTGTATGACAGACTGTGGTAATAAGGAATGAGCAAAAACTTTATTTTTAAAAAATGCTGTGTTTCATTGCCTTGCCCAAGTCCACCATTTAACATTTAGTTGGACTGGCTTATTGTTAAACTGTCACCTAATGTTCCTTTTTTAAAAATCAAAATTAATTCTGGCTATCTTGTTATTTTGTTTTTTACTCAAACCAGCTATTGAATTATCATTGCAAGAACAGAAACAGCAGCATACAGAGACAAAATCTTTGTATCCAACTGCAGAAATTCCATTCAATAATAAAGTTGCACGGATTGTAAGAGCTTTATACGATTTTGAAGCTGTTGAGGACAATGAGCTCACCTTTAAACGTGGTGAAATTATTATTGTTTTGGATGACAGGTATGTTTCAGATTTGTGTTTATAAAGTATTCTGACATTTTAAAATACAGAAATCTTAAATGACAATCATATATATATATATATTTAACCTTTGATTATATTCGGATCATAGAACTTTCTCATACCTTGTTTGTGGTAAAGATTAGATAATGTAGCTGGTGCCAGTAGCACATACCTATAATCCTAGCTACTCAGGAGTCTGAGATCTGAGGATGGCAGTTCAAAGCAAGCCTGGGCAGGAAGTTATCTCCAGTTAACCAGCAGAAAACTGGAAGTGGCACTGTGGCTCAAGTGGTAAAGCAATAGCCTTGAGCTGAGAGCTCAGGGACAGTACCCAGGCCCAGAGTTCAAGCCCCAGTACCAAAAAAACAGAAAAAAAAGATTAGATAAGCTGAGGGTTTTTGGTTTTGGGTTTTGGTTTTGGGTTTTTTTGGCCAGTCCTTGGACTTTCTTAAGGCTATACCTCTACCATTTGATCCTCAGTACCACTTCTGGCTTTTTCCTATGTTTTTGGTACTGAGGAATAGAACCCTGGTCTTTGTACATGCTAAGCAAGTACTCTACCACTAGGCCAAACTTCGGGCCCTGTTTTTTTTTTTAATATACTTTAAAATCTGATGGTAAAGTGTTCTTTGTGTCCTAGATAGAAGATTTATTAAATAATATTGTTTACCACAGTTAGGATACACATCAATAATTCAGTCATCTGAGTGCATTTACCTTAGGAGGTAAAAATATAAAAATTACTGGCAGAAATAACTGAGGGAGAAATACAGTTACTGTACTTTATACCTTGATCAAAGCAACCTAAAGATATACCTGGCTGTTCTTTAATTCTTTTTTTTTTTAATTTTTGAACTATCTTTATTTAAAAATGACAGTTAAAATTCTCCATATAGAATTGTAATGAAATAGGAAATATTTAAATAATCATCTATTTATTTCCAGTTTTGCTCTTTAACTCTTACTCAAATATTCTATTCTCCTCACAGTTTCTTTTTCATTTAAAGTTGCAAGAAAAAAAGTACTTTGATATATGTTGAATCTAATTTTGTACTTTTACTGTGTGTGTGTGTGTGTGTGTGTGTGTGTGACAGGACCTTGCTGTTGATCCTTATGCCTCAATCTCTTGATTGCTAGGATTTTGTATATGAGCCCCTTAGGCCTTGCTTTAGATTTTTGTTGTTTTGGTGTCTTTGGGCCTTGTGATTGCTAGGTAAGTGCTGTACTATTGAGTCACACCTGTTGTGGGTTTTCTTTATGTGTGTGGTTGGGTGGGTCATGGGGCTTGACCTCAGCCTGGGTATTATCCCTGAGCTTTTTAGCTCAAGACGACCACTCTACCCTTGGGCCTGGTTATTGTCCCTTTGCTCTTCAGCTCAAGGTTATAAACCTACCCTTGAGCCAAGCCCCACTTCCCATTTTCTAGTGGTTAATTGGAGATAAGAGTCTCAGTCCTTTTGTACTCTGGTGCCTGGGCTGGCATTGAACCTCCATCCTCAGGTATCAGCCTCCTGAGTAACTAAGATTACAGGCATGAGCCACCATGCCCCGCTCTTAAATTTTTTTTTTTTTTTTAAGGAATGGTTATTTGAGGTAAGGCATACAATCCCCAAAAGAAGAGTTAGTAGAAAGGTGGAGATGTCTACCTAAGTATAGGCACTGTGTTCAAATCCTAGTACAAACAAAAAAAGAAAAAGGCAGAGGTGTATGTTACAGACACCAATATTCAGAGATGTCTGGCTTGAATGTCTTTTAGTTATATAAGTTAACAGTTTAAGTTTACATATTTAATATTCATACAACTATAAAATTAAACTCATCTATAAATAGAAACAAAATTACACATTAAGTAGATTTTACTTACATGTAAAACTTACTTTATATATAAGGTTGCCCAAATTTCCACTTAATGTTAATGTAATAGTGACTAAAGCATAGGAACTTCTGCAGATACATATTCTATGCTGTGTAATAACTCATCTCCCCTTTCTTCCCTTGTAATAGCTGTGAATCTTTCATCCAGTATCACTTTTGGTATTTAGCTGTGTCATATAGCATTACATAGCTATTGTATATAGTACATTACTGTGCTTTACTATGCTTTTTTCACAAATTTATTAGATAATTTAGAATCAACTATTTTCAGTTGAGATATATGCAAAAAACTCTTTGTAACTGTTAAGAGAATTCAACAGAAGTAGAATTTCATTTTCTGTCCTTTTCATAATAGGTCATAAGAGTCTTAGGATTGCTGTTGACATGCTTATCATTTTATGTTGGGGTAAATGTTGTCATTCTTGTTAATTTGTAACCACTGGTAGGATTTTAAACACAGATGCAAATTTGGTTGCTAAAATTAGAATTTAGAGCGAAGTTGTTCCATATAGTGTGGTACATGTGGACCTGTAATTCAGCCAGCAAGCACTCAGGAGATAGAAGCAGGAAGATGGGAAGTTTTTGGCCAGTCTGAGCTGCATATCAAAACCTTGTCTCAAAAAACAATCAACCAACCAAACAAAAACTATCCTCTGTTAGAAGATCGTGGTTCAAGGCTAACCCACCCAGAAGAGCTCATTAGACATCCATCTTTAACTAGAAAAAAGCAAGGCTAGAGCCCTGGCTCAGCAATAGAACACCAGTCAGCCTAATAAGCATGAGCACCTGAGTTCAAACCCAGTACTGCCAAACAAAAAAGGAAAGAAAAGAAACATCCAGATGTTCCAGAAATGATTCTTTTCATTGTTTTTATATTACTTTGGTGTTAATTAAACATTTTCACATACAATTTGAAGTGCCTTAAACATATATTCTTCTTTTTTTTTTTTTTTTTTGCCAGTCCTGGGCTTGAACTCAGGGTCTGAGCACTGTCCTTGGACACATTTTGCTCACAGCTAGCGCTTGGCCACTTGTGCCACAGTGCCACTTCCAGCTTTTTCTGTGTATGTGGTACCAAGGAATTGAAACCAGGGCTTCATGGATGCTAGGTGAGCCTGCTACCATTAAGCTACACTCCCGACCATTTATATCATTTTTGAATCACAATATAAAAAAAAACACTGACCTGGGCCAGAAGCATGCATTTCTTATTTAAAAAGGTATACAAAAAGTCTTCCACGTCTACATTTTTAAAACCTTCCTTAACACTTCCTGTTTTCTCTGTAGACATGTCAAATAATCAAGTGTAGTTTATGCAATTTCCAAATTGTCATGTTGAGATTAGACCTCCATAGCTTTGTATGTTTGGTTCTCTGCCCGGAAAGCGCTTTTTGGGGACCCAAAAGCATTTAGCAAAGAAAAGGAGTGCAAGGGAGTCCAAGCAGTGGAAGGCTTGGCTCCATGATTGGGAGAATACAAAATGCTATTTTAAGGAAAAGACTCTTCCAAGACTTTTAGGATCCTGGATTTACTTGATGTGTTGATGGTAGAAGTGTCATTTTCTTACATGGTTATTGCTACAGTTATTTATTGTCATGGCTGTCAGTGCACCAAGCATGCAAACACTACCAGGTGAGTCAGCTTTAGAAAGGTTCAGAGTGTCCTTTATTTTGACAGGTGAGTGGTGTGATAATTTGAGGTTAGAGTTGGTTTTTTTTTTTTAATCTGCCTTTTATTTTCTGGTTTATGTATAATAGGAATAAACAAATAGTTTTATTTCTTACACCCTATTTTTTTCTTTCTCTCTCTCTATTCCTGGTGAATTTCTACTCAGTTTTCAAAACAGCCAAATATGACCAATCAAGATTCTCTAGAAAGCGTTTTAGCTCTTCTTTGCTTTTAGCTCCCTGTAGAATTTAGAGTCCATCATCCTGACCCGTGTCTTCCTCCGCGCCTCTGCTGCTGTGCTGTACTTCTGGACATAGACACCAGCATTCCTTTTACTATATTTTAAGTGGATTCTGAACACGGTCAGCACTTCCCTGGGTGGGGAGAAAGAATGAAAAAGCAAATTCCAGAAAGAAGAGTAAAAGGGTGAAAAACACTGCACTGGATTTAACATTGCTTTTGTCTTGTGGGTTTTTTTTTTTTTTTTGCCAGTCCTGTGTACGTGGTACCATGGAATTGAACCCAGGGCTTTGTGCGTGCTAGGCAAGCACTCTACCACTAGGCCTGGATTTAACATTTCTTGGGGATAAAAAATGGTGTCTTACCAAGTTGTTCTGTCCTTTTTAGAGTTCACAAATGTTAGTAAATAAGTTTGTTGATGGTAAACTTTTCCCCTTATGCTTATATAATTTTTCACTTAGTTGTGATTTATCCTTTCTTAAAATATCCATATTATTGTACATATACATATATTGTACATATAAATACCCTATTTTAAATTTTGAATTATCAAATTATAGTGCTTTAATTTGGGAAATAACAGTTTTTTTCCTGTCAGCATGCCATAAAATCAACTGGTAGAGAAAACCGTAGATTGAGACTAGGAAAGAATCATCATGCTTTAACTTGGTATCTGCTTGTCTTGCCTACTTTCTTGTTTCTTCATGACTAAAAGACAGGACTAAAAAAAATGAAATCATAAACATTGTAAAAGACAGTGAGAAGGAGTTTGTTGAAACTTAGTGCCTAGCACTTGTAGGCATATACTCCACCACTTGAGCCACACTTGCATCTCTTTTTACTATTTTTTAATTTTCAAATAGATCTCTCATTTTTGCCTGGAGCCAGCTTTGGACTTTGATCTCCTACCTATACCTCCTGTGTAGCTGGGGTCATGAGTGTATCTTACCATACTCAGATTGTTTCGTGACACGGATAATGACTTTTTTTTTGCCATGACCGGCTTGGAACTATGATCCTCCTGATGTTTGCCTTTCAAGGAAATAGGATTGCAAATGTGCATCATTATACCTAGCCTTGTGTCTTTTTAATGGTAAACATTTAGAAACAAATGATACAGACTTCAGTGTTTATATTTTTCGGTGTCTTTTGTTGTTGGTTTTTAAACTGACAGCCTTATGTTTGACAGCTTGCTTGCTTAGCTAGCACTCTGACCTCTTGAGCCACATCTCCAACCTGGTTTTTACTTGTTAATTGGGGTCTTTTAATCTTTTATGCCCAGACTCTTTGAATTTCAATCCTCTAGATCTGTCTCATGAGTAGCTAGTATTTACAGGTATGAGCCACCAGTGCCTGTCCCAATTTCTTATATTAAACTTAGGAAAAGCAGATTTTTTTTTTAGTATAGCTAGATATTTCAGAGTATGGTAAATTATATTTTTATGTAATTCCTTTGGATACTAACAACACTAAAATGAGGAGGAATAAAGGGTACTTTGCCCTTTGTTTTCAGTGATGCCAATTGGTGGAAAGGAGAGAATCACAGAGGAACAGGGCTCTTCCCATCTAATTTTGTAACAGCTAATTTGTACCTTGAGACGGAGGCAGGTAAGTTTAATCTTAAATATTTTACTTGAATTGGCATTTAAGAATAGATTCCAAGTGTGCTTTAAATTATAAGCATTACAATTTAACTTGCATGACGTGATCCATTCATCCCCATGTCAATCCTAGGGGAGTTGCCTTCACTCTTGAGATTTAATATGTATAGTGGCCATACAAATAAGTATTTAAATCAACTGAATACTGTGAGACATAGTTTGTATTTTCTCTTTAAAAAGAATGTTGGTTTTATTTCTCACAGCTCTTCCAGGGACCCTTATGCAAAAGTGACCTGAGTATGATGAGCTGAGTTGGAGTGCCCTAAATTTTAGACTTCACCCCACTTTTATTTTATCATAGGGAACTTGTTACAAGAATGAAATAATGTAAACAAGATACTGAGGGTCCTGCTTCAGGTGTTTTGAACTTTACCTATAGCCACATGTGCTTCCTTCAGGCCCCGTCAATATTGCTGAGAAAGTGTGGATTTAACTGTAGGCAGGAGGTGGGAGAGCTCAGTACAACAGTATTAATGATGATAGTCACAGTGCTGAGTCCTTTGAAATGCTTCCCTTGATATACACAGTTTTGTGAGGTAGGTTCTTTAGTTACTGTATTTATAGGTAAGAGAACTGAGGCAGAAGTAAATGATAGAGCCAGGACTTAAGTTCTGTAGCCTAACCTTGAAATATGCTTAGACTACTCACTGAGGTACATATTAGTGCTAATCCTTACCAGGTTTTGGAAAGAAATGGAAAATGGAAAGAAAAAAACCCAACAAAATCCCTACATTATGTCTAGTATTATCTTTTTATGTGGAATGATAATACCAGAAAAGCAAGTTGTGAGATGGTGATACTCACTTGAATAGTAGTAAGTACATTATCATCACTTACACTTTCTTCCTTTAGTCTTAACATTTATAGTAGATAGATTTGGTGTTCTGGGCCTAGAGCTTGATCTATTAGACAATAATCTACTTAATTGACTTAATTGATAAATGCTGAAGAATTGAAATTTACTTTGTTTCCATAGCAGCTGTGGACAAATTGAATGTAATTGATGATGAGGAGGAAGAAACTGAGGATTCAGAGGCTGAGTCCATTTATATAGATGAGGTAGAGTTCTTTTTTGTCCATTAGTTAAACTGTCAAGGCTTATGTATTATCTTTGAAAATGCCTGCAAAGATTGATTTTCTGTTCACAAGTAAAGTTTCTTACTACTTTTTAAGGATA
The DNA here is from genome assembly GCF_031878675.1 of Megascapheus bottae. Lineage (NCBI taxonomy): Eukaryota > Metazoa > Chordata > Mammalia > Rodentia > Geomyidae > Megascapheus > Megascapheus bottae. The sequence goes on from NC_143520.1 coordinate 26,654,783, forward strand.
AGATGGATAGAGCCTTACAAGTACTCCAGAGTATAGATCCAACAGATTCCAAGCCAGACTCTGAAGACCTCTTGGAGTTAGAAGGTATTTTAATTAATATTAGAGATCATTTTAATGTTACTGCTAGTGTTTTGTTTTGTTTTTTTCTGCTTTGTGGTTGATTGTTTTAGATTTGATATCTCTGCTGGAGATAGACTAGTACTGTAATAATATAGTGTTCACTTAAAAGGTATTATCATACCCATGTATCTGTTATAAATATGTTTCCCAAGAACCATTGGAGTCACACCGATAGACATGAAAATAAAGCATTGTGGCTGGGAGTTTGGCCTAGTGATAGAGTGCATGCCTAGCATGTACGAAGACCTGGGTTCGATTCCTCAGTACCACGAACATAGAAAAATCCAGAAGTGGTGCTGTGGCTCAAGTGGTAGAGCACTAGCTTTGAGGAAAGCCTAAGGACAGTGTTCAGGCCCTGAGTTCAAGCCCCAGGACTGGCACAAAAAAGAAAGAGAGAGAGAGAGAGAGAGAGAGAGAGAGAGAGAGAGAGAGAGAGAGAGAGAGAGAGAGAGGGGGGGGGGGAGAGGGAGGGGCACTAAAACATTGTCTCAGCAAGGTAAAACTTACTAATTCACTTCTGCAGAAGGTGTGCCATCAAACTACAATCTGGCAAGCAAACATAAAGAGTAGCAAGCTGCTCCCCTATTTATCTGTAATGCAGCAGGCCCTGCCCCTTTGCTCAGATTGGTTGAGCTCAGGTTCACAATAGCTAGTTTGAATAGGATAAAATTTTTACAAAGGGTGAAATAAGATTAACAATACACAAGTAATCTCAAAATATACCTGTACTCTCTGCTATTTATTGAATAGTCTAAGGTGTCTTAATTTCATCTTGGAAGAGAAACCAGTTTAAGACAAAATCTTACATTTCAAAAACTTTCTTATCCCAGTGGTAGAGTGCTTGCCTAGTATGCACGAAGCCCTGGGTTCAGATCCTCAGTACCACAGAAAAAGCCAGAAGTGGTGCTGTGGCTCCAGTGGTAGTGGGCTAGCCTTGAACAAAACAAACAACAACAAAAACTTCCTTATCCAAAGCAATTCCTTTTTTCCTTAACTGATAGCCAGCTTGCCAAAACTGGAACTTTTTAACTACATATTTTGATAGAAGTCACAGGTTTTCTTATATCGTTTCTTTGGTTATTGTGTTTTGCTTTTTGATGCCAATCTTGGGACTTGAACTTGGGTCGGGGCAATATCTCTGAGCTTCTCGTTCAAGGTTAGCAATCTTACCACTGAGCCACACCTCAACTTCCAGCTTTTTGATGTTTAATTGGAGATAACAGTATCACAGACCATCCTGCCTAGGTTGGCTTCTAATCAGAATCCTCAGTTCTGAAAAATCTCATTGCTAGGATTATAGGCATGAGCTCTAAGAACCCATTCACATAGCCTTTTCAGAAAGGGTAGTCTGTATTCCTTTAGCCCACTAATGACATAGGCTGAGGAAATCTTCAGTCTAACCAAAATGAAGGACATAATTGGAAATAACAGCATACTAAATTTAAATTCACATGCTGTTTCTTAGTCTTTCTTTTTTTTTTTTTTTTGGTCAGTCATGAGGCTTGAACTCAAGGCTACCGCCCTACCCCTTAAGCCACAGCGCTGCTTCCGGTTTTCTAGTGGTTAATTGGAGATGAGTCTTGAGTGTTGGGGCTGGCATTGAACTACGATCCTCAGATCTCAATCTCCTGAGTAGATAGGATTACAGGCATGAGCCTCTGCGTCTGGCTTGTTTCTATCTTCTACTATGACTTTAAAGCTCTACATTATACATGATTAATATTGATTGATGCATGATGATGTGTTTTTAGTCTCTTAAGAGCTTTGAAGCAAAACCAATATTTTTATGCTTTTTAATAGTCCTTTGAAAGAAAATGGTAGTGAGTGGATAAATTTTGCATTCTTTGTTTTTTCTTTCTTTCTTTTTCTCTTTCTTTTTTTTTTTTTCTTTTTTTTTTTTCTGCCAGTCCTGGGCTTGAGCTCAGGGCCTGAGCAATGTCCTTGGACTTTCTCAAGGCAAGAGCTCTTCCACTTGAGCCTTAGCACCAGTTCCAGCTTTTTTCTATGTATGTGGTACCGAGGAATCGAACCCAGGTCTTCGTGCATGCTAGGCAAGCACTCTACCACTAGGCTAAACGCCCAGCCTAAATTTTGCATCTTTTTGTTAAAGAAAGTCTGCTTTTGGAATATAGAATATTGTGATATTTGTTGTATTTTTTTTTTTTTTTTTTTGCCAGTCCTGGGCTTGGGCTCAGGGCCTGAGCACTGTCCCTGGATTTTCTCAAGGCTAGGGCTCTACCACTTGAGCCACAGCACCACTTCTGGCTTTTGTCTATGTATGTGGTACCGAGGAATCGAACTCGGGTCTTCGTGCATGCTAGGCAAGCACTCTACCACTAGGCCAAACTCCCGGCCCCTTGTTGTATTTTTTTTATTAAGAAATAAATATGTAAAATATTTAAATTTGAAAATAATTAAAAATGTTTATATGTAACCAACAAATGGCTGCCTGTCTTATACACTGATGCTTATGCTTGTCTTTACTAGTGATAGTTTTCTAGATATGTTTCAGAGCTAGTATATCTCCAGATGTCAGTCAGTAAACTTAGTTAATAGCTCTAAGGCCATGAGATTTTTCTTTTGACTGTGACCTTTTCTTTAGTTATCTTACTGTAATAATATAGTAGAATGGTGCTAAATCATATTAAAAGTCCATCTTTTATGATCACTAGCATAAACTTAATTTCTACTATATTGTGCTTGCTGTTGGATATTGATACTCTCTTATTAAATGTTACTGAAATTAGCTTAAACTTGGTTAAGTTTCTAGATTTAAAAGTATTTTTGTATTTACAGATATCTGCGAACAGATGGGTCCAATAATAGATGAAAAACTTGAAGAGATTGATAGGTAAGATTTTTTTTATGCAAAAAAGCAAATATTTAGTGTTTTGGGGTTTACTTGTTTTTGTTTTTGTTTTTTTTTTAAATTTTATTTTATTGTCAGTGTAATGTGTAGGGTGATTACAGTTACATTTGTCAGGTAATGGGTACATTACTTCTCGAACCTTGATAGCCCTTCTCATGTTTTTGTCCCTCTTTCCCTCCCCCTCCCCCTTCCTAATCATCCTGTTTTCCTCCCTTCCCTTCCCTACTTCAAATAAACAAATAAACTGATATATAGTATACCATGTAACAAACTCAGATACAGTAACCACATGAGATTAACCATATGGAGAAAAAAACAGAGAAATAACTGCACATAGTATATTAAGAACAGTCACAAAAGATAAACCTCTTGTTTCCATATCCTAGAGTTCATTTTGTTTAGTCTCATCCAATATAAACATATGTACATAGTTTTTGAGCTATTGTGATCTTTTGCTAGGAGAGTCTAGATGTGTAATAATTATTATAAATGAGGGAAACTATGGAGCCTATGTTTCTTTGCATCGGGCTTACTTCACTTAATATGATTTTTTCCAAGTCTTTCCATTTCTTTACTAATGGAGCAATGTCAGCATAGAATTACATTGTGTATAAGTACCACATCTTCTTGATCCAATCATCTACTGAGGGTATCCTGTTGATTCTATGTCTTAGCTATGGTAAATAATGCTGCAGGGAAGAACATCATTGTGCTAGCAAGTTTTGTATGCCCTTGTTTCTGAACATGTGGGTAAATGCCAAGGAGTAGGATTGCTGGGTCTTAGGGGAGCTCTATGTTGAGTCTTTTGAGGAACTGCCATACTGCTTTCCAGAGTGGTTGAATGAGTTTACACTCCCACCAACAGTGTAATAGCATTCTTTTCTGGCCACATCCCCACCAGCATCTGTTGCTATTAGATTTCTTGATAATGGCCATTCTAACTGGAATGAGGGGGAATCTCAATAAGAAAGTTTTGACCAATGCCAAGGAATCTTACTATATCTCCTATTCCTTCCTGTAGAGTTTTTATGGTATCTGCTTTTACCTCAAGATCTTTGATCCATTTAGAATCAATTCTGATTCAGGGTGACATATAAGGATCCAACTTTAGTTTTCTATGGGTGCTTAACCAGTTCTGCCAGCATTTGGTTTTTTTTTTATTATTAAAGAATTTATTAACACTGATTTTTGCATCATATTTCAAATGACATGTTTAACAAACAAGTGTTCAAGAAGGGAATCTCTATATACAATCTCTGGTACTTACGTTTTAGAACATAATCATAATTAGGCTAAGGATTTGTATATCATAGATACATATTAATTTATGAAATAAAACATTATGTATATAGAGTCATAAGTTTTTATGTCTATCTAGTTTTGTTTATATTTCCAATACCATATCCATAGTGGTTGTTTTTTTTCTTTTTTACAGATTTAGTACTAATGAAAATTTTTGTGAAACTGTTGAATATTTTTCAGTTTCCCAACTTCTTGTGCGCTCATAACATTGTTTTTGTTTTTGCTGTCTGCTGTCTTTGGTACTAAGTATTAAATTCAAGAAGGTACTCGTTATCACCTGTTCCATACCTGAAATTCTTTCATTTTTAGCGTTTTCCAGATAGTGTCTTACTCTTATGTCTGGACAGATTTTGGACTTTGACTCTCTTACCTTTACCTTTGGAGTAGCTGGAGTTAATAGGCATGTACCCTCATATCTAACGTCTTTTTGAGATGGTGTCTCACTGGTTTAGCATTAAACCTCAATCTTCCTTTCTTCTCTTCTGATAGCTAAATTATGAGTATGTATCATTCTTGGTGTAGATGGTATTTCTTTATTTTGGTAGCAATTTTTTTCTGATGTCAGTATTACAGTATGAGTAGAATTGATGACTTTTCCTTTTGCATGCCAGTCATAGACTGGAATTGAGGGGATATTGAGTAATGAAAAATAAAGCCAAAGGACAATGTGAAATCAGAGAGCTTCATCCTAAGCAAGCATTTGTCTTGTAATGCAATGAGTAGTGATGTTGATGACAGCCTCAAGGGAAGTTTTCCTAAGTTAGGAAGAAATCCAGTGCATTTCTCCCTCCTCTATCTTTTGCATTTCTCCTCATCCTTTCTCCTTTATTTCTCCCCTTTTTTGCTCAAGGTTAGTGCTCTACCTGTTGAACTACAGCTTTTTTGGTGCTTATTTGGAGATAAGAGACTTATGGACTTTCTTTCCTGAGCTGGCTTTGAACTGTGATCCTTAGATCCCAGCATCCTGAGTAGCTATTATAGGTGTGAGCCACTGCCACCCAGCTGTTTCTCTTTGAATTTTGCTATCTTACCTAGTTAGTTCTTTAGAAATAGCAGCAACACTTGAGGATAGGCTCTTAGAGAGAGGTCTAAGCTTGTAACTTGGTTCTGTGTCCTCTCAATCCTCAGTGCTTTATGTCTGGCATGAGAGGGCAAAGTCATACTGGATGAAAGACGAGGGAGAGCCCTTACTAATCGTCACCATATAATTCTGTAAACAACATAACAACATAAGAAAAAATGAACTACTTTCTGCCTTTACCAGGAAAGTGAAGTGCTTTTGCAGGAGTCTTTCAGGCCATTAGAAATTGTCATTATTCCATTGAATGGTTTTTACATAAATTCTTGTTTTGCAAAAATGAAAAGCAATTCCCTACAGCAACAACAGTGGTAGTTCATATGTATTTTAGAGGAAGCATTAAATATGTATTCACCCATTTATTTTATTTTATTGAAGGGATGTTAATTATCAAACTAGAGAATATTATTACAGTATTATGGAAAATGATTGCAATTATTATAGTGAGGCTGGTATAAGTTTAAACTTCCTTGGTCCTAGAAATTATTTCCTTTAATTGTAACAATTACAAGCCTATCCTGATGGACAAAATTTTAGCTATTAAGGTGCCCATCACAGTGCTATTCATGACAAGAAACTTGGAAAGAGCAAAAACGTCTTTCAGGGTGAACGTGTGCATCCACACAGTAGAAATTCTACAGTAGAAATGAGTGTCATTGGTGAATTAGCTATTCATATGGAATGATGTCCTAATATATGTGACAAAAAAGTAGGGACTTTGTAATTCAGTTTTGTTAATGAAAACATTATTCAAGAAAAAGGTTCTTAGAACAGTAAAACTCAGTAACAATTAGTGGTAAGAGTTAATTTTTTTGAATAGGAGCATAATTGTTAACCACTTTCCTCATTTTCAGTTTGTGGAAAGGTCAGCTGTCATTCTCTTGTTCTGTGGCCACTGGTGGCAGAAGTAGCTCCTGTACTAGAAAATGCTTCATATTCAAAGAGGTTCATCACTGTTCATGCCTGCTGGGAACTCAGAGTACAACATAAATATTAATATTATATATGGAGAGAGTAAATACATTTTCCTTTGAATGGATTACCAGTTTCCTTATTCCATATACTGAGAAATACTATTGTCAGAAAATAAGTGGTACATTTCATACGTATCATAATAGAGAATAAAATTTTGGAACATTGATCACACTAAGCAATTATATGTAATAACATGTAGGTTAAATACAAAAAGTGCAAGCAGATTTATTGATGAGCAGTCTGCTGGAGATAATTACATGTTCTAGTCTATTGTAATCTGATCTGCTCCTTAAATTTTCTCCTCTGTGGACATTGCTTATTCCTTTGGCTTGCCTTTATTCACACTATGCTAATGACCAGACATAGTCTTTAATTGTGAGCTTGGCTTACCTGTCCTAAGTCCCAGCCTCAGCATGCAGCCTTTTCAGCCTGATGCTCGTCAAATTAATTGCCTTTAAATTCTTCTCTTTTCAGCCTATTTCATAGGATTTTGCATTCCATTATACATAATGTCATTTGCTGTTTTCATGTTCTTTATCTTCCTAATAGATTACAGTCTCTTTTGGAGGAAGAGAATCGTGCTTTTATAAGTTTGCTCTTTGCCAGTACCAGAATGTAAACTCAGGGTTTTGAGTGTGCTTGGCTTGCTTGCTTGCTCATCTTGGTGTTCTTAACACTAGATTCATATCTCCTACCCAGCATTTTGCTAAATATTTTGGAGGTGGAGTCTTATGGATCTTTCTACCCAGACTGTTTTTGAATTGTGATCTTCTGTATTTCAGCTTTCTGGAAAGCTAGAATTATCAGCATCCAATTTTTCTAAGGCCATTTTTTTTTTACAGTGCCATTCAGTAAAATATTGTTAATGCTTTTGGGCTTTTGTCCCAGATCCTTAAAGATGGATTCAAACACAGTAATTGTGGCTTTCTATTGTGCTCTCTTGGTGTTTCATCAGCATGTGTATTATGTAGGCCAAATTTTTTATGGCTAGTTATTAGTTACACATTTGTTAACATATATGCTTAATTTCTGTAGTTGTCGCTGCTATTTTTGAACATGGAGGTTAAGCTAATTTATATGATCACTTTTTGTTGTTGCTGTTGTTGTTAGGTTTAGATATGACAACAGATTCTGATAGAGAACAGACGATAAATTTCAAAATGACTCAGTTTTGGTCATTTACTTACAGTAACCCTGTATCTGTTTTCCTGCCTCTGTTTCTTAACCTGTGTGAACTACATTTAATAATCAGGCTTGTGGGTGCTTAAGCCAGGAAGAAAGTGATCATTTAAGTTTTTAAATTTGTCAGTTTATCACTCCTGGGTAACAGACAAAATTTTACCAATCAGAAGAATGGGCAAATGTAAAAATGTTTACATATATTTATTATTATTACAAGTAAAGTACCTGACTTTGTTTGGAAGGATGGACAAACATGAAAATGTTTGCTTGTAGTTACTTATTATTATTTTTGTTGTTGTTGTTGGTTGTGGGGCTTGAACTCTAGGCCTGGGCACTGTCCCTGAGCTCTTCAGCTCAAGGCTACTGCCCTACCCCTTGAGCCACAGAGCCACTTCTGATTTTTTGGTGGTTAATTGAAGATAAGACTCTCAGATTTCAGCCTTCTGAGTAGCTAGAATTACAGGCATGAGTCACCATGCCCAACTTACTTGTATTTATTTTTAGTACAAATAAAGTACCTGACTTTATTTGCTTTATCAAAGATTTATCAGTCAACAAACAATAATAAAAGCTGGCTTGTACATATATGGTATTACTTGCATTTTCAAGGATAATTACTTTTTAGTTCTTCCATGGATTAAAAACACAATGAAATAAATGAAAATGTGGTTTTGTTTGTTTTTGAGTATGTTCTTCATATTGAATGTTGTACTTCACGTGGCTCTTGACCTTTTCCTAGCATACTTTTTCTTTACTGAGAATTATAATTATGACTTAGATCCTTACCTAAATTGTGAAGCTGCTTTTCTTTATAATTGAATTTTCAAGAGAAACCTATAGGGTATTAAACTAAATTCTCTTTGCACCAAAATTATGAATTGATTGCATTTTGTAAGGTGTGGATTTTTCCATAATATTATAAAGTCTTATCAGTCTCGCTATAATGATTAAGTAATTTCTCCTCCAGTTTCCCTTTGTGACTATTCTTTCCTTGCCTTGTGTATAAAAATGTCTTAAAATATGAATAGAAGAATGCTAAATTTAAAAAGTAATTTACATTTCTAAGTAATATGCTTAAAATGTGAAAATCTTTTCTTCTATATCAGGAAGCATTCAGAACTGTCGGAATTGAATGTAAAAGTCTTAGAAGCCCTAGAACTATACAACAAGTTAGTGAATGAAGCCCCAGTCTACTCTGTTTATTCAAAGCTTCATCCTTCGGCACATTACCCATCTGTGTCAGCTGCGGTTCCAGTGCAGGTAAGATGTTTTTGAGGATACTTTTCACAATTACTTTTTTTTAATGTTTAAGAGCATAAGATTATAAGGCTTGTTGTGTTAGTGTTCTTTCACTGTGACAAAATATCTGAAAAAAATAAACATAAAGTGTTGGCTCCGGACTACTTGCATCACTGAGTGTGTACGTGCTGAAGCATAGGTGGCAAGCAGTGGGGCTCCTACACCACTACCTAGGAGTCCCCACAATAAAGAGATTTATTTTGGTTCAGGGTTTCAGATGTTAAAGCTCATGGTGGGGTGGTCGATGGTCAGAGGTGAGACTGAGAGGGAAGCAGAAAGGCATGTCCCACACCACAGCTGTTGGGAAGAGGAGGTATTCTGAGGACCAGATAACTCCAAAGGAATACCTACTTTCACAAACAAGGCCCTATCTTCAGCAATAGCTTATTCAGTAGATTAATCCATTGGTGAAGTTGTCAAACTTAGGATATAATCACTTCTCAGTAAGGCTGTCATCAGGGCACTAAATCTTCAACCCATGAACTTTTTTGTGAGTCAGTGTTTTTAAGATGAATGGTTGCTGCTTAAAAAAAAAAAGTTCAGCTGGTGGCTCACACCTGTAATCCTAGCTACTCAGGAGGCTGAGATCTCTGAGGATCAAGGTTCAAAGCCAGCCCTAGCACAAAGGGACCCGAGACTTATCTCTAATTAACCTCAAGAAAATGGGAAGTGGGGCTTGGCTCAGTGTTTGGGCCATAGCCTGGAGCTGAAGAGCTCAGGGACAACAACCAGGCCAGAGTGTAGGGTGGTAGCCCTGAAGAGCTCAGAGACAACACTCAAGGCCCATGAACCACCAAAAAAAAAAAAAAAAAAAAAAAGCCAGGTGCTGGTAGCTCACGCAGGAGACTGAGATCTGAGGATAGAGGTTCAAAGTCAGCCTGGGCATGGAAGTGTGAGACTCTTATCTCCAGTTTAACACCAGAAAACCAGAAGTGGCACTGTGGCTCAAGTGGTAGGGCAGTAGCTTTGAGCTGAAGAGCTCAGGGACAGGGCCCAGGCCCAGAGTTCAAGCCCCACAACTGACAGGACCCCCTCCCCCCCAAAAAAATACCCTTACAAAACATGTCACCATTGGCTGTGTTTAAGTAGGGAAGTAGAATACTAAGCGTTAATATTAAGAATATTTGATACTTAAAGGTATTATGTATGATCTAACTATGAAAGCCTTTTATGTATGTATATACTATTCTTTTTTAAGAATTTATTAACATTGATTTTTACATCATATTTCAAATGTTGTATTTAACAATGTATATACCGTTCTTGAGGCTTGAATCTGGGTGCTTTTTTTTGTTCAAAGCTAGCACTCTGCCACTTGAGCTAGCTTTTTGGTGGTTAATTGGAGATAAAAGTCTCAGACTTTCTTGCCCCAGTTGGGTTTGAACTGCAATCTTCAAGCCTCCTTGAGTAGCTAGGATTACTTACAGTTGTAAGCCACTGGTGTCCAGCCTTTTTTTTTTTTTTTTTTTTGTGGGTCATGGGGCTTGAACCCTACCCCTGGGCCTGGATGTTGTCCCTGAGTGCTTAAGCTCAAGGCTACCACCCTACCCTTGAGCCAAGTCTCACTTCCCATTTTCTGCAGCTTAATTGGACATGAGTCTCAGGTTCTTTTGTGCCTGGGTTGGCTTTGAACTTTGATCCTCAGATCTCAGCCTCCTGAGTTGCTTGGATTACAGGTGTGAGCCACCATACCCGGTGGTGTCCAGCGTTTTGTTTGTTTGTTGTTTGTTGTTTTTTTTTCTTTCCCAGTCATGGGCTTGAGCTCAGGGCCTGAGCACTGTCCTTGGATTTTCTCAAGGTTAGAACTCTACCGCTGGAGCCTCAGCACCATTTCTGGCTTTTTTTCTATGTATGTGGTACCGAGGAATCGAACCCGGGTCTACGTGCATGCTAGGCAAGCACTCTACCAGTAGGCCAAACTCCCGGCCCGGTGTCCAGCGTTTTTAAAATAAATTACTTATTTATGTTAAGTGGGAGGGTGTTTACTTGTAGCTCCTTGTGCTCTACCTATACAGTAAAAGGTGGCAGAGAGGGTTGACACCCAGATACCATTATTTTTCAACCTCTGTTTCTAGAAGTCCTGGGATGGGAAGTTCATCATTGCAGTGGTGACTTGAAGTGATGGATGGATTTCTTTTCAAGGAAGTGTTAATAGAGTAATAAGTACTGTAGTGTAGATATGGGGCACTCCATTTCCAAACCATTTCTCTTTGATAGTTTCAAGAAGCATTGGCTAGGATGCACATAGTGGATTAAGCCTGTACATCAGTTACATGGGAGGTCTTACTAGGAGCAAAAAAATATGAGATACTTTCTGAAAAATAACTAAAGCAAAAAGAATTAGAGGAAAGAATTAGTGGTAAAGCTGCTTAAAACCCTGAGTTAAAACTTCAGTGCCACCAAAAAAAAGTATTGGCTAAACAATATTCACTAGAAAAGTTAGATACTATTAGACAATATATTTTAGTTCAGTTTTAGATAGTGAAAAGACCATTAAAGTATTTGAAGGATATTCTTTTTTGTGTTCCTTTGTAAATATGAAGTAAAAATCTTCATACATATAAACTCCTTTTTGTAAGCATAAAACACATGTCTTTTGATTTCAGACCTGCTTTATCATGACCTCTGAATGAGGTACTGGTTGGTGCTGTTAAACAAGAATATCAAATATTTCTTTAAAGATTTCTTTGATTTACATGATTATAAGTTAATGAACCTCCTTTGTTCTCAAAAGATAGATTTTATTTTCTTGGATGAATGACAAATTGTTTTTAGGAATTCATGCATAATAAAGATACATGAAGGTATATGAGATGCAAGTGTCATAAGTCAGCCTCAACACCACCTTTTCTCCATATTCCCTTTTATATGCTTGACAGCTGAAATCAATGCCAGTATTGCCACTGAGAAGTCTTTCACATTTTAGCCAATTTACAATGAAATTCAAAATGAGCGTGGAGGCGAAAATTTGTGTTAATTTATAAGGAATGTGTGAAGGAAACATGGAAAGGAAAAGGTAGAATATAGGTACATAAATTAGATGACCTAATTATGACCTACAATATAATGGTTTAGTTAAATAGAATGGATACCCTGGTAACTATTACATCAGACAAGGTACATTTATCAAATATGTCATGTCTGAACTTTTTACATAGGAATTGAGGAAGGATTTCTTGGCACAAAAATACTACTAGAGTATCCAGTATTACTTGTGTTTTCAAAGAATTGTTTGCAAAATAGAAATGACTACACATTTTATGATAGAACTATGATTGCTTCTTTGCTTGAAAAGGCTTTCTGGGATTATTCCTGTGTCAGGTTTTTGTGTTTAGTTGTGTTTTATAATCTATCTCTATCCTTGGATATGTTTTGCTTAAGACTAGCGCTCTACCACTTGAGCCACAGTATTACTTCTGGCTTTTTCTAGGTATGTGATAATAAGGAATCGAACCCAGGGCTTCATGCATACTAGGCTACACTCTTGGCTCCACAACTATTTTTTCTTTTTGGCCAGTCTTGGTCACCAACATTGGACACTTTTTGCTCAAGGCTCGTACTATATATATGGTAATGAGGAACCTAGGGCTTCATGCATGCTAGGTGAGCACTTTGCCACTAGGCTATGTTCCCGGCCCACACCACTAATATTTTTAAAAGCTAACTTTGTTTGTTTCTTTGTCTAACACTATCTACTCTATTCTCTTTACACATCAGAATATTTTGAGATATTCAAAAGTTCCTGTTTTAATTTGAAAAATACCTCAACTAGAAGCTAAGAGTGTAGTATATGTTTAGTTGTTTCTAGGAAAGTCACTCAGGAATGGTAAACTACCTAGGGTTCTCTTTCTACAATCTCTTGTTATTGGTTTGTTACATGTTTGCTAAAGAGGTAATGTGATTGTACTTAATGTGCTTTTGGCATTCCTATTGTCTTAAATTTTAATGTGAATGGTCATTCTTAAAAATAATTAACAATCTATTGGCCATGGACACTCTTGGTTGTGTATAAGTAGATTCTGTTCTTAATGATTGTTTCTATGAATGTTTAGCCTGGCATGTATAAGGATTTAGCTACTTTGGCCTTTTTTTATTTTAGTTTGTTGGATTGTTTTTTTTTTTGCTAGTCCTGGGTCTTGAACTCAGGGCCTGAGCACTGCCCTAGGGCTTTCTCAAGCCTAGAGTTCTACCACTTGAGCCACAGCACTACTTCTGACTTTTTGTGTATGTGGTACCAGGGAATTGAACCTGGGTCTTTGCTAACCTCCCAGTCCCCCCTCCCCCCCCTCCTTTTTTAAAGAGGATACATCTTCTAGTTTACCCATAACTACTTCTGTTTTGTCTGACATAAAGGCAAGTTGCAAGAGAAGCCTTGAGACTTTCATACCTTTTTTCCCCCCAACCCTTCTATAGAAAGGAGTTGAATGAGTCATTCTGGAATGGGAGTAAAGGCCATCATCATCTTGAAATAATGATGGACTTCGCTTCAAAGAAGTATTCACATACAACTGAGTATTGAGTGGTGTCGATTTTTTTTTTCCAGCCCACTACTCAAAAATACACTACCTCTTTTCTATTTTGTCTTTCACCAGTACTTCAAAATAAAGGGACAACCAAACAAAGCATAAGTTTTTATATATTTGACAGAGAATTGGAAGTGCTCTGTTTGTTTTGTTGTGTTTTTGTTTGTGCAAGCCCTGGGGCTTGAACTTAAGGCATGGGAACTGTTCTTGGGATTTCTCAAGGCTAATTCTCTACCCTTGAGCCACAAGACCACTTCCAGGTTTTTTGTGTATGTGGTACTGAGGAACTGAACTCAGGGCTTCGTGTATGCTAAGCCAGCACTCTACTACTAGGCTAGGCTCCCAGCCCATGTGCTCTGTTTGTAGAAAAAAAAATTATTGTCATTATTAAGATATTGTACAGATAAATTACCATTTCACAGTTCAAGTAATACATTTCTCCTGCTCTGCTATTTGTTTTTAGGTAGATAGGTTGGTGGAATCAGATTGCTCATCGGAGAATATTAACATTTTCTTTCTTTAGTCTTTAAAGTTTTAGATATAGATCTATTAGGTAAATGCCTGAGAGAGCAGTGAGTCAACTTTTTCTCTTTCATTAATAGACATATCCAGTTCATTCACATGGTGGAAACTATATGGGTCAAACCACTCACCAAGTCAGCTATGCCCTAGGACCAGATCATATTGGTTCACTGAGATCACTTCCTCCAAATGTAAATTCTTCAGTAATAATCCATCCTGCTCCAACTCCATATTTAAGGTAAGTTTGACGTGGTGTGTGAATTTTTCAAGGATTTTCAGAATGAGACTATGTAGACCCTTCTTTTGATAAGAATAGTACCAGATTTTACTCTTAAAATGAGTTATTGAAGTATCCACTCATTAGCTTTGCTAGCCATAGTGTGATGGTCACCAAGACTTAAGCCTGCAGTTTGGGTCCCTAGGCTAGGACACAGTAATGCTAATTATACTTTGTATACTCAGGGACTAATCCCATCGTGCTATTAGTGAGATGCTGTAAAATTAGCTGTGTGAAGTACTCCCAGACATATTTATTTGCATAAGCTCCTAATTATTAAAAAATCTCTTACTTTGACCCTTAAAAAGTAAATATTTAGCTGTGAATTTTTCAGTGTATTTTTAATACAAATATTTTTCTTCTATTTACTTCCATACAGAAAATACTTATATAGTATTATCATATTGATCCTTTTCCGTTCTTAAATACCATGCATGTGTATGAATTTTAGATCTTACCTGAAAAGTAAATAGCCTGTTATATTGATGCTTGGCTAAATTAAGGCATAAAATTTTGTTAACTACAATAGGAATTAGGAGGAAAAATCTGTATAGTACTTGGCCTTAATGCTCCTTCATTGCTAGCAGTATTCTGTATAATTTAAAACTAAATGTTGTAAAAGAAATCTTTGGCCGGGCACGGTGGCTCTCGCCTGTAATCCTAACTACTCAGGAGGCTGAGATCTGAGGATCAAGGTTCAAAGCCAGCCCAGGCACAAGAGGACCTGAGACTTATCTTTAATTAACCTCTAGAAAATGGGAAGTGGGGCTTGGCTCAAAGGTAGGGTGGTAGCCTTGAGCTCAAGAGCTCAGGGACAGTGACCAGGCCGAGTTCAAGCCCCATGACCTACCCCCCCAAAAAAGGAAAAAAAAATCTTTGCCTTAGTAGATACCAAAAAAAAAGTTCTTCCATTTGGTGTGAATTTCTATTTTAGATTAGTTTGCAGGGAGCATGTGTATGCGTGTGTATAGATGTGCTTGCACGTGTGTCCATGTGCCTGTGGATAGTATCAATAAGAAAACTGTTGTTTGGATTTTCCTGAAGGCAGATTGAGGGTCTTATGCAGAGTCCACAGTTCTCTTTTTGAAAGTGAGAAGTGGAAAGCATGAAGAGCCTGCCAGGTTAAGAGTGGGAAATAGAGTGTATGGTAAAGTGCTCCAGGTATCCTCACATTGGGCCTGTTTTCTTTAGAACTGGCATGGTGACCACAGTCAGAAAAAATTAGCATCTCCTTGGTTTTTAACTATTTTCACTTATAATCTACATTTTGTTGAATTTTGAGCACTCCTTTTCTTAGCACATATGTATGTATTAGCACATATATAAACAATATATGAGTATATAAACTTTTTTAAAAGAAGATAGAGAAGGATTTTTATTGTTTTGGTGCCAGTCCTGTGACTTCTTTTTGCTCAAGGCTAGCACTCTACTGCTTGAGCCACAGCTCAAGCCTTTTTTTTTTTTTTTTTAAAGTAGTTTAATGGAGATAAAAATCTCAGACTTTCCTGCCTGGGCTGGCTTTAAGCCAGGATCTTCAGATCTCTGCCTCCTGAGTAGTTAGGATTATAAGCATATACTACTAGCACCTGGCTGAGAAGGCATTCTTGTCATGATGACTGATCTCTAGGTAAATAAATGTGATTTTCTTTTTAAAATTTTATTTGTAGCACTGGACAAGACACTGTTTCCAATCCTGCTTACCTGAGCCTGAACTCTAGTCTTCAATCAGTTGCTGGTACAGCTGCTTATACACAGCAGATGGGGATATCTGTGGACATGTCATCTTACCAGAACACTGCTTCTACTTTGCCACAGCTAGCAGGCTTTCCAGTGGCCATGCCTGCTCACTCAGTTGCACAGCAGCCCACAAGTTACCATCAGCAGCCTCTCCTTTAGAGACCCAAAAGCATCTTTTTAGAAGTCATCTTCATATGAGTATTCACTCAGTCCTTATAGGTCTAATCTGAAAATATCAAAAAAGCTGTTTTCCTCTCAACTCAAAAGGACCATGAATAAATAAAGCACAAAAACCTGTCTTACTCTGAAGGCCATAAAAGGTTTTTGGGTTTTTTTCAGTCCAGTTTATTCAAAGTTAGCCTCTTTAAGGGGCGGTTAGTTTAAAGATGCTTCCATGGGCTGGGAGCATGCATGGCGCAAAGAGAGCCAGAGCCTATATAGCAAGCAAGAGGCCGTTGGTACCACCAAAATTTTACAAAGAAGAAAAAAGAAATATATTTATGCTTCCAGGTAGCTTTGTTTTCCTTTCAGATCTCTATATAAATCTGGACACTAAATAGTATGAGATGGGAAAGTAAAATTTTTATTTTGAAAGACCATTTTTTCCCCTAAAATGTGGATTTAAGAGTACTAATGACCTTCAATTTTTTTGTCTGCATATTTTTTCAGTTAACTTCACACTATTAAAAGGCAAGCATCTTTTTGTGTAAGCATTTAGCTTGCCAACATATTTTCTTTTGGCTTTTTAAATTGCATTTGTGTTTGCAGTCCTGAGTTTTGCTCTCAGTGTTAGGTTGAGTAATAATTAGTATATAATTGTCTACAGTTTGGAAGGAACAAAAATGTTGTATGTTATCAACAGTGAAAACTGTGTTAAATGCCGATGTGTGATAAAAAGCTTTTAGCCAGCAGTGTCCTAACAACAGTGCCAACAGTGGACTAAGGAATGCCCCCAAAACATTTCTAGTCCCTGAGGAAAACTATTTCTTTTTGTATAAACGTCCCTGGTATTTAGAATTGCCACTAATGACATTATCAAGTGACTTTGGCCATTATCTAATGACGATACAGACCATTTGTTTTCTTTCCTGCAGCTTAGTGCAGAGATACTGCATTTCCTTTTGAGGGATTATAAGTAAATTTGAGCCTGGAAATATCCCTAATAACTGGATGGCATACAAACCAAGAATGGATAAGTGCTTTTATTGATGGTTATTATTTTTTTAAAGAAGTGATTCAGAAATCTTTACTAAGCTGTCATTGTGGCAAATTATTGGGGGGAAAAAGAAAACCTTGTCCATCCTTTCAGAAATAATTCTGTACTTTTGGAATCATAGCAGGTAATGATTTGATAGAAGACAATGGACTGGTAAGAAAATGGTCAAGGCAATGTTTTCTGAAGCCCATGTGTTGTGTGTTAGTTTATAACATTACTACATTCCATATACTATAGAGGTTGGTAGTAAATCTTCTCTATAAAATTTGCACACTACTTTATTCTACCAACTTTTTACATAACTCAAAACAGAAAAATACTTATTTAGACTGGGTAAAATAATGAGCATAGTTTGATTTTTTTAAAAAGGTACACTTTTTGCATGGGTGCAAGGTTTGTATGTTTGTTTTTTAAAGAAAGCACTTAAACTTTCTACTAAGAGTCCATTTAAAGATAGTTGTGAAAATTTTGTCATTTATTTATGCAAATTTGGTTACAAGTATGTTCTTTTCAAGGAAATTTTATTCCAAAACAAAATACCTGTATATAATATTTGGTCTACATATAAAGGGAAAGTAAGCAGTATTTCGAGGCCTAGTTTCTTTCTTATTTCAGGTCCAAGTAACTGAAAAGAAAGTTTTAACCTCTAACATGTTCTGTTTTTCATCCAGTATTCTTCCATGTGAATTCAGTTCTATATAAACTTTTTTCTAAAATGGCACCTTACTTTTTTTGAAAACAGATCTTCTGTTCTTAAAAAAATAAAAATATTTAAAGCTGCTCTTAATAATGTTTCCATATTTGGAAAATCTTACATTTTCACCCAAGCTATATTTAATAAATTTATTTTAATGTTCATGTAAATAGTTCATGTTTAATTATGATGTCAATTGTAAATGGTTAAGTTGTCCTCAGTCTTTGAGCCAGTATAAATACTGCACATACAGTAAATTGGGACCATCTAATTAAGTTCAACTAATGTAGTTTTGGCATAATAAAATGTGATGTGTATGTAAATTGTGTATTGTTGGTATTTGTCTTTGAAACTTTATATCTGTAGAGATTTCTCTATCACTTTTTTGTGCCATTTATAAAGCATTTTGTGTTGCAGGTTGTTGTAGTATAAAGTGATATATCTGTTTTGATCTGGTATTTTAGTATTAATAAGAAATGCAAGGTTATTTTCTCTATTATTTGATGGCTTGTATTTATCTTAAGATGTTCATGATTAAAGTTAGATGTTTATGTTCCAAAGGAACAGTCTAACTTCACTTCTACATTGGGTTCATATTTATTGTCTTGCATAATTTTTTTTTTCCAGTCCTGGGCATGAACTCAGGGCCTGAGCACTGCCTTGGGCTTTCTCAAGGTCGGAACCCTACCACTTGAGCCACAGCACCACTTCTGGCTGCTTTTTTTTTCATATGTATGTGGTACCGAGGAATAGTACCACATATGTGCATGCTAGGCAAGCACTCTACCACTAGGCCAAGCTCTCAGCCCTATTACATAAATTTTTAAAGTGAGTACTCAGTTTTTATATGGAATTTCAGTGCACTAGAAACAATTCTCTAAAAATTATAGTATAACTTTGTTACAGAAAAATACACTAGGTGTTAAAGTATATTAAATCCTGGGAGTTTGGCCTAATGGTTGAGTGTTTGCCTAGTGTGCACTAAGAGCCTGGTTTGATTCCTCAGTACCACATATATAGAAAAGCTGGAAGTGGTACTATGACTCCAGTGGTAGAGTGCTAACCTTGAGGAAAGCCCAAGGACAGCTCAGCCCCTGAGTTCAGTCCCTAGAACTGGCAAGGAAAAAAAAAATAATAAAATGATGTTTTCAAATAGCTTGAAAAATATATTTGAACCAGCATTACCCTCCCATTTGGTAATTTTATTTCCAAAGCTATCTAAATGCTAAGGGTTTATATTTTTTATTTGAGATTTGAAGATATAATATCATACCATTTCAAGTAGTTGACATATATTTTACTGAACATAAATTGGTTATAAATTTCATTTTCTAAAAAAACTTTTTTTGCTGGTGGGGCTTGACTCTGGGCCAGGGCACTGTCCTTGACCTCTTCTACTTGAGGCTAGTGCTCTGCCACTTGAGCCATAGTGCCACTTCCAGTTTTCTGAACATTAATTGGAGATAAAAGTCTCATAGTCTTTCATGCTCAGGCTGGTTTTGAACTTGAATCCTCAAATCTCAGCCTCCTGGGTAGCTAGGATTACAGCCATGAGCCACCAGTGCCCAGCTTCTAAATTTTGAAAGTTATTGAAAACGTCTTTTAAAAATATGTGGCCTGGATGGAGATATAACTCAGTGGCAGAGCGTATGGCTAGCATATGCAAGGCCCTGAGTTCTGTCTCCAGCACTGCAAAAAAATTAAAAAATTTAAAAATAAATATATGCTTAAGCATATAACTTCAAAAAAAAGCTTTTCTTAGTAGAAACCATAAATTGGACGGCATCTCAATTCTAGATTTGTTGAACTGTCATGATGAGAAGCTGAAATTATTTTTTAAATTATTCATAAATAATATAGCAGCAGTGACTTAGGATTTGTTTTTATCAAAAGATAGGTTTTCTCTATTCACATCAGTTTTTGTCAAATAAAAAGAAGAACTCAATTGATTTGTTTCATTTAGTTTTGTTGTGACAAGACTTATGCTAACCCCATGGTCCCATGCATCATTTTTATTTATTTTTTTTCAGAGGGGAAGTTATTCTTTTATCAAGCTAAATTTGAACTGTAGAGGGTTTGGGGTTTGTTGTTCTTTTGGGTTTTTACACATTACTTGGTCTAAAAGGGAAATTATGTGGCTGATGTAAGTTCAAGTTCATGTCTAGCTATAAAGCCAGAATATGACCTGATTTGGAAAGTAATAGTCTTTGCAAATGTAATTAGTTAAGACCTTAAGTAGAAATCATGCTGATTTTAGAGTTGTTCTGAATCCAATCGTGTTCTTGTAACAAGAGAAGAAAATACTAAGATAAAGTGAACCACATGAAGATGGAGGTAGAAGGTGGAGTTTATACTGAGACTGCTTGGGTCCACCAGAACCTGAAAGAGGGAAAAGATTCTTTCCTAGAGTCTTGGCAGAAAGAACTCAGAAATATGTTTTTAGGGGTTGGGAGTGTGGACTAGTGGTAGAGTGTTTGCCCAGCATGCACAAAGCCCCCGGTTTGATTCCTTAGTATCATATACACAGGAAAGGCTGAAATGGTGCTGTGGCTGAAGTGGTAGAGAGCTTGTCTTTAGAAAGACCAAGGACTGGTTTTAAAAAAAAAGTTTTTGTTATATTAAATAAGACTCGAAGTTTATGGCACTTTTTGTTATGTTGTTCTAAGGAATGTATGGGTAGAAGTGCATAACAAGTCTGAGCACTTGGTACTTCTATAAGATTGGTTACAGTTGGCCCAAAAGGTGCTGAAAAAGATGTTGTTCACTGGCAGGAATTGCATGGGTGGATGAAACTAGGACACCTCCTAATCCCATAGTGTCATTTTATCTACACTTCAATGTTTTGTTTCTTTATGTCAGAGCCATTCATAGCTATTAAGGTGACATTTTGCAATTACTACCTACCCATTCCTCTGCCTACCCTGAGTGGTGGGTATTTCAGGGTGGGAAGAATGTTCCAAGGCAGAAAGGAACAGAGATGAGACAAAAAAAAATGGGGTGAATGGTCCACAAAAGCTACTCAGAAATAAGATTTATTTTTGTTCTATTTTATACCATTGAATATCCTAATGTGGAAAATAAAGGCTTTCCAATACCTCTATAGCATGCAAGTACTTCTACTGTATACATTTTGATCAGCCAGCTACCTATTTTTTTTAATTGAACAGGAAATCAACATAAACCTTTTAAAACGATTCCCTGTCATAAAGTACCTATATGCACAGTGGGATATACTCACTACCTCTAGATTTCTGGTTTGAGAATTAGACTGTGTGTGTGTGTGTGTGTGTGTGTGTGTGTGTGTGTGTGCTTTTACTTAGCATATATTTGGTGGTAATTTCTATTGTAGCATCTTTTTATGGCTGAATATTTCCTGTGTGTTTATGTACAATTTATCATGCTTGCTTCTGTGTTTTTTGGAGATGTTCTCTAGCCCAGGCTAACCTTCATCTCAAGATCTTCTTGCCTCAGCCTTTCAATTGCTGTGATTTCCAAGCATGTTCCCCCAGGCCTGGCCCTCCAGAGTTTTAAATTTTGTTATTAAATTGTATATTTATGATTGCTTTAAATTTAAGGTTGCTTTAAATTGGTGCAGGATTCTGAGAAAAATGTCTGTATTTGTTGGCAGCTTTTTTTTTTAAACCTTCCTATGTGAAAATAAAAGTTTAAAAATTTTAGTCAACTCTAACTAATATTTTTCTTTGTTGATTGGTTTTCAGTATTATAAAATCCATTGTAAAATTGAAGATTATTTTTAATTTTTTCTTATGGTTAGTTGGCTTGTATAAACTAATATGTTGATAATTATTGAGTTAACTTCGTAGGGGAGTTTTTTGTGTTTTTCCTTTTTCTGTTTTGTTTCTCTTTCTGATACTGGGGCTAGAACTCAGGGCCTTGATTTAGCTAGACTTGCTTATTCGGCTGACTACCATTTGAACCACATCTCTTTGCTGGCACTAGGGCTTAAACTCGGGGTCTGGATGCTGTACCTGAGCTTTTTTGCTTAAGGCTAACACTATTAGTCACAGCTCTACTTCTGGATTTTTATGTGTGGTCCGACTTCAAACCTTTATCCTCAAATCTCAGCAACTTGAGTAGCTAGAATTATAGGCATGAACCACTGCCCTGGCTCAGCTTCATTCTCTATCATGTAGTCCCAGCACTATTTGTTGAAGAGGCTTCTTTTTCAGGCTACTTTTTGACACTAACTACTATGTACCAGTGGGGGCCTGTTCTAGGATCTCAGTTGTTCAGTTGTGATACATTTAACCTATAGCTATATAACTTGAAGTTCTAAGAGCTGACAGCCTTGTTATTATCTAATTTCTGTCCTATATCTAAAAGAAGAGAAAATGTTATTTTGTTAGAATATAGCTCCCAATGATGTCTATGTGGAGATAAACATCATTGGGAAAATGCTTACATATTTCTCTAAGCAACTGCAGACAAGTGCATTATCTAAATGGAAAAGTGAGACAATGCTGTAGCCGAAGTAATCACATTTTTTTTTTCTCCTGGGAAACCTGAAAGATTTTTATGTACATGTCATTGGCTAGAACTGTGCCAAACTACATTTGCCTGAATTTTTAAAGGAGCTTGTATGATTGAAGAAGTGTGCTGGATTTTTAAAAAATATCTACCACAAAAACAATCTTAGTGCTGGTGATTCTCACTTGTAATCCTAGCTCCTCAGGAAGCTGAGATCTGAGGATCACAGTTCAAAGCCAGCTTAATCACAAATTTCCCTGCAACTTGTACAACTAAACATCAAAAGCTGGGAGTGAAGCTTTGGCTCACAAGGAAGTACTAGCCTTGAGCAAAAAAGAAGCTCAGAGACAACCCTGAGTTGAAGTCCCAGGATTAGCACCCAAAACAGCCCTCTCCACGTGTGTCTATTACCCAATGTTATTCGTGTGTGTTGTAAATTGAAGTTAAATTGGACTCTTTGCATTTCTATGGTCTGATTCCTCAGTTTCTATCATGCAGGTATACCATAGCTTTTAGTCAGTCAAAGCTAGAATTAATATATTTACATCTGACCTGATTGTTATAACTGGGACACCTTAAAAATGTCAAAACTGGAGATGGAGACAGCTGGCAAAGAGGAAAATAGGAATGAAAAGATAGCTGGTATTGCTTAAGATTGCTGGTCTTTGGATAACCCATTCATCATCATTCAATATCAAAGGTGCTCAAAACTTGGATTTCTAAACCTGAACTGTATTTATGACTTCACTGTGAATGAACTATGTGACATATGAGACATGGTGTGTTCATTAAAATTCCATTTTTTTTCCCCTTCAAGGACTACCTCGGCCTGACTCTGCTTAGCTTCCAGGCACAAACATGACCAGGTGGGGCACATGTAGAATAATGTGGCCATAGATAAACCATTTTTCATTTACAGTGTCTGAATTCTCATAATACTTGTTAGAAAGTACATGAGAATGTTAAGTCACTCAGTTGCGCACAGTAAATGGCAAAGCTGGGATTACTAAGCACTTTCTTGTCCTTGCTATAACAATGTACGTATTAGGGTTGTCAGATCATATTTTGTGACCCCCCTCCCACACAATCCAGGAAAGTGGAAGGAGTCCCAATCAGCTTAGCTGGACATAAAATGCCTTCAGATACAAGAAAACTTACAGAGCACATGACAGTGGATGGATCTACCTGGGTACTTGTGATGATGGGCTCATGGACCAGAGTTTGATATAATGGGGGATAGGTTTTTTTTTTCTGAGAACCTGTGTGGCATTGCCATACAAGATGGATCAGACACTGCCAGTAATAAGTTACAGATGCTGAGTTTTCTAAACATGAGATAAAGCCAATGTTATAGAGAAGAAACAGATGAAATCAACTTGAGATGGTTCATAGTTGAGAGGAGCAAAACTCTGAATTGAGGCCTCTGACTGAGGGCCATACACACCTGAACCAAGGCTGCTGAGAACAAAAAATGAAGCTTGGGCTTCTGGCACTGGCACATTCTGGTCTAGGAGGAGGAAACACTTCAGGGTCATATGTTATTTCACCCTTGTTAACCTTTCTAACTCATGGAAGCTACACTCCATTCCTCAGGTGACACTTTCAGAACTTTTCACAATTTTTATTATTCCTGAGACTTTTTCTGGCTAATCTTTCAAATGTCAGCCCACTGACACTGGTTTCCAAACCATTCTGCTCCTTCAAAGCATTTTGTGAGCATGTTTTAGTGGTTGTAGAAAGCCATGTTGTATTGGAGTCATCTGTTCATGGATCTATGTATATCAGACACTATACTTTGGTTCACTCAACATGCATTTTCAACCATCTCAAATTCCTCTCTATAGAAGTCAGTAAACAAGCTAGTAGCATGTGCCTTCCCAGATTCTTTTGCAGCAGGCAAGTGGGAGACATGACATGGTTTTTGCCAATGAGATTTAAGTCCAAGTTCTTATGAAGGGCTTCCTGAAAGGAAAGGAAAGAAAAAAAAATGTGAAAGACAAAGCTCTTGCCACTTCTGGTTTAGAAAGCAGATACAATGCCAGGAGACTTAGCAACCATATTGCATATTGTGATAATGAGGGATAAAGTTAGAATAGCTTATTAAGACTGGAGATAGTTGGTTACTGGATAACACTTTTGAGTGGTTATACAAGTTCTAGATTATCATGTGGGAGAGAAAAGAAAAGCTGTTTCCAGGAGTGTGTAAGCCTCTGTTGGATAGTATTGATATTTGAAAATATTAAGACATAGTCATCTGAAAGTAATGCTATCCTGAATAGGTGTTTAAAATCCTTCAGAACTTAGAGCTGCATTTTATTTATTCTTTTTTCAAAAAGAACAATGACAATAGATTGAGCAGAGAACTGTATAATACTTTACAGTGCCTGGAACTCAATAGATTTGAGCTGCCTTTGACCTTTCTTATCCCCATCATTACTTACCACTCCATTTTAACATTTTGCAGCCAGGGTGCATCTTATAATGGATGAGAAATTATTGTAGGATTTCATTTTATTTTTAAAGCAAATCAATGACATCTTAACATTTAAGTTGACTTAGAAATGAATGAATGAATGAATGAATGAGTGTGTATGTGTCTGTGTGCTCATGTGTGTTTGTATACCAGGTTTCAAGTATGAGGGTTTGAACTCAGGGCTTCAAACTCTTGCTGAGTTGGTGCTTTGCCACATTGGTACACTGCCACTTGAGCCATTCCTCCAGTCTTGCATTTTGCTGGTTAGTGGAAGCTGGGGATTTGTAGATTATTCTACCCTGGCTAACTTCAACCCCAAATCCTCCAGGTCTCAGCCTCCTGAATAGTTAGGATTATAGGCAGGAGGTACCTGTAAACTCCTGTACCCTGCTGTCACTAACTGAGAGACAGGACTATGCTTCAGTATAGGTGATAAGAGGCGAATGGCTCCTTTTATATTGTTTTGTGTTACCTGGGGTACCCATCATATAATGCCCATTGCTTCTCTCTAAGCCCAGACATTGCAGTAAGGGCAGAAAGCAGAGTGGTGGACTCCTTCTGATCAGTGGAGGAAAATGTATAACAGATTTTAGTCATAGAACTTCATGTATATCATCCAGTGTCTTAATTTGAACCTTTAAAAGAATACTTCCTTTAAATACTAGTAATTACTTGCATAATTCATGACAAGGACCTTGAATACCAGAATGAAGGTGATGAAGA
This sequence comes from Megascapheus bottae, assembly GCF_031878675.1. Classification (NCBI taxonomy): domain Eukaryota; kingdom Metazoa; phylum Chordata; class Mammalia; order Rodentia; family Geomyidae; genus Megascapheus; species Megascapheus bottae. The sequence goes on from NC_143520.1 coordinate 26,680,261, forward strand.
GAAAAGGTAGTCTGATTTTACAACTGACTAAGTGGGTTATCTTTGGTGGTTTTTAGCTTCTCCCTTACTATAAAAGGACTGTGCATCCCTACTTGCCTGTGCCGCTGACTCCTGGTGTACTATTTCCCACTTAGCCATTAGGGATTGAGTGTCATGTTTAGGCCAAAAATAGGAGCCAACGTCTCAGATGCCCACAGGGAACAGAAGCTTACTTAACAGGCATTGTGAACTTCCGGTAGCTTTCTGACATCTGCCCTCAAAGAGACGTGTCCCAGATTGTGCTGCAGCTTCAGCCGGGGCCTGGGCCTGGGAATGAGGGACAGGGGACCAGAGCCACAGCCTAGAACACAATGTCAGGCTACATAGTGTCACAACACATTGGGATTTTCAAGTTACTATCAGACCAAAGACAGCAAAAGTGCCTGGTAAAGAAGATATTCCAGGTGTTTGTGGCTCACCCCTATTATCTTAGCTACTCAGGAGGCTGAGATCTGAGGACTGTGGTTCAAAGCCAGCCTGGATAGGAGAGTCTGTGAGACTCATCTCCAATTAACCACAAGAAAACCGGAAGTGGAGCTGTGGCTTAAAAGAGGTAGAGTGCTAACCTTGAGCTGAAAAGCTCAGGGACAGCATCTAAGTCCTGGGTTCAAGCCCCACACCTGAAGAAAAGGGAGGGGGTAGGGAGTGAGGAGGTGAGAGAAGGGGGAAGGAAGGCAAGAAAGGAGAGAGAGGGAAGGAAAGAAGAAATAAAAACATTTTTTTGGCTAAAGGTAACATCTCAATGCAATTCACCATTAAAAACATGGGTGTGAGTTAGGGTAGAGTGATTGCCTAGCATGCTTGAGGCCTTGGGTTCGATTCCCTGGTACCACATGAACAGAAAAGGCCAAAAGTAGTGCTGTGTGTGGCTCAAGGGTAGTAGAGCGCTAGCCTTGGTGCTGAGCCAAACTTCTATTGCATGCATGGGGTCTGAAGTGAAGGCAGCCTGCTCCACTTTCTTACACTTGCTGGAGAGTTTAAGTTTTAGCAACAGGTAATTGGGGACAGGATGCTGAATTCTGATGTCCTGCCTCTCCCAGGGAGAACTTATAGTGTTCTTGGCTGCACTTGTGCTAGATGGGATTTCTTCACTGAACTGGAAGCAAGGAAGAAGGGGGCAGGCCTTGACTCAAACTCATACTACTCTTTTTCAGCCTTTGTAGACTTTTTTGAACAAATGTTTTTCATTGCTATATACACTTAGGACCATGTCCAAAGATTTAAGTGATGATAATTTCCACCCTTTGGGCTGTGAAGCAGGTATACAGAGTTCCTCTTGCTAGTGCACTGCTATGGAATCCATCTGAATAACTCAGCCAGACTGGGAACAGCAGAAGCCCAGCAAATTCAAATTGCAGTGTCCACATCATAATTCATTTTATCTATATCGATTAAATGCCAACTATGAAAATGGCTCACAACTAAAAATGGATTGGGGTTAATGGTAACTAAAGTACAGGTTCTGTATTATCAGACAAATCTTTACTCCATAAACTTTATGGGTTACCTACTGTGAAAAGGACATTTTAAAAGACAACTAGCAATCCTTTTGGGAATTATATTTACACACACACACACACAAGAACTAATAAAACCAAAGCAGTCTATGTCAAGTGCCCGGAGAATAAATGCTTTAGTTTTTCAGGGGCAGTAGATCTACCCAGGGCTGCAGTGGTTTCGAGGGTTCAGTCGAGTTCTGAGGTACCTTTGGAGATGCTAGGATCCAGCACTGTGGTTGAAGGGTGTATTCAGTGAAGACAATGGACAGCCGGAGTACAGAATTGAGGTGGTGTTTGATGTGTTTTGCTAGCCTCAATGCACAGAAATTCCGCTTCCACACTGGAAGGTTTCTACAGAGATCCACTGGGAAACACAAGGCAGTAGAGGTCCAGAAATGCTAGCAGGCATTGAAATGTGGATTTGGACTATCTTAGTGAAGAGTTATTTGGACAAAAAAGATGTTAGGAAAATGGCTGGGCCTATAGTGTGTAGAAATGAAGTGTGTGATGTGTGTGTATACATATACATACACATGGACACGGGGATTTAGAGGCAAGGAGACTGCAAAAGTCTGGATTTGGTAGAAGGGATAAAACAGGAAGTATAAGTGGATAGTAAAATACAAGCAGGACTGTGGTAAGGCAATGCGATTGTTAAATATGGCAGCTCTTCCACAAACAAACGGACAGACACTAGAACGCCAGGTGAGTTGGACTGACATAAAATACACACTGGATTTCAGTGTATATTTTAATAAGGACTTTCTCCTACGGTACTATAATAATAAAAGGAGTCTGTTTGGAAATTCACATATTTTTCTCTTCCCCGTTCCTATTTCTTGAAATTCCTCCTTTCCACCATCCATTCCTTTTAAAGTAGATCTCGCATGGAAGCGGGAGGAAAGGAAGGCTGGTGGTTTCAAACATGAGTTACCACCCCGGGAGCCAGCTCTGTGTGTAACACATGGGAGGCGCGTGGCCAACTCCTGCTTTTTAGCAGGTCTAATGTGACCTTCAAAACTCCTTAGGACACGTGGGTCTCTGGTGGGGCTGCATCTGCGTGCGTGCGTGTGTGTGTGTGTGTGTGTGTGTGTGTGTGTGTGTGTGTGTGTGTGTGTGTCGCAGCTCTGGGGCTAGAGTTTGCCACATCAATACAATAAAACACAGGGGAGTTAAAATAAAAGCCAGAAAACCCCTTGTCTTAGCACAGTGGGCTGAGTGAAGACGGGAAGGTTCAGCTTCTGCCCTTTTAAAATTCCGTCGCAGCACACACACACACACACACACACACACACACACACACACACACACACACACACACACACACACACCCCTACCTTCCCACTCCCCTCCTCACTGCACCAGCTTCCCTCCCCAAGTCCTGATTCATGAACCGTGCCACCTTTGTCTCATTTTAAACTGTGCAGACTATTTTAATCCTCCCACCCCCATCCCAGATTTTTCCCCTCCCTTCATCCTCTGGCAAGCTCTGAGGGAGTGCGCTCGCGGGGTGGGAAAGCGCGTCTCCGGATCCTCCCGGGCTGCGGAGATCCGGGAGAAGCACCCGCCCTCCCCGGGACCCCGCCGGGGGCGACCCCGCTGCGGGCGCGGGAGGGAAGCGCCTCGGTCCCTTTAAGGTGCGGCGCTCCCCGAAGTGCGGGCAGGCGGCCGGGGAGGCGGCGCGGGGCCAGGAGCCGGGTGGGGAGGTCCCGCGTGCGCGCCCTCCCCCGCCCCTCCGCCCGCAGCCCGGCCTCGCGCCCCCGGCGCCCCCTGAGCCCCCCGCGGGCCATGCCGCGGTTCTGAACCATGTCCTCCTCCTACGCCAAGAACGGGACCGCGGACGGGCCGCCCTCCCCCACCGCGCAGGTACCGCCCTCTCCTCCTCCTCCTCCCGCCCCCGCCGTCCCGGGGCCCCGCCTTTGTGCGGGGAGCGCGGGGGGGGGGGGGGGAGCCCGGTCCCGGAGTCAGCGGCCGGGCTCCCCCACCCTCCACAGCTTCGCGCCTCCCGCCCCTCCTCTTCCTCCTCCTCCTTCTCCCCCCCCTTCTCCTCCCTCAGCCCCGGCGCTGCGCACCGGCTCCCGAGCCCCGCAGCCTCCCCCAGCCGATGCCGGGGACTCGGACCCCGCACCCCGACAGTCTTTGTTCATGGATGTGGTGGGTGCTGGCGGGCGGCTCTAGCTGGGGAATCCGTTCAGCCGTCGGGGCTTAGAGCGGGTGGGCGGGCGAGCGGGCGGGCGGGGGTGGGCGCTGCGTCTGGGAGACTCGGGCGACGCGGGTGCGGGCTGGCGGGAGCCCCCCACGCCCCGGGGGACGCTCGCCCCGGGGTGGCCGTCGCCCCCCCCCACGCTGCAGTCCTCACCGCCCTCTCTCTGGCCCCGTGTGTGGCGTCCAGGTGGCCCGCGGCACCACGACCCGGAGGAGCAGGTTGAAGAGATCCGATGGCAGCACCACTTCCACCAGCTTCATCCTCAGACAGGTAGGCGGCGGGAGGGGCGAGCGCGCCCCGGTCCCGCGCGCACCTCTCGGGGCGCCCCAAGATTTCGGGCTCGAGGGTCCCCGTCCCCACACGCCACCCCCCGCGCCTCTCCCGGTCGCCCGGACTCCGCACGGCTCCGGGAAGTTAAGTTTGCGCTCATGGACACCGGTCGGTCGGTCGGTCGGTCGGCGGGGACCGGGCCGTGCCGGGACCCGGGACACCGAGTGTGGCAGTTTCCGGCTGTGCCCCGAGCGCGTGGAGAAGCGCCCTTGGATGGTGTGTGTAACCTGATTTGGAGGCACCAGACCCCAGAGGGCTGGCGGCCTGGTTGAATCCGGGATTCCGGGTGTTTGTCCCCGTTTTGAACACTTGGTTCTGGCGAGGGATCTTCCGAGCGCTGGTCAAAAAGAGAAGGCTCGGGGAGCGGAAAGTTTGCGCTCACTTGGGGACCGCGACTTCCCTTCGCCGGGGTAGGGGAGGACGCCCGGTCGAGCGATGGTCGGAGCTGGGTTCCGGGTTCTCTGCTTCTTGGTGTTCTGCAGGAATGGGCACCTTTGGGGTGCCCTCCTAAAATTTACCATAATTCGGTTAAAACCCTTAGGACTTGCGGCCGCCGGGCGCGGCTTGCGCGACCCCGAGCCCCGCGGGTCACGCCCAGACGCCGTTCACCTCCACACCGAGGGGCAGTCCGGGCCATGCCTGCCCTCCTGCCCGCGTGCTGCGGGGAGTCGCCCCTGCCGCCGGGGCCAGGGCCGCCTGCACACACCCCCCACCTCCCGTTCTCTACGCGGCAGAAGCGACGGGGTGCGCGCGTCCCGCGTGGCCGGGGGCAGATTCGGGTGGGACGGCGGGAAGCTTTGTGTACCGGGTCCTGCCGTGACCCGGAGGAGTGCTTTCCTCTGTGGGTTGCTCAGAACATCCTGTCGGGGGTTTCTAACCTGTGAGTGGCAGGGGTGCCGCGGTTCCTCTTAACATCCATCCACACAGAGTTTTGAGTGCCAAATGCGCTTTGGGCTAACAGTTGGACGCAGACCTCTCCTGAAAAGTCTGTAAAGCCTCTTTGCACAAATGCTTACTGTGAGCAATTTTCCTTCGTGTAGAAACGGGTACTATTAAGATGGTTCCTTAGTGAAGTGAGCACTAAGCATGTACATTATTCACACACATTTTGGATTCTGGATTTATTCTAAAAGTATCTTATACCTTCTTTATGTATGTATTAGTTAAGGTAAAGCCATCGTTCATCATACAAAGTCGTTTGAAGTTCTTTAACTGTTTAACCATCTTGCAAATGTTTCTTTTGTGGATGCCTATTTTGGGTAGTGTTTTCTTTTTGAAAATTCTTGGAATTACTAATGATATAGCAGTGTGTTCTTATGAGCTGTTAGACCAAAGCTTTGGGGTTTATCTCCACCAGCACTACCCTAATGCTTTAGTTTTCAGAGCACAAACAATATTCTTTCTAGTATTTTTATTTCCTTTATTTGTGCCAGTAAATGATGGAAATAATGTATGTATAAGCTCTTGTCAAGTGTGCTAGCTTTTAATGTAAAAAGTAAAAAGTAAACTGAGTGGCATTCATGCCTGTAATTCTAGCTAATCAGGAAGTTGAGATCTGAGGGTCCAGATTCCAAACCAGCTTGAGTGGAAAAGTCTTGAGACTCTTATCTACAACTAACCAGCAAAAGCGTGGAAGTAGAGACATGGTTTAGGTGGTAAAGTGTCAGTGATGAGCTAGGAAGCCCAATATGAGCATGAGGCCCTGAGTTGAAGCTCTGGTATGGACACACACACACAAATACACACACACATTGTAAAAGTTGTCTGGAGAAGTCATTTGGATCAGTACAAATCTTGAGAAGGAATATAATCCATAAATCTTCCCCAAACTAGAATTCACTGATTTAAAAAATTGGTATACATTCAGGAGTTCATTGTAATAATATTTTACATAATCTTTGTAGTTTGATGCACAAAACTAATACCCCTACTTTTTAGCTCTGTGAGTACACTACACAGGATGGAATTTAAATGGTGTTATACAGACTTCTGTAAGGGGTTCAAAACAAACCAAAATACTTGTATTTCTTTGATGAAAAGAGAAATGATCACACACGGGATTTGAAAGTACCTTGCAATGAAATTGGACATTTTTACCCAAATGCCAAAAAATGTTTTTTTTTTAAATCACACTAGTTGTTTAACTTGGTAAAGCTGTGATTTTGTAAAATCGTCAGTGATTTGTTGATATCAGAGTGCTTGATATGGTGGAACAAGTGATGAGGTTTTTCGGTGATACTTCTGTTTGTGGCCTTTGTACGGGAAGAAGATTCTGGAGATGTCAAGTATGTTGTTAGATTTTTATCACTATGAGAAGTATCTGAGAAAATTAACCTAAAAGAAAAAAAAGTCTGGCTCATTTCAGAGGTGTCAGATCATGGTCACTTGACTTTGATTTTTTGGACTTGCTCTCCTCTAGGCAACTGTAAAAAAGCAAGAGGGGAGAGAGCAGTAGGAGGAGAGCGAGGACATGGAACAAAATTTGCCCTTTAACCCTCCACCCCAGTCTCCCAATAGTCCATTCAGCTTTGAATGTGTGGTTGGATTAACACCTAACACCTCTGAACACCTAGTCTTCAACACATGAGTCTTTGTCCTATCCAAACTACAACAGCAATAAAACTTGTTGCTTTTTTTTTATCACATTATTAATAAACATATGGAGGAAAAGACTTCATTAAAAATAAAATCAATGTGATATATTAGACAGGGAAGACTTGGGTGAAGGATAGGGCATTTGAAAACTTAATGAAAGTCTTTGTACTTTGAAGAGTGTCTTTATGACTATATATGCACCTAGGTGTGTGCACACATATACGTGCACTCATGGAATTAACTTGAAAACAAGCAGAGAAGGAATGAGAGCCTGCTGCCACATTATGGACTGCTCTCACAAAGTCCTACAGGCATCTTTTACCTTGTTTCCTGACCTACTAGATTTCTGGCCTCCACAATTTAGAAGGTTTTGGAAGGAATCCATGGAGCAGGTAGACGGCTTCTTTGAGGAAGGATGAGAAAATTAAGTATTTTTGTCACTGAAAGGAGAGAAAGACATGAGTGACCCAGAAATGATCTTCAAAGCGTACACAAAGCCAGCCACTTTATGGAAAGGTGATAGATAGACTATTCTTGCTCCTACGTAAGGATGATGTTCAAGAATGTCTAAAATTAGAAAAAAATGTTTTTATAGCAAGGCTTTCCTTCAGAATATTGCTATCATTGCAAAGGGTTTCTAAGAATGACCATAGAATTTTTTTCCAGGAGATACCATCCTATAGGCTCAAATGAATAGATTATTTATCTGTGTTTTACATTTCTAGGAAGCACTTCCTTGGTCTTTGCTATGTTTCCAGCACCGTGTTAGCTATTGTGAGGGAAAAGATAAAAAGATAATTGAGGCACAGCTTTTGTACTCAAAAGATTGTGTAGTCTGGTTTTGGAACTAGAGGTGTATGCAGATAATACAGTGAAATGTAACAAGGACCTTGATCATTGAGTACTGGATACCCATGGGTGTCACTGTGTATACAGTTTGCACAGGGTAAGCTATGTTAATCTCCTTCATGCTTGGAATTGAAGAGAAGATACGATCAGAATGAAATGAATCTAATTAGGTACAGTCTCAGGATGACTGCAGAGTCTCAGAGTCTTACAGGCCTCATCTTGAGCCATGATATATGTCTAGATATGTCTAGAGCTTGAATATATTACCTTTCCTCCTGCTCCAGACTTTGTATTATGCTTCTATGTGAAGGACTCTTGTTATCCTGTCTATCTAGTTATCTTTGAACATTCCTTTGGGTCTAAGAATTTAGTATTCACTTCCTTTTTTAACCTCACTGATGAGGCCAGTCCCCCATCCTGAGGCTTCCAAAGCACAGAGCCTTATGTCCTGTGACCCATTAAGATTCTTTTACCGTCTATCTCCCTGTCCAGGTACTGAGTTCCATAATGGCAAGATATGTCTGCATTTGATCTGTGTGCATCTAGGAGAGCAGCTATTCAGTATATATTTATTTGAATGAATAAAGGAGTAGACAATGGAGGGCTAACTTGACATGCATTAGGTCCGAGGTTCTACTCCACCAATAAATGTTTTGTTTAAAGGCATGCCTCCTAACAAACCTTCATCAGACTTAACAGCTTAAAATAATAAATTTATTTCTGTACACTGACCAGAGAGTTCTACTTCCTGTGATGGTCCAGTGATGAGCAGTGAGATGGTTGGAAAGTCCGAGATTGCTTCACACATGTGACTAGCAGTTGCTGCTGGCTGCCATCTGAGAGTTCAGCTAGCTTAGAGTTTCCTTCCACCTTCGAAGCAGGGCCTCAGTGTGGCTGCTTGTGCTTCTTGATAATATGTGTTTAATTTTTTCCCAGTCCTACGGCTTGAGCTCAGGGCCTGGACATAGTCCTTGGGCTTTCTCAAGTCTATTACTCTACCACTTGAGCCACAGCACCACTTCTGACCTTTTCTGAGTATGTGGTACTGAGGAATGGAACCTAGGACTTTGTGCATGCTCAGCAAGCACGCTACCACTAGGTCACACTCCTGGTCCCCTTCTTGATAATAGGGTGACTGGATTCAAGCAGGAGCAGCCCCACAAGCACCAGCAGAAGCTGCTGTACTCCTCGCCCTCAGTTACACAAGAACTGATGTCAGTCCTTCTGCATTTGCTGAGTGACATTGGGCCCAAAAGCCTGACCCTCTGCAAGGGGAGAGAAAAAGATCACTTTCTGATAGTGTGACAAAGTCATATTGCAAAAAATACATGTGGGTAAAAGCAAGCACCAATAATATGAAATCAAATTCAAATTAAGTTAAAGACTATCCAGTCTAGCTAAGGGTATGGCCTGGAATTTGCAAGATCCTGATTTCAAACCCCACTATCATCAAAAAAGGGGGGATTATATGAAAAATTAAAGAAATATTTATATTCAGTAGGTTCTAGCATTTAAATATATATATATACTGTATATATACACACATACACTATATTAAATAAAAATATACCTAATAGGTGCCAAAAGCGTCTGGATACACACACACGTACACATGTACGTATATACATACATACATGTATACTTACTTACGTGTATGATTTGTGGTGCTGGGGCATTGAACCCAGGATTTTTCATGCTTTGTTTTTTCTTTTTGTCAGTCATGGGGCTTGAACTCTGGGCTTGGGTGCTGTCCCTGAGCTCTTTAGCTCAAGGCTAGCATTCTGTCACTTGAGTCACAGTGCCGCTTCTAGTTTTCTGGTGGTTAATTGGAAATAAGAGTCTCACAGACTTTTGTGCCCAGGCTGGCTTTGAACCACAATCAGATCTCAGCCTCCTGAGTAGCTAGGATTACAGGCGTGAGCCACCAGCGCCAGGCCTGTTTTTCATGCTTTCTAAACAAGTGTTCTACCACTTGAACCACTTGAGCCACACACTCAGCCCCATATTTCATCATTTTAAAACGTATTGAAATTTAAGATTAGGGAGGAGTTATGGTGAGTGTCTTTGGTCCCAGCTTCTCAAGGGGCCTAAGCAGGACACAACAAAGAGCCTTCTCCAAAAACATACAACATGTTCAGCAGTCAGTAAAGGATCAAATAAGGTATTGACAAAGCCATTACAGAAAAAGTGAAGTAAATCTGCATGAAATGTCATGGAAGTACATGTAATACATTTGAGTGTTAAAAGTAAGTCCTAGAATGATATCTAATAAAATTTAAAAATAGAGCGTGTGGATGGAAGACATGGCTTAGCCATCTTTGGAAACATCTGACTCAGAGGAAGAAGCTGAGTGTGTTTTAAGGTATGTTAATCAGGAGATCCTTACAATGATCTAGTGAACCTACATCGTATTTAGAGATCTAAAATATATTCAGATTCGGAGTTGATACTATAATAATACAAGTTGGCAGACAAATTCTTTGAATTATAATTTGAGTACTGGTTATAAACATGTTTCTCTGATGAAATGCGAACTCAGCAACAGAAGGTATCGGGGCTTTATATATAGCTAAGAATAATCATATGCCTAGAGGCGGGTAGATATGCCAAATTTATCCATAAACTTAGAATCACAAAATTTTAGAACAGGAAGAGATTGCAGATGGAAAACGCTTCAATTCCTCATTTTTACATAAATACAACATAGGCCCAAGGATATAAAGGCCACAGTAATAGATAGTGACAGAACACAGACAGCACACCCAGATTCAGGCTACTGTTTTGTTAACTATAACTCTATTTATCTCTGAGTAATCAAGACACATGCACAAAGTCACTGGGATATGGGTGGAGCTCATTTCTCTTAAGTCCTAGAAATGTTTTTTTTTTTTTTACCAGTCCTGGCCTTGTGCTCAGGGTCTGAGCACTGTCCTTGGACTTTCTCAAGGCTAGAGCTCTACCACTTGAGCCTCAGCACCACTTCTGGCTTTTTTTTTTTTTTTTTTTTTTGTATATATGTGGTACCGAGGAATTGAACCCGGGTCTTCGTACATGCAAGGCAAGTACTCTACCACTAGGCCAAACTCCCGGCCGGCTCCGAAATGATACATTTTTGAGGCAAGGTTTTGCTATGGTAGTCCAGGTTGATCTTGAACTTGAGATCTTCCTGTCTCAACCTCTGCATGGTAGGATTATAAAGGTGTGCCTGACTCCCGAAGTGGATGATTATGATAAGGAACAAATATCAATGGGCTAGTCTGGAGACTGTTGTTGTTCCCTTTCTCATTACTATGCATACAGCCATCTTCCAACATCCATATCTGTGACCTGAGTAGATGAGATTACATACAACCTACATCCTTTCTCTTTTTTTTCTCTCCTTCTTACAGGGAGATTTCAAGATTTCAGTTTCTTCCAGGTAGTTCTAGGCATTGAGCTTTCTTTTTCCTCCATCCTGGGGCTTGAACTCAGGGCTTGAATACTGTCCTTGGCCTTCCTCAGGGCTAGAACTCTACCACTTAAGCAACAGCACCATTTCCAGCCTTTTCTGTATATGTAGTACTGAGTTGAAACCCCGGGACTGGAGGAAAAAGAAGCAAGCTGCAGAACCACCAAGGAAAACAAACAGAATGAAACACAGCATAAAGTAAACAGCACCTCTGTGAAAGAAGAAGGGAGAGATATTCAGGCTTCTGCCATTGGTTGCACCCAAGGAGCTGCTAGCTGACCCAGGAGACTGCAAAGCAGCCTGCAGGCCTTCATCTCCTGAAATATGGACAGCACTAGAAGGTCAAGAGTATCTGTTAGAAACAGGCCAGGATGAGCACAGCTCTTTTAATATTTTAGTCGCTGCCATTTTAGCTGCTGCCTGGAAGACGAGTCATTCTTTGTCAGGAGGTTTTTTCTTTTTTCTTTTTCTTTTTTTAAATAAGTATAAATTCCTTGTCTAAATGACACAGTTCAGTTACTAAGAATGTGAAGAAAAGTTTATTTTTCCTGAATTTTTCTGTATGAATCCTCTCAAATCAAGATATGATAGAGTAAGAAAGAATTCTGCCTTGGCAAGCTGTTGCTTTCCAGCTTGAATAAATGGATCTGAATTTATGAAGCTTCTGATTAAGAAATCTAATTACTGGGTAGCTGCTAGTTAACCAGTCATTGTGGCTTATCTCTGAGTCTATGTTTTTGGCCACAGAGTTCCTTTAATTTAATTTATGTTGAATAAACAAGGATATAATCTTCAGTAAGATAAGATTTTTTTTGAAAATATTTATTTATTTATTTATTTATTTATTTATTTATTTATTTATTTGCCAGTCCTGGGCTTGAGCTCAGGGCCTGAGCACTGTCCTTGGACTTTCTCAAGGCTAGAGCTCTCCCACTTGAGCCTCAGCACCACTTCCAGCTTTTTTCTATGTATGTAGTACTGAGGAATTGAACCCTGGTCTTCGTGCATGCTAGGCCAAACTCCCAGTCCCAATTTTTATTTTATTTTATTTTATTGTTGGAGTGATGAGTAAGATAAGATTCTGTTGAGACTTGTATATTTTTTGATTTAAGTTTTAATCTTTCTAGGAAATTACAGCAATCTGTATGGAAGCTTAATCTGACAATAATTTGGTTTGCCCCTTTAACCTCTCCTTCATTATTCTACTTGCTGCCCCAGATAGTGTTGCCCGTGGGTCTCAAGGAGCGGATATTACGCCTTCATCGAGAGAAAAAGCAAAGGCAGAACTGGAGAGAATATTCCAGCAGATTAGTCAGCCATATGTGTATGGACTTGTGGAAACCAGTCTTCCATTACTGCTGAGTCAGCAGTGTCATCAGTAATTTTATCTGGGCCAATCAGAGCTGGGTATGATAATCTTCTGGCTGTGGTCACACCAATGTCCAGGTTCATCTTCCTTAGGAGCCAATACTAGTGGTCTTGTTTCTAAAGCTCAGACTCAAAACAAAGTACCAGTCCTGGTGAGGGTAAGCAGCTTATAGCTCTCCAAGCCTCACTGAAGACTAGATGGACAGCATCTCCCGATATATGCAGATTGACCACGTAGGTGCCATGATGCCCTCTAATTCTCTAGCTTCTCTGTGTACTCTTTCTAGTCACAGCACGTAGTACACTGAGTAGTACAGGCTGGCCTCACATTAGTACCTTATTCTCCTGAGTGCTGAGATTGCAGGTGTGTACCACTTTGTCTAGTTTCTAGCAACATTTTGGAGTAGAGTGCTTTCTTCATTCCCTCTTTGCTGGAGTTTTCTTCTCACCGTATGCATTGGGAGTGGGTTACTGGCCTCAAAAGCCTCAGTTTTCTGAGATGACCCTTCAGTGAAGTGTGCCTGGGGAGTGTGGAGCCTCAAGACACTTCTTCTTGTCATCGAGGCCACCCCTTGGTCATACCTAATACCTCTTCAGATTAGAAAGTATCAAATAGAAGTCTCAGAAAGGACCAGATTATTATGCCCAAGCAACTCCCGTGAAAGCACATTGGTTTAAGCAGTTGGCATTGTCCTTCCTTCACACAGCTACCTGCCCTTATGCTTCACAAGCCAGACACATAGCAAGACATAGAATGCAGTACTCTTCTGTCTAATGGAAAAGCTCTGGATTTGACCTTGCAGAAACAGGAATTTCCCATGGCTTTAATCATACATTCTGGAGAGCTGGAGGGAGACAGTGATGGGATGTAGGACCTATGTTGGTCTTTTTTCCATAGTTAGCTTATAAAGCGAGAGGGTAAGGCTGGGATCATAACTCAGGGAACAGGTTTGCCTAGCTTGGGTGAGGCCCTGGGGTTTGATCCTCAGCACCACAAAAACAAAACAAAAACAAGAGAAAAGTATTAGTTTGGCTTATGGTTTCAGTCCATGAGCATTTGGCCATGAGCTTTTGGGCCTGTGGCTACACAACACATCATAGTGGGAGTGTGTGGTAGAGCAGAATTGCTTACCTACTGACCCAGATACCAAAAAGAGAAGAAAGAAATGGGGCCCCACTTTCTTCTTCAAGACCTGTCCCCAGTGACCTACAGATCTTCCCGTCAGGACCACCTCTCAAAGGTTTTACTGTCTCCCAATAATGCCACCATATGGATCAAGCCTTTCACACATGGGCCTTGGAAGACACATATCCAAATCATGACAAAGCAGAAATAGAAGCTTAGATTTATGAGACCTCTACATTCTCAAATCAATTTAAGGGGAATTTAGTTTTACTGGTTTCAACTGACAATAGTAACTAGCTGTGTCCTGTAGTAACCTGAGAGACAGAAAGGGAAGGAGAAAGAAAGACAAGAGATAGAGACAAAGACAGACAGAGAAGGCTAGTGTGTTAGCAGCAGTTGGTTGGCATGTATCCACATATATCCTTGCCACTCTTTGAAGACAGATCTTGTTTTTACTAAACATGTCCCTCTGGAAACTTTCCAACTCTCTTGTACTTAACTTTTCTTATTGAACATATAAACTGAGTAGAGGTAATTACATGAATCTGAAGGAATGCCATCCAGTATTTGTGTTTTAGATGTGGAAAGCATTGATTAGGACGTGGCCATAAAATTTGTTCAACAGCTACTGGAGCTTTCCAATCCTTTTGCTAATCATTTGGATGACATATTGTGTCTGCTTTATTTTTTTCTTTCATATTCTTCTTTGTTGGTGGGTCTATCTTTCTCCAGGGTTGCAGTTTAGTTGCTGAAGCAGTGTTTGAGAGGAAATATTTTATAAATATAAACATGAAGTGAATATACTTTTTTCCCCCTGGGCTGTTGGAGTCACTAGGAATGGTACACTTTTGAATGTTGATTGTGTCCATATATTATAATATTTCTCAACTCTTTATGGAAAATATTTTGCAATTTCTTTTTTAATACATGAAGGGCTCAGCAGTCATGGAAATATGTAGTATTTTCTGCCAATAAATCTATTATTCCTTCTATAATCTTTTCAAATGGCCTAGTGCTGCTGCTGATGTTTACAATGCAAATGTTAATTATGACGAAAAGCCAAACAGATGGGTAGAATGAGCATTGTCATAGCTACAATGCTCGGTAGGCTCTGCTTTCATATTTGGTCTGTGTGTCTGGGCATGTATATATGTATTTTCAAAAGCAAAAGGGAAGGCAATAATTTAGAAATTTACAGGTTGCTTTCTGTTGTCATACTGTAACATTCTCATCTCTCCTCAAAAACTTTTTATCACCATTAACAGCCATTTACCATTCTCTTCCCTCAACCATTAATCACTCTGTCTCAATGTGTTTGGATGCTTTATATAAATGGCATCATGAGTGGGTGGGGAGTTTGGCCTAGTGGTAGAGTGCTTGCCTAGCGTACATGAAGACTGTACCACATATGTAGAAAAAAGCTGAATTGGTGCTGTGGCTCACGTAGTAGAGTTTTAGCTTTGAGGAAAGCCCAAGGACAGTTCATGCTCCAGGACTGGCAAAAACAATGGCATCATGCAGTACTACCCTGGTATTTTGTGGCTGGCTTTACATTTTTAAACTATAATTCTTGGCTTTAAATTTTTTTTTTTGCTACATGTTTTCTAACCCAAAGGGGTGTTCAGTAGTAGCTCTTCTTGGTCTAAGTGTGCAGATATTGGCTTACAGTTGGGAGTGGACTTGGCTTTCCATTCCTTGGGTAGAGAAATGGGGCTAGGGGGTCACATTTGTATGGTCTCAGGTCTTAGAGCTGGGTAGATTCTTTTGTTAAACCATTTTCTCTGCATGGAAATCAGGCTTCTGACCCTGACTCCTTGTCATTAGTGGCTCTATCTAAAGTAGAAGGGTGTATAATAGAATGTCACCCACAAAATGGAAGAAATTACAATTGCCATTATTTTCAAAAAGTGCTATGTCCTGGATGCTTATGATTCAGATATGTCCTGTGCTTTATCTAGATGTTCCTAATAATGCAGCCTAGGTAATTATAATATTTTTTCCTTGAGAATTAGCTAAGTCACAAGCTAAGCACAATATTTATGGGGCTTATTGGGCATATAAAACTGTACTCTCTATGTGGCAGGTGCTGCTCAATTATATTTGAGCACTTCCCTGGGGGACAAAAGTCAATTATCAACACAGTTGTGTGCAAGAGAAATAGGTCAGCTGCAAACATTCTTTGCTAATTTGAGAAAGCTTGAGGGCTGATTTAGTTTGGGAGATATTTGATTCTGTGGTCTCTCATGTTGCGAACTGTGGTAGGGAAGGTTGAGGTTTTTATTTGGCATTGGTGGTTATATTTCTTTAATACAATATAAATACTTCTTTTAGTCACATACAATGAATATTCAACCAGATAGTATCTTTAAAAATGATAACAAATCGGGACTATTAAGAGTTATGCGTACCATGAGTATTAGAAGGATTTCTACATTAATATTAGTATTTCTATACTTACAACCAAGAAATACCATATTTTCAAGTATTTTATTTAATTAGTAGTTTTACATGAGAGAAAAATGTTCATTTTTTAAAAAAATGGAAGCACGGATGTGTTTTAACCATTTTTTTAAAAAAGCTTTTTAGTGTATAGTTCAATGAATTAAGTACAAGGTAGAATACTTGTATAGCAGGAGATCTAAAAGGAGATTTTAGGCAGGAAGAATAAACATTAAATTTATATGCCCACCATTATCCAGGCCTTGACCATACCTCTGGCCTTGTACAAAACAGCAGCAGAAGAGTAGAAGACTGGGCTTCTAAGTGAAGAAGGGTCCCAATGCAAATAGCCTGCCAGCCCCTCAGGAAGGTGGTAGAAAGGGAGGGATGAAAGGGGAAACTGCCTGGAGTGCACACCTGACTCCAAATATCTGTTTTCTGACACTGGATTGCTTTCCTCTCTTTCTCTCTGCCTAAAGTTTCAACCATTTTAAGATGATTTGGGTTAACGAGCAGCCTATTTTAAAAATGCAAATGTTTCCAGGAGCTTTAGGAATTCATGCATTTTACCATCTTTAGAAAAGTATACCACAGCTAGGCACTGGAATAAATCCTAGCTATTCAGGAGGCTGAGATCTGAGGATGGCAGTTTGGACTAGACCAGACAGGAAAGTCCATGAGACTTTTGTCTTCAATTAACCACCAGAAAAAGCAGACATGGAGTTATGGCTAAAAGTGGTAGAGCTGTAGTCTTGAGCAGAAACACTCAGGAATAGTGCCCAGGCCCAGGGTTCAAGGCCCACAACTAACAACAAAAAAAATACCACCACAAAGTCTGGTTCTAAAAACAGGTCCTCCTGGATGTCCTAAGCTTTTGTGGCTGGAATGTCAACTACATATATCCCTGCTTACACTTAACCCCTATTGGCTTATTACAATTCCCTCTTTATGCAAGGCGGCTGGGCTGCGGCTTCCACTTCCCTCCTCCTCCTCCTCCTCCTCCTCCTCCTCCTCCTCCTCCTCCTCCTCCTCCTCCTCCTCCGTCTCCTCCTTTCTACCTCCCCTCCTTTTCGTCGTCATCATCCTCCTCCTCCTCCAGGCTGGTACTGGGGCTTGAATTCCAGCCTATTGGCTTTTGTTTGGCATTTTCCACTTATAACTAATAGTCTACCATTTTGAGTCATATCTCTACTTACGGCTTTTTTGCTGGTTAATTGGAGATAAGAATTTCTTGGATTTGTCTTTCAAATCCTCAATTGTCAGACCTTAGCCTCCTGAGTAGCTAGAATTACAGCCATGAGCCACTGATGCCCAATTTTAAAAAATGGACTCTGCTTGCTTGCTTCCTTCCTCTCTCCCTCCCATCTTCTCACCTTCCTGCCTTCTCTTCCTTTGTTTATTTCCTATACTTGATTCACACTTCCACTTTCCTTTGCTTTAATTTATTTTCCAGATCGGGTTTCATGCTTCCTGTCTGGGAATGTTCTCAATCTTCCTACCTCTGCCTACTAAATAGCTGGGATTAGAGGCATGCACCACTACCACGAGTTCTTTCCTGTGGACACTCATTAATCCATCTGTCAAAACCCCACTGGAACCTTCTCCATGAAGCTGTTTCTTGTGGTGCCAGCTCTCCTCTGGCTCTGCTCTGTCACTGTTCTGCCGGTTCATTTGTTGAATTTTCTTTTGTGTGATAGGCATGTCCCTGTCACCCACCCACCTGTACATCTGCTTTGATGTCATCATTAATGGACCATGTGGGATGAGAGGAAGGAGGAACAGAGAAGATGTAATGTGCCCATATTAACTATGCATGCTTACTGGTTCACCTTCTCCCTACGGGGATGTAGTACCCCAGCTCTTTGCTCCTACCATGTCTTCTGTGAGTCCAGAGGGCATCTTTCACATGCACATGGCACTATTCCTTTGTGGATGTGTGCTGCATGCCTGGGATGAAGGCACCTTCTGCTGTACTGGTACCTTCTTCCAGTGCTGTGAGGACAGCACTGCTTCCTTCAGAAGTGCTGTTTTTCAGCTCTGCACTCTTAAGCTTGTCTGGATCAGTGGGGTCCCTACTTCCTCAAGTCTGGTCACTCTGTCCTTGGGCTTTCAGTGGCACTTCTTGGGCCTTGTATCTCTGGATATCTGTTTAAGACTAACTTCTGCAGTTCTGATCTGCATCTGTCTGTTGGGTCCCATTAAGGAAGAGACATCATTCTGCCTCTGCTCAGACTGTGCACAGACCTTGTGGCTAGTAACAACTTCCCTCTCCAGCTCACACGTCTTCCTTGTTGCCCTGCACATGTGGATACAGACACAACGTTTGTAACTCCAGGCTCAGTTGAAGCACATCCATCATGACTTACATGCACTTGACCCTGTGGAGGATGTGGAGGATACAGGTAAATAATAGAAGAGGAGGGAAGAGCAGGGAAGGTGAATCTGTGGCTGGGATGAACACTGGAATGAACTCTTGGGGACAGAAGGAAACCATTGCGTGTCTGGGGCGAAAGAAAGTGGTTAGTGGGAGATGGTTTCAGAGAAGGAAGTAAATGAAAATCAATTAGGTATGTTTGTAGCTGTGATTTTAGGCATACAACACTACCACAAGTGCGCTTGCTCGCTCTCTCTCTCTCTCTCTCTCTCTCTCTCTCTCTCTCTCTCTCTCTCTCTCTCTTTCTCCATATATATAACATCTATCTATCTGTCTATCTATCACACACAAATACAAATACAGAAGAGGACTTCACACCTCAGGTGTGGTTTGTTCCAAACATTCATGGCTTCATCAGGGTTGCTTCTTCCACTGCAGTGCCTGTCACACCATGCCCATTTGTGTATAATTTTGTATACTGGCTCGGGCCTCAGGTCTCCATTTGCACCCTTCAGGGTGGTAGAAGTGGTCACAGGATCTCCATGTATCCACTACTCTGGCAAGCAGAAAAGGTGGTCCTTTTTTTCTTTTTTTTTGCCAGTCTTGGGGTTTGAACTCAGGGCCTGGGCACTGTCCTTAAGCCCCTCTGTTCAAGGCTAGTGTTCTCCCACTGAGACCCAGCATCACTTCCAGCTCTTTCTGTGTATGTGATACCAAGGAATCTAACTCAGGGCTTCCTGCATGTTAGGCAAGCACCCTATCACTAGGCCACACTCCTGGCCCCAGAAAAAGATGGCTTTTCTTTCTTTCCAAAGCTACCACCCTACCCCTAGTTTTCTGGTGGTTAATAAGGGTCTCACAGACAGTGCTCTGTCTGGCTTTGAGCCTTGATGCTCTGATCTCAGCCTCCTGAGTAGCTAGGATTACAGGTGTGCCTGGCCTAAAGAAGGTCTTTCTTACAGCAGCTTCTGTAGAAGGAAAAAGAAAGGAGGTCCCCCACCCCCATTTTCTTTCCTCTCTTGAATAAGCAAGCCTTCTTTCCCAGAAGCCACAATACACACATGTGTTGGATCTCATTGGCCTGATATAGCTTATGTATCAGCACTGTGGCCAGGGCATGGCCTTAGGCCAGCAGTTGGCCATTCTTAGGAAAGCTGACCCTGGCTGGGGAAGAAGAGGAAAAACTTCCTCAGTGAAGTCTGGCAGTTTCTTCCTTTTCTTCCTCCTCGCTCATGTGTTTCAGGGATGAGTTAAGGAAGGGATTCCCCACCCCTCCAAATCTTATAAAATACATACATTGTAAAACTGCCATCCTCACCATGTTTTAAACAGTTTAGTGATATTAGAGTACATTTGTGTGATTGTTCAGCCACCATAAATACTGCCCATCCCATCATCCCAAGACAGGATTTTATACATTACTTTGGCAGCCAGAATTTGTCATAACAATGCTTTTTAATGTGGAAATACGACTTCTCGGACACGACAGAAGTTGACACAGGATGACTGCCTGAATTAATGTCTCTCAGGCCCCACTTCCCTATATGCAGAGTTAAGGATGAGAAGAGGGAAAGAGGTTACCCCTACAGTTGCATCAAGCTCTGCTATGGATAAGGGTTATGTCATGCATGTCTGCAGAGTGTGTGGTCAACGCTGTGTGTAGAACATGGTCCATTCTATGCAGAAGGCTTCAGTACTTACACTTGCGCAGGGCAGATCAACAAGAGAAAAGTATAGCAAATTACTGTATTTTTACATGGGACAAGAACCTTCATGAACAAAGGCCTGAGGACTCTGAGGAAACAGTTTATTTCTGCTTGGGTTTGGTAAGAATGAATAGCTGTGTGGAACTTGCCAGACAGAAGCGCCTCATCTACTCAGGTTGAATGAGTGGGAATTGTAGTATCAGTTCAGATTCTTCCTGCCCTTTCTGAATATCATTCCTTCTTATGGCTGTGACACAGAACTTGTCTTTATGGTGGCTTATGTTAGGGCAGAAGAGTGCTAGTTTCTATGACCTGTTTTGATATGGGAGAATTTTAGTTTTTGTGACTTGTTTTAGAGACAAGATGATAGGCAATGAGTGGGTAGGCGATGGTGAGAGAAACTTTGTTTCTGAGGCCTTCCAGTCTCCTTGTTTCAAAGTCTTCAGTGAACCCTACCTTTTGAGCATAATGGTGTGGGCCTAAGTAGTAGCTGTTGTAGAAAGTCTGGGTCACTGGGCTGCTGGGATGAATTCATAAAGGCTAGGATCACTCATTGAATGTCTGGAAAACATTTTTTTTTTCCTTTTTCTGGTTCTGGGGCTTGAACTCAGGGCCAGCAGTCTACTACTCTAGCCCCAGTGCCACTTCCAGATTTTTCTGAGATGTTTATTGGAGATAAATGTCTCATGGACTTTTCTGCCCAGGCTGGCTTTGAACCATGATCAAAAGATTGCTGCCTCCTGAGAAGCTAGGATTACAGGCATGAGCTATGGGTGCCCTGCTTGGAAAACTTTTGATGAGCGCATTGTTTTAGAATGCAATGAAGAGATGATGTGGACCAGTCTAGACGAGGAAGGGTAATTGAGCTGGAATTTATCACCCAGTCAGGCATATGCATGAGGCATGAAAGAATGTGCAAAGAATAGAGTGGGTTGTCAAGAATGAAGCATTTGTGAAATGTGGTGAGATGGTTCTCAGATAGGCATCCTGGAAGCTATTGAGAGGAAGGAAGTCTGCTGAGGAATGAGTAGTACAGTTCTTGCTATTGGGATTATTACAGCTCCAGGAAGAGCAAGGAGTTAATGGGGCTTTTCATCTATAATACAGAATAACAAGAGTTACTATATTGGAACTTTGCTGAAGATGAGTGATATCACAAGGGTGATTCTCGTCATGGGAAAACACTGCATTGAGAGCTTTGAATACCTTTCTTGCATCTCTCTCATTTCTCAGGGGCCTGATACTTTTGAACAGATTTTGCCACAATGGCCTATTTTCTAATAAGCTAGGAAGGAATTTCTGTTTTTAAGTGACATTAGGACAGGCCCCATATTTTCAAATTTTCTGGGTATTTTGCCCTGATTATATTTCCCAAAGATACATAAGCACTGAACCCCTAACCAGTATGACATCATTTGGAGAAAAAGATTGAGAATGTCCTATTCAGATGGGATTGTTAGGGTTAGGCCCCACATTGAAATTGGGACTCTTGTAAGGAAAGGGCAGACCAGAGTTTGCTCTTTGCCATATGAAAAAGCTGGAAGAGGTTACAGGAAGAGGTTACCCCTTTTCCTGCTTTCACAAGCCAGGTGAAGAGCTTTCACCAAGAGAAAAATAAGCTCATGTCTCCATCTTGGAATTCTCAGCTTCCAGGATTGTGAGAAATAGACTCATGCTGTCTAGGCCTCCCATTCTGAGATATTTAGTTATAGCAGCTTAAGATAACAGATATACAAATATAGTTGGTAAGCTGGGGCACTTGGAAACTGTTTTCCTTCTCATCCCTCTTCCAGTCAGTAGCACATGCTTCTTCTCCATTATGTAAAAATATATTTATATCCTGCCTTATTCTAGGAATGATTTCAGTTAGCTTATATGATAGCACAAGTGAATCTCATGAACTAAGGGGAAAGACTTACCCAGAGAGTTTGTGGCACTGAAATCTTATTTTCTGTAATGACCTTTTATGGCACTATTCAGAGAGGAAAGCAAGATTATTTGCAAAATTTACAATGACCAAGTATAAAAGTAAACTTTTTTGGGCTATTGTTTCCTATATTGAAAGTAGAGAGAAATTTCTCTTACATTCTCATAGAGTCGACCACAAAATAATGCATTAGAATCTGAATAATGGTGGCCTACTACTACTACTAATGAATAATTCTTAAACATTTTAATATGTAGGTATCTCTCATCATGTGATAGTACAATTCAGTAAAAACAATTCTGTAGGTGTCATTACTATATAGTTCACAAGGTCTGCATGTCTTAACCTTGGCTGCACTTACAGAATCACTGATCCTTCTGCCTGGCCACATCTCAGCCTAATTAAATCAGAATTGCCAGGAGTATGGGTGGGTAGAATTAAACATCAATATTTTTCAGAATGCCAGATGATGAATGTAATTTTCTGGTCTGATATAACCCAGGCTTTAGAATGGCTCTTTCAAGCAAGGTTTACCATTTAGGTTAGGCTAGGTGGTGAATAATCACTCTTCCAAAACAACAAAGATTGACTTTTTACTGAATTTATACACATCACCTATAGATACATGTTTTTATGTCCGATGGAGCAATATTAGTATTTTCTGCAGAAGAGGAAGAAGAGACGGGATAGATCACTCTGTGGCTCCTGAAACTTGCCTAGATAGATGCTAAGATGCTGTAACACTGAAAGCACAGGAAACAATATTTTTTTCTTATCCATAGGTAAGTGAGGGGCGGGGAGTAGATCTCTTCCAAGAAACCAGAGGTCTGTGGATCCAGATGTGGTGCCTCCTGCTATCCTCAACAACTGAAATCCGTCTTTGGGTCTGGCTGTGGCTGTCACTATTTCCTAGGCAGTGTGAAGGGGAAAGAGAATGATAAGTAGCTTCATTTGTAAAGGGATGGCCAGGAATTAAGTATATATCTTTTTACTATCCATTGCCCTAAAGTTTACCATATCACCTCTTCTATCTTCAAAGCAGGCTGAGAAATGTGGTCTCTCACTGAGTTGCCACGTGAAAGCTAAAAATTGGGACAGTTCTATTTCTGGAAGGAAGGAGAAAATAGGTGTTGGGGACAGGCAGACTCTGCCTCGCCAGCCATGTGGTTTTATCATAGAAACCCTTTCTTCAAATGAACCTGGAGATGCCATCCTTGATAATCATTTGTGGAGATGCTTTGATTGGGTGGTACCGAGGCCCAGTGCTCTCCTCCTGCTGTCTGTAGCAGGTGGAGAGCATCGAGCTCTTCATGAAAAGCACAGATATTAATGAAGGAGAAATGCATGTACACTGTGGAATATCCACTGAAAGCACTGTATTTTATAGAAGAAATTTTAATAATATTGAACTATTGGAACTAAGTGATCCTTTCAGTCAATCCTACTGGAAAAATACAAAAATCTCAAATGCATCATTTCTTCTGCTACCCCAATTCCTAGGTTCACTTTCTGCCCTCCTCCTTTCTTTCTCTACCCCTTGTCCCTTGTTCCTTTGTCCACCAGGCCTAATCTCCTTATAAGCACCCAGGAATATCTTCTACTGAGGAGCAGAACCCAAGGCTTTGTGCATGCTAAGCAAGCACTCTATCACTAGCGCACACTCCTGGCCCAGCTTCAGCCTTTTTGTATGTCTGTTCTTTCCATAATATTCTTTCTTCAGCTCTTTACAAGACTGGTTCCTTATTCTTAACACACATTCATTTTTTTTCTTTTTTTGGTCAGTCATGGGACTTGAACCCTGGACCTGGGCACTGTCTCTGAGCTCTTCAGCTCAATGGTAGCACTCTACTCCTTGAGCCACAGCACCATTTCTGGTTTTCTGGTGGTTAATTGAAGATGAAAGTCTCATGAACTTTCCTGCTTAGGTTGCCTTTAAACTGTGATCCTTAGATCTCAGCCTCCAGTGTAGCTGGGATTACAGGTGTGAGGCACCAGTGCACAGCCACATTCACTTTTATAGAGAGGTCTGCCTGACTGCCCAATCTAAGATAGACCTCTTTGCTTTACTTGGCATCACATTGCATTACATCTGATATCTGTGGATTTACACCTCACTGGAATATACACACCCAAAAGGCCAATAATTGATGTGATCATGTCGCTGTTGCATTCCAACTTGACAGAAATATGCATCTGGAATGTAATTGCTGGTTGGTAGACAGAGACTGACAGTGAATCCTGAGATTTGGTAGCTGGATAAAGAATCTGAGTAAAAGCTATCTTTATTATCAGGAGGTATGATGGCAGTGTTTTGATGTTGAGAATTTCCTTTAAAAATAAGGCATCTCAGAGGTCATACAAAGTGAAGTTGCTCAGAGTTACTTAGAAACATGCAGATGAATAATAATAATGTCAATTACAAAGGCACAGCTACAATGATTTTTTTTTGCATGGAAAGTATTAAAAGCTGTTGTAATCAATCACATGCTGCCACTGTTGCCCTCTAGTTGGGGGAATTTTCTTTCCTTTCTTACTTTTCAAAAATGACCTACCAAATGCCTACTCCATGCCTTGTATTAGATGACTTTGATTTCAGGAATATTTACTTCGTCTGGTGACATACCAAACTGTCTTGCTTGTGTTGTTTAGGCATTCGCTGATCCAGGATGGATCTAGTCCATCCTAGACTAGCCCCATGCAGTGAGAGGGCCTCAAAGATGCCCCTTGGACAACACTGACTAGCCTTTGCTCTTGGTCCTCCTGTGGCTTATACATTTATCTAGTGCCAGGTATGGGGTCCTGAGGTTTTGCAGACCAATTGGTTTTCATACCAGAGTTCCTTTGGGACAAAAAGCCTTCCTGAGTTCTGGAATTGGGGTTGGAAGAAAATAGAGACTGAAACAAAGGTCTGTGCACATGGGGAGGCTATGGGTCAGCTCAGTCAGACCTGAGGGAGGCTGTCAGACAGCTGGGCCAGAGCTGCAATGTGGGAGAGACATAGAGCCAACAGGAGGAAGCCTGTGCTTCATGTCCTTTGGGATCTGATCATGTCTCACCTGGAAATCTGTTCCCTTCACTTTTTTTTTCTGGGGGAATTTCTACTCCTTTTCTTCATGGCTCATCCCCCGAGCAGTCTTCCCCAGAATCCCAAGAAGAATTAGTTTCTTTCTCCCATAGTACATGCAGACCACTTCTCACGCTGTTGAGAAATGATATGTTTACAGGTCTCTCCCACTCACAGCGAACTGCTCAAAGTACTTGGCTGAATCTTCATTTTCTTCCCAGGCAGCGCAGCAGAGCTGCTGATAGCATCAGCCCTAGACTCAGGTGGGGTGGAGTGTGACCTTGGGATGCATCATTTTCTATGTGACCCTGGTTAGTTGGACTCTCTGGGGATTGTCTGTCCAGAATACCTTCTAATCTCAGTCTTTAGATCTTGGCCTTCTGAATAGCTAAGATTATAGGCATGAACCACTGGCACCCCATACTACTCCCACCCCTTTTTTTCCAGTCCTGGGCTTGAGCTCATGGCCTGAGCACTGTCCTTGGGCTTTCTCAAGGACAGAGCTCTACCACTTGAGCCTCAGCAACACTTTTGGCTTTTTTCTATGTATGTGGTACCAAGGAATCGAACCCAGGTCTTCATGGATGCTAGGCAAGCACTCTACCACTAGACCAAACTCCTGGCCCACTACTCCCCCTTTTAAGCAGTATGTGGACCATAGTGTGTATGGGGACTGTCACCTTCCATTTTTCAGAGATTAAAGGGAAGGCTATGTTTGGAATCTCTTCTAGGTCCTTTGTACCTGTGAAACGAGCATCCTGGAGGGATGATAGTGCTGGTAAAGGTGGTGATGGTGGGAATAGTTGAGCTGTCAGTGGTACTGGGATGAGTGGCATGGAGGCAGTGATGTAAGGATCATTGGAGGTGGTAATGGTGGTGTTGGTGTTGATGGAGGTGATAGAGGTAAAGGGGTGATGGTATTCACAGATGTGGGAGGGGTGTTAGAAGTGATGGTAGTGATTGTGGAGGAGTAGTAGTGATCACAATTGTGCCACAGGTTTTGAAGGTGGTGGTGCTGGTAGTGGCCATGAAGAAGGTGTTAGTGTTAAAGTGATGTTAGTGGTGCTGATGGTAGTTGTAGTTGTGATAGCAGGAATAGTAAGGGAGGAGGTACAGGTAGAGGTGGTAATGATGGTGGTAGTATTGATAAGGATAGGGGGGAAGGGATGGTCAATAAGGATAGGGGGGAAGGGATGGTCGTGATTGCTGTGAAGCTTTGGAGAAGGAGCTAATTTCTGGCACTTAGTCCCATTTGGGTTGCATTACTTGCAAATTGGGATGCATAACTTCCAACTCTGAGACTGATGTTCACACAACTTTGTTTTATCTTTCCTCTTCTGCCTGGTTGCCTGGCTTTGAACCCATTCCCCTTCTCATGTGCTCTTACCCTACTCTCTGCCTCTGAATTTATTTGGATGTTAGCCTGGTGTGATTCCCTTTGTAGCACCATGTCCTTGTCCTACATTTCTTCCAGTCCTTGACCCCTGTATGTACACAGGAGCCAAGGAAGCTTCCTCAGAAAACTAGTCCTTTGAGTTCTTTTATCAGACAGAAATGCACTTTACCGGTAAGAGAATTGAATGTGCTATTGAAGAGGGTCCCATATTCTGGGAGCCCCATATTATTATTATTATTATTATTATTATTATTATTATTATTTTGCCCGTCCTGGAGCTTAAATTCAGGGTCTGAGTACTGTCCTTGGGCTTTCTCAAGACTAGTGCTCTACCACTTGAGTCACAACACCACTTCTGGCTTTTTATCAACGTATGTGGTACCAAGGAGTTGATCCCGGGTCTTTCTCTGTGAAGCAAGCACTCTACCACTAGGCAAAACTCCTGGCTAGTAGCCCCATTCTTGTGGGACCCAGCTAGCAATGGAGCTCTGATTTTCTTTCCAGCAGTGATAGCAGATTGACAGATTTGTTCACAGTGATCTCTGTTGTTATTTAAATAATGTGTATCTAATTATTTTCACAGAACCTTTTCATTATTCTACACTGTGGTCCAGTCTCGTACTGTTACTTAACCTGTTGGCTTATTTATATACTTAGCAATTTGTTTGTTTACATGTCTGTCTCAGCTTGCTCAAATTTCATCATCGTTCCATTCTTCTGCTGATTTATGCCAGCCTTGGCGATGGCACTAGAATCTGGGGGTGGTGGCTAAAATTCTCATGTAAACATAACAAAAGCACGATTGGCAGTTTGCTCCATGAGCAATACAACACTGAAGTGAAGCAGACACTTCAAATACAGGGACATTCTGAGGTGCAGGCCTTGACTTTGCTCCTGAAGTAGGCAAGGGAGACTCTTCTTTGCGTCTTTTTTGTGAGGAGGAGAGTGGGGGTGGGGTCATGGGGCTTGAGCTGTCCTTGAGCTCTTCAGCTCCAGGCTACCGCCTTACCCTTGAGCCAGCCCCACTTTCCTGTTTTCTAGAGGTTAACTGCAGATGAGAGTCTCAGGTTCTTTTGTGCCCAGGCTGGCTTTGAACCTTGATCCTCAGATCTCAGCCTCCTGAGCAGCTAGGATTAGAGGCGTGAGCTACCATGCTCGACTATTTTAGGTCTTTGTTAGCAAGGAAGAAGTCTTTTCCTTCTTGACTAGTTCCCTTATTAAGGAAATGATTCTGCTGAACTAGTGATATTTGAGTTTCCTGATGGCCTGCTATCTAGCCCTGGCTTTCCTGGGCCTGAGTCTCTCTGCCAAGCACATGAAGTTGATCTGAATAGATTTCTTCTTCAGACCAGTAGTATCTGTGATATATTGCTCTCTGACAGCATTTTCCTGCTATCTTGTGAAAAACTCTAAAGTTGGCATTGAATTTTTGTCTAGTAGGAAAAGTGAGATTTTTTTTTCCAGCAACAGCTCAAGTTCAAGGTCTAGCTCAGGCATTTACTAGACCTGAAGTAAGTCATTTACTTTGAGTTTTGGGTTGTCCTCCTTATTGGATGGAGATAATCAATTGTTATGCTTGATAAGGTTTTTTATGTTTTGTTTTGTTTTTAGTTTTTTTATTATTAAAGAATTTATTAACGTTGATTTTTACATCATTTTTTAAATGACAAGTTTAACAAACAAGTGTTCAAGGAGGACTCTATTTACAATCACTGGGACTTTATTTGTTTTTTATTTGTGGGTTTTTTTGTAGTTGTTTTTTTAATGAGCCTTGTCTGGGCTATTACCTTTGAAAAAGGTGTATAACATCATCTGGGGAAGGTGGCTTAGTGGTAGAGTTCTTATCTAGCATGCATGAATTCCTGAGTTCAGTTCCTCAGTACCCATACACAGAAAAAGCCTGAAGTAGCTCTGTGGCTCAAGTAATAAAGTGCTAGCTTTGAGTAAAAGAAGCCCAGGGGCAGTGCCCAGGCCCTGAGTTCAAGTCCCAGTATTGGCAAAAAAAAGTAAAAAAAAAAATGTAATTGAGTTTTCTTTCAGATGTATTCCTCTATACTATGTTTCCTGGGCCACAAAGATAGTCTGTTTTTTTTCTTCTTCTTTTTCTTAAGTTAAGAGTCTCACTATGTGACTGAAGCTAGCTTTAAACTTGTGATCCACTTGCCTCACGCTCACTTTCCAAGTATTAGAATTACAGAAGTGTGAAACTGGACACAGATAATGTCCCAGGTTTTACTTTGTGTAGTGCTGCTCATCTCTCAGGCCCCAGCTCAAAAATCATGTCTTCAAAAAAAAAAAAATCACATCTTCAGGAATCTTTTATCTGAAGTCATCTGTCACCTTAAGCTTCTGTTCTTATCTCTAAGCTGCCTTTCTCCATTTTTGTTATGTAATGCTTGTTCCAGGAGGGCACTGGCTTTTGGTACTTTTAGGCCATTGTTTAATTCCAAATGCCTCAAACTAGCCTGACACACTCATGTGCTCAGTAATCCTTAATAGCATGAATGAATAGAGAAATGAATGAAGATGTTTACTCATAAGATCTTAAATGAAAAACATTGATATTTCTCCTGTCTTTAATTTGTGCCTGATAGTTTTGCACTGTTTGTTGAATGAATAAATTTCTGGACTTAGAACTCTATGTATTTATTTTAAAAAATTGATTTGGCCAGGCAGCAATGATTCATGCTTCTAATCCTACCTGCTTAAGAGATGGACATCTGAGGATGGAGTTTGGGTAAGCTAGCCTAGGAAAGGAAAGTCGGTGAAACTCTTTTACCTGTAATTACCCAGCAAAAAGCCAGACTTGAGGTGTGGCTCAAGAGTTAGAATACCAGTGGTGAGTAAAAGCTGTTTGAGAGCAGAAGGCCCTGACTTCAAGCCCCAGTACACATGCACGCGCGCGCGCGCGCACACACACACACACACACACACACACACACACACACACACACACTTATTTTGCTGTGTTGGGAAATTAAATCTAGAGCCTTGGACATGCTAAGCAAGTAACAGAAATAAAATAAAACAATGAAAATATACTATCATAAGCAGGAAAGATACTATTGCACTTTTATAATACAGTTATTGGAAATACATAATTTTAATTTTGTTTCTGGGTTATTATAAGGTATCTTAAATAAAAACATGTGACAAATATCTGGAACAAATTTTCAAAACCAAGCAAACCAGACAAATTTTTCTCCAGACAAATTTTTAATGTAAGTTCTTATTTTTCCCTAAGATTGGTGTAAGCATCATTAGGATAGAATATGCCGAAGATGTGTCAACCTTAACATCCTGACAGATATTAATAGTTTCTTTTCAGTAGCAAATTTTTGTAAGTTCTGGTTACTATCAAAGGAATGATAGCCCCCTAGTATTGCTGTTGGTCACTTGCCAGACTTTCTGTGCTTCCCTCCCACCTTGCTGTATTGAAGGAAGTCTTTCTTATAGTAAGGATGTTAAAATTCTACTTGCAAAATTTTGTATCCTCTTCAGCAGATGGGCTGACCGGCTTATAGTCTCCATGGTAACAAGGTTTCTATATTCCCCGCCTCTTTTTAAAATAGCCTAAAGTCACAGAAGGAAACTTAGATATTAATAGCATAAGAAATTTTAATGTGAACAACAGTTATTCAATATGCGGTCCTTGATTACTTGTTTCCCAATCCAAAGTCATTTGTGAGATACAGCATTTATGAAGTGGCATAGATGAATAATATTTTTAATACTCTTTCAAATTAGGATGCAGTATTTAGTTTGCTGAAATTATTAACTGTTGGACATCCTACTTAAATTGACATCTACTTCGCAACTGCACTTAGGGCTATCCACTTTGGAATCAATAACATCATAATAATGCATTGTCATTTTTACCATGTACATGGAAGACAAAACCCAAGACTCTCTTATTCTGTACATAAAAAATGTATACCTTCTTTTTTGGGGGGTCCTGGGGCTTGAACTCTGGATGCTGTCCCTAAGCTCTTCAGGTCAAGGCTACCACCCTACCCTTGAGCCACAGCCCCACTTCCTGTTTTCTGGTGATTAATTGGAGATAAGAGTCTTTTGGCTTTGTATATTGCCCGGGCTGGATTT
The DNA here is from genome assembly GCF_031878675.1 of Megascapheus bottae. Taxonomy (NCBI): domain Eukaryota; kingdom Metazoa; phylum Chordata; class Mammalia; order Rodentia; family Geomyidae; genus Megascapheus; species Megascapheus bottae. The sequence goes on from NC_143520.1 coordinate 26,710,728, forward strand.
GAACCTCGATCCTCAGATCTCAGCCTCCTGAGTAGCTAGGATTACAGGCATGAGCCACTGTACCTGGTTGTATACTTATTTTTGTGTGAAGTCTTTTACATCTGCCTAAATCTGGTTGAAGGCTGCTTAGAGCTGGGTCACCTCAGCAAGGGTTGGAGCAGGATTGGAATTTGAGGGGGTATGAAATGCTAAAGGAGTTTTGGATACCCCTGGAGTACATCTTACTTAATGTTTTGTTTGGATGCATCCTGTTATTATGTTTATTAAATACATGTGTCTTTTTATTTTCCACGTTTGATAAAATGAACATGTAATTTGCATTTAAAAAAACAATATTACTTAAATACTGTCATTTTAGGCTTAATGCATGGATATGTAGCATTGTTGGAGGAAAGGAAAATCAGATGTAGAGGAGAGAGAACAAATCCATAACTGAATTGCAACTTGCTGTTCCTTTCAAGTGCTGTTCAGTGACGTGAAACATTGTAACAAAGAGCCTGACTTGGTGCTTGGTGAAAGTTTTGAAGTTTTGGTTTGAACAGTTAAATTGCTCTTTCTGACACAATTCCTTTCCCTTTTACTGATGATGTATGAGCTGTGTGTCTTCTGTAGACCTAATCAAACCTTCAAAGTGGGTTGTGTTATCACTCATGGCCCTTGCTGGAAGTGAAACTTCATGGGAGAAAAAGTATATAACCTTGCAGTTGGAACTTCACTGGGAATTAGGGATGAGGAACCGATATTCAAGTTAAAGGTTCCTGTAGAGGAAAGAGTATGCATTAAATATGCCCTGAGTTGATCAGCCCTTACTCATTAGAATGAGGTTTCATGGGCACTGGAGGATGAAGCTTCTTGATTTAATATTGCAGGTGAATTCTTTATATGGCATGTAGACAGGAGTTCTTGAGTATTCTGATCTAGTAGATATTCTTATTGGTGTACCTGTTTATTATGAGGAAGTTTATTTCCTATGTTCTACATATTTATTATTTAAAGAATAAATACCAATATTAGTGAAAAATATATTATGAGAATTCTGATGTGTAAATCAGTGAATTTTGAGAAAGAATGGGAAAGAGATGGGCTGGAGCATAGCCTAGTGGTAGAGTGCTTGCCTAGCATGCATGGAGCCCTGGGTTCTATTCCTTGGTATCCCATACATAGCAAAAACCAGAAGTGGTGCTGTGGCTCAAGTGGCAGAGTGCTAGCCTTGAGCAAAAAGTGTCCAAGGACATTGCCCTGAGTTCAAGCCCCAGGACTGGCAAACAAACAAACAAAAAGATGGGAAACAGAAATAATAGTAGTTTTGGATGTTTTCTTCCTGTACTCCAGTGTATGATTTTGCATAGCATATGGGGGCCCTAAAGTCTGTGTTAGAAACATGAATTCAGATGTCTATGACTATGCTCATATCCTGCAACAGGTGTGACTTGAGTGTTGTTTGACATCAGGGAACCTAAACTGACCTCTGTGAGTAGCTGTATATTGACAATGGTCTTCCTAACATTCCTCAACTACTGAATTCCCTCATTCCTCTTCCAGATGACCACTGCTGCCCTGTCTGCTGCGAACTGTAATAAATCTTGAACAGAGGTGACAGGCTGTCTGCATATATGATTTGTTTGGCTCATCATGTGTCGGGGGATTTTAGTCCTCGGTCCTGCAGGAGGGATAGAGAGAACACACCCTGACCAGGACTAGCAGAGAAAGGAGAGGGCTGACTGACTGCCCGCACCCAGCCCTCCCTCACCGGAGGACAATCAGACTCATCAGTGAGACCAGTCAAGGCAGGAGCTTGTTTATTGAGGAAGTACATTCAGCTAATACAGGATACAGGAGCCTATCATCACAAAGGTAGACAGGGAGGGGGAGGTCCACTTGTTCACTCTCACTGTAGGTAAAGAAGGGGAATCATAATGCTGTCTGAGAGGGGGGAAGGGATCGGGGCCTATCCCAGAGGTGGCCTTACTTTATGTCACAAAACACAGCCACACCTTCTGACCGGGTGGCAGGCTCCATCTCAGCTAGATGCTGTCCCATGACCAGGGAGTGAGCGCTGGGCCGCGAGTTAGGCCTCCTTTTCTACAGCATAGGTTTCCATTTCCCTTATGTGATGTGCTCCACAATCATGCAGGAAAAAAAAATGAAATGATTGGGAAATTGAGAGATTTTGGATGAGAATCAACTTTTCTGGAAAATTATTGCAACTGGCAAAACTGGCTCTTCATTTTCCTAGGGTGAAAATCTGGAGGTGACCAGTGGCTGACTTGTTTAGAAAGATATTAGCCATCCTGTGCCTCCCTTGCTCATAGCCAACATGTTGTATTTACTTACATTACCTATATCTTTTGTGGAATTTTCTTTCCTGTGACCTCAGTTTTTCCAGTGATTGATATTAAGGGATTTTTCACTGTGTGAGGACTGTGGCTTATTTGCTCAGAGACCTAGGACCTTGTTGCCATGCATAGCTGGAGATGACTTGTGTGGTGCCTGGAGTGACATTGTTGGGGTTTAGATTCTAGCTCTGTCACTTTTTAACTGTGGAACCTGTGTATATTATTTGGTTTACTCACTGTCAGTTTCCTCCTCTGAGAAATAGAGATGATAATAATGAGTGAATATATATCAGATAACAGACTAATAACAACATTGCCTGGCACATGATCAACAAACCTGTTTTATTATTTCTTGTAATTTAACCATTCTTTTTACTAGGTATTTGATAACAATTACAAACAGGTTTGCAACGTCAGAGAATATCTGAACTGTTGTGAATAATGCTACAATGTAGAATAATGTGTACAGTTCATTAGTCACAAATACATGTGCAATAAACTCCCAATAGCCTTCAGGTATGCTTCAGGAAGCATAAATTCCTCTGGATGGACCGGTCGAGGGAGCCCTCTGTGTCCAGGTCCATCTGGCTACTTCTCAGCTTATCTGCTGATCCTCTTCTACATGATCTGCTGGCCCATACCCTCAGGCTGATCTACGTCCCTAGGTACATTGGGAGCACTTCCTTGTCCCAAAGCTGACATGTTAATTTCAGACATGTGCTAACTTTCTGTCTAAATTTGCTCATAGCTCACACCTTACATCTTGTCTTCTGCTCCATTTCCTTCCTAATTTGTCATTATGCAGATCCGGGCAAAGCCAGACTTCAAGGAGGTTGCCCATCCTCTGGGCACTTGGCCAAATGCCTGCCATTGCTCAACCTCTCTATCTGGCCAGGAGGATCAGAGGTGAGGCAAGAGCAGCGCCAAGTTCTGTGCTCATGAAGTGCCCCCTCTTCATAGACAGGAGGATTCTTGTTTCAGCATGTCCAGTTTGGTTTTTCCACAGGGTCCCACTCCAGGCCCAGCTTGTGGGTAGCACCTAGGCTTAGGTAGAACAAGTGCTGGTTTTCTGGGTAGTTCTTGGTTGTGGTGATTTAAGAGAAGTGATTAAAAAATTATTTAAAAGAGTTGTTAGTGAAGTGTTGAAGTGTTAATTCAACTCAAGTATTAGTAAGGATCTTTGTTACCTAGTATTATTTTTCTTAAATGCCTTGTATTTAAAAGTAAAATGTATCACATGTGGTAGCTTTTTATGTTCTAAGATGTTAGTTTAGTAATTCAATCCCTAATCTGTGTTTGCTAAACTGAGAAAAGTATTACTTATCTCTTTGTACTACTTTTGGCGGGGGGGGGGGGGGGGGGGGGGGGGGGGGGGGGGGGGGGGGGGGGGGGGGAAGTGAGGGGGTGGGGGGGTGGGGGGGGAGCAGTACTAGGGATTTATCTTTGCTCTATTTTATTTATTTATTTTTAAATTTTGCCAGTCCTGGGGCTTGCACTCAGGAACTGGGCACTGTCCCTGAGCTTGAGCTTATTTTTGCTCAAGGCTAGCATTCTAATGCTTTATTCACAGCACCATTTCTGCTTTTCTATTTATGTGGTACTGAGGCATTTGAACCCAGGCCTTCATGTATGCTAGGCAAGCGACTTTACCACTGAACCACATTCCTAGTCTTCTCTGTTTTAAAAGTTTAATTTCTTTTATTAAAAAGAAATATATGGCAGAAAAGCATATGAGAAAATGTTCATCATCTATGGTCATAAAGGAAATGCAAATAAAAACAACCCTAAGATACCGCCTTACCCCAACAAGAATGACCAAGATTTTGAACTCAGACAATGACAGTTGCTGGCAGGATTGTGGAGAAAAAGGAACCTTACTACATTGCTGGTGGGATTGTAAACTGGTTCAGCCACTCTGGAAAGCAGTGTGGAGGTTTCTTAAAGAACTGAAAATTGACCTTCCCTATGATCCCGCCATACCACTTCTGGGCATCTACCCTGAACATCATAATCCAAGATATGATAAGGACACCTGCTCAGTTATGTTCATCTCTGCACTATTCACAATAGCCAGGTGAAGGAAACATCCAGATGCCCTACTGCAGATGAATGGATACAGAAAATGTGGTATAGATATACAATGGAATTCTACATAGCCAACAGACAAGATAAAATAATGGCATTCACAGGGAAGTGGATGAATCTAGAGCGAATCATGTTGAGTGAGACAAGTCGAGACAAAAGACGCATGGTATCCTTAATATGTGGCTATTAAATCCAAAGAGTATAAGAGTGAAGACTCAATATTTGCATACCCAATGCTATGGACATGGTTATGGAAATATAAACATAAGTATATAGACATAAAAACCTATGACTCTATAGACATAATGTTTTTATTTCATAAATTAATATGTATCTATGATATACAAACCCTTAGCCTAATTTTGATTAAGTTCTAAAAACTAAGTGCCAGTGATTGTATATAGAGATTCCCTTCTTAAACATTTGTTTGTTAAACATGTCATTTGAAATATGATATAAAAATCAATGTTAATAAATTCTTTAATAAAAAAATCAGAAAAAAGAAATATATATTCATATAAAACATCTGAGAATGGAATAGTATAAAGATCACCTCCTATGATCTATTCACCCTGAGTGTATATCTCATTTTAGTGCATATGTACCCATAGAAGTATTTCTTTAAATTCACTTGTCATTTTATTATTTGTTCTTTTCGTATCACTATATTATGTGCATCTTTTCTAGTTAATAAGATGTAGCATATTGCTGTTTCTCCAATGTGTGGATGAACTAAGATGTACTTAACTTGTCCCTGTTGTTGGATAAATTGTTTCTCCATTTTTTCACTTGTTTAAGTTTGTAAAATTGTTTTTAAGTCATTATACAAAGTGATTACTATTCAACCTGTTCATTTATAAATATAAAGCATCTTGATATCACCCTTTTCATTATTTTCCCTATTCCTCCCCACTCTTTCTTTCTTCCTGCCTTCCTTTCTTTTTTTCATTCAAGAAAAATTTATTGAGTGACTACTGTGTATTAAACACTATTTTAAGGTTTTGCTGATCCCAAACAAAATTGGGTTAAAGCATTCCCAACAGAGCAACCTACCTGTCAAAATACATCTGCTTCCTGATTTAAATTTTGTTCCTGCATTACTTTCCTTCCTTCCTTTCTTGTCAGTTGTGGGGCTTGAAATCTGGGCCTGGGTGCTGTCCCTGACCTCTTTAACTCAAGGTAATGACTCTACCCCTTCTGGTTTTCTGGCCATTCATTGGAGCTAAGAGTCTCATGGACTTTCCTGCCCACACTGGTTTTGATCCTCAGATTATTTTTAGTGATAAATTTCTAGAATTGAAATTCCTAGGAAGTTGTATTTTTTAAGGTTAAAAACCTCTAACAGCTGAGTGTGGTGGCTCATGCCTATAATCCTAGCTGCTCAGGAGGCTGAGATCTGAGGTTCATGGTTCAAAGCCAGCCTAGGCACTAAAGACGGTGAGACTCTTATCTCCAATTAACCGCCAGAAAACCAAAAGTGGTGCTGTGGCTCAAGGGGTAGGGCAATAGCCTTGAGCTGAAATGCTCAAGGACAGTGCCCATGCCCAGGGTTCAAGCCCCGTGACCAACCAAAACAACAACAACAACAACAACAAAAACCCTACCATATATCACTCCTTCTCCTGATGGTATGAGGTGTAGAATGTTAATGTGGATCATATTTACTTATTTGTTTGTTTCTCTCTCTCTCTCTTTTAAATTAACAAGTAAAATAATTAAAAACAAAAAATACACAACCTTAAAGTTGGAACAGCAGTAAGTCCAATTTCTGCTGGGGGTTTATGCTACCTCCTTGGGAGCAGGATGTAGTAGAGGTGTAACTGTGCATTTATATACACGTGTAAACAGGAAGAACGATAGCAGTGAAAACCACTGGAGAACAGAAAGTGTGAAGATCTTTCCATCATGCAGTCTCAAAGTACTCTGCGCATTTCCTCTTCTTTGCCTCTGTGGTTCTAATATCAGCTGAACTTGTGACAATCCCAAGTTGTTCTCTCCTCTTTCAGGGTTTCTCATCATCTTCAGACTTCCTAAAGATTGAAGAGACATTCCAACCAAATCTTTCCTTTAGTTTATCCAAGTTAACCACAGTTGTATTGTCAGCTGACCTTTTGATGGAACTGAAGAAATTCACAGGTACATTGAATAATTCAGCTCTCTTTCACATTTTCTCAGTCTGTAATATTTCAGATGTAATTTTTGCTACCTGCTGCTCTACTGTCACATTAACAATTTTTTTTCAGATGGTTCTTCTTTCACAGGCAGCTGTATGGGCTTTGGTTCCTCCTCCTCCATTTCATCTCCCAATATATCTTCTTCCCTTGCTTCTTCTTCAACATGTTCCTCAAGATAAGCCTGGAGCCTGCTGATGGATGAGATCTTGTTTTATTCCTTTGGTCTCCAAACCATGAGCAAGCTTTAGCTTAGTAAGCTCCACTGTTTCAGCTGCCATCTTGTTACTCCTGTCCACCAAGCCCCTATCATCTGCTGGTCATTTTTGTTAAAAAGAGTATCTTGTGAATATATATTTTTAGATGCATAGCAAGCTACAACGTTGGGATTATCAGAGCACTAGGTTTTCTTGAATGTATTCAAAGCTGTTACAGTTATTTGAAATACCTGAGAACTTTATTATTGCTATTATTATCATTATTGTTTTCATCAGTTGTAGGGCTTGAACTCTGGGCCTGGTTGCTATCCCTGAGCTCTTCAGCTCAAGGTTAACACTCTACCACTTGAGCCACAATGCCACTTCCCTGAAGACTTTATTATAATACAGTTTTCATTGTAGCCTGCACAGTAGTTCTCCTGTGAATTAGTCATATGTTAATAATTAATTTTCAGTGGAAATCTTTTAGTGTAATGATATGATATGTAGTGAATAAACATTCAGAAATATTTGCTAAATCCTGACTGTTTAATCAACTCTTTACTGTGTAGTAGTACTAGGGCTGTAAAGATGAATGGAGCACAGTAATTTTTCCTGACAATCTATGGGAAAAGATAGACATGTAAACAAATAATTATAAAACATCATGGTAAGTTTTATTCTATTATACTGACCCTAGGCAGAGATTAGAGAGTGGGATTGGACTCCCAAAGATCAGCCCAATTATAAATCTGCTGAAAATTTACAAATGTGCTGTGTGTGTGTATGTGCCCCCCCACCACAGATTTAATCTGAAGCAAAATATGTCTTAGATGAGGGATAGCAGCTGGATGCCAGTGGCTCCTGCCTGTAACCCTAGCTACTTAGGAGGCGAGCTCTGAGGATCATGGTTTGAAGCCTGCTTGAGCTGGAAAATCCACTGAGACGCTTATTTCCAATTAACCATCCACAAAACCATAAATGGAGCTGTGGCTCAAGTGGTAGTGGTCTAGCCTTGAGGAAAAAAACTCAGAGAGAGCACCCAGGACCAGCACAAAAAAAGAAAAAAGAAAAAAAAAAGGAGAGGCAGATAAAGACAGAGACTGAGTAACATAATTTAATATAATGTAGTAATGTAGTAGTCAAAGGATTCTCATCAATTTAATGACTATTATTCAGTTTTATGTTTTTAGGATTTCTGTAATTTTGAATCCTCTGTTTCTCAACGCTATGAGTAAAGCCTTATTATAGTCAGAAATCGCAAGTGAAGGGGACTGTTAGTTAACTAGTTGGTTTTTATATTGGTTATCTATTTTAACATAACAATACATGTACCATCTCATGGTGTTGTGGGTCAGGAAGCTGAGCGTGGCCGAGCTGGCTTCCTGTGTTACCTGCAGCCATGGGCGAGTATCCACTAGGGCTGAGGTATTATCTAAAGACTTGTGTGGGGAAGCATCTGCTTCCAAGCTCACTTGCATGGGTCATGGCTGCTGACTGGAGACCATTCTCAGTTTTCTTCCTTTCCTTTCCCTTCCCTTCCCTCCCCTCCCCTCCCCTCCCTTCCCCTCTCCTCCCTCCTCTCTCTGCCAGTCCTGGGGCTTGAACTCAGGGCTTGAGCACTGTCCTTGGGCTTTCTCAAGGCTAGTGCAGTACCACTTAAGCCACAGCACCACTTCCGGCTTTTCTATATATGTGGTACTGAGGAATTGAACCTGGGTCTTCATGCATATTAGGCAAGCACTCTACCACCAGGCCAAACTCCCAGGCTCCCAATTTTTTTTTTTTTTTTGGCAGTCCTGGGGCTGGAATTCAGGGCCTGGGCACTGTCCTTGGGCTTTCTCAAGGCTAATACTCTACCATTTGAGCCACCACCACTTCTGACTTTTTCTATGTATGTGAGGAATCAAAGCCAGTGCTTTGTGCAGGCTAGGCAAACACTGTACCACAAGGCACACCCCCAGCTGCACTCTCAGTTTCTTGCCATGTGAGCCTCCAGACAGCCAGAGGTCATCTGTTAGCAGGAGAGAGGGTGGTAACTTCTTGTATGTGATCATGAATGTTCTGTTTCTTGTCCTTGCTATGCTCAAGTGGTAGGAGTATGTGACTCCTGGGGAGAGGACTGTCTAAGACCAGGAACAGCAGAAGGCAGGGGTCACTGGGGCCATATTAGAGCAGTTTTCAGTGGAGATTAGCATGAAGAGTTGAGTGAGACCTGTTTGTGGCAGTAAGAAATTGACACAAGACATAAAACCAAGAGCGAGAGCTTCTGAAATCTTGGCTAGGTATTGGGTTTCCCACCTGATGTGAACCAGTGGCAACCAGGGCCCGAGGGAGAGCATTTGTGCTAGGTACCAGCTGGGTTGTGAGCAGGAGGCAACTGTGAAGAAAATGCCCAGCATGCCACTCCAGTGGGTCTTCTCAGTGAGGTCAGGAAGACGCCCCTGGGGAAGAGGTGTTGCCTGGCTTCTCTTGCGTGAGTAGCAGCCTGCTGGGTGGGGAGGTAAAGTGTAGGGTCATGGAAGCCATGAAAGATTATGACAACTAAGAAAATTTTGATGAGGCTTCAGTGTGTGAAAGGCAGGAGAGGATTGCAGGAAAGAGCCAGGAAGCACTTGGGGCCTTGGAATTTCTGAAAATCACCAGTGTGTAAATAATTATGCACATATTGTGGAGCAAATTGGTATAACCGGATTTCTGACAGAGGTGATGATGGGAGAAACTATATTAGCAGTTGATTATGTAGTAATTCAGGTGTGTAATGATAGAAAAATCTTTAGCTTCTGTCAACCCTCATTTTCTCTGGGTCTTAACTGCTTTTGTACAATTTCTTTCTCCTGCCTCCTTTCTGGTTAGTTAGGGTGTTTTAGAGAGGAAGGTTATTCTGAAAACAAAGGCATTTGTCTTGACAATAACTTCTTGTTTGTCTTTTTATCTTATAACGAGGGAGGGGCAAAAAATCATCTTCAAAACTATTTTGAGGATTAATTAATAAGTCTAAGCTTAAATGCCTTACCTAGACTTACAAGTGTTTGATAATAATCACAGTGATAATCAGAGTAGCAGGACTCAGCAGGGTGGGCAAGTCTCTCACTGCCCCTCTTGGCTTGTGGGCCATGTGAGTGGTGTTTCCACAGATGAGAGAGGCTAGGGAAGGGAGGGAAGAAGTGTCACTGTAATGGGGCAGGGATAAATCTAGGCAGGAAGGACAAATGCAAGCAGAAGAAGGGTGGTTAAGAAAGAATGGGGTCTTTTGATATGATTCTCAAACTCAAGTAGCCAAAGGAAAAAAGATAATTTGGACTTCATCAAAATTAAAAACTTGGAGTAGGGTTGTTGCTCAGGGGTACAGAACATTTTTAGCATTCAGAGGGTCCTGGGTTCAATCTCAAGCATGAAACAGATTAAAGAGGTAAAAATTAAAAGCATTTGTGCATCAAAGGCCTCTATCAAAAAAGTAAAAAGACAACCTACAGAATATTTGCAAATCATATACCCACTGGGGGATTCATATCTAAGATATATGATGAACTCAGAATATAATATCCATAAGACAGGTAACATATTTCCAGAATAGAGATAAGATCTAAGCTATTTCTCTAAAGAGGTCACACTGGATTTAAAATCCCATGAAAAGCTGCTCAGTCTCATGAGTCATCAAGGAAATGCCAATCATACCCACAAGGAAAGGCAACTTTATGCCATTACCATGGCTGAAATTGCAAAGATAATTTGGGTGAAGAGGGTGTGGAGAAATTAGAATCCTCACACTAAAAGTAGGCACATAAGATGGTGCAGTAACCTGGGAAGATTTGGTAGTTTCCAGAAGGTTAAATGCAGTGTGATCTAATGACTAAACCTTTCTACTTCTGAGTATGTGTGCAGGAGAAACAAAAGCTTATGCCCAAGAATTTTTATTGCAGTACTATTTCCCACAGACAACGAACCGAAACAACCTAAATGGCCATCAACTGATAAACAGCTAAATGGGCTAAAGTGTCAATCAGTGCACTCGATACTAACTTGGCTCTCCTCATATACCAAGTGGTTCTTCCATGGGTCCTGTGCGGGTGTCTTAGAGTTTAAGTCAGTTTTAATGCTGTCTCCCTGAAGACAGTATCAGATCACACAGGCAGAGGGGTCTAGTCCCAACATCATGTACACTCTCCGTTCAGATGCCAGCTGCAAGCGGTACCTCACTCTCTGTATTTCTGACTGGCTATAAATGAGGGGGTTCCCAAATCACTTCCTCCTATTTCTTTTTTTTAAAGAATTTATTAACGTTGATTTTTACATCATATTTTAAGTGACAAGTTTAACATACAAGTGTTCAGGGAGGGAATCTCTATTTACAATCACTGGGACTCAGAATTTAGAATCAATCACAATTAGGCTAAGGGTTTGTATGTCATAGAAACATATTAATTTATGAGATAAAACATTATGTCTGTAGAGTCATAGGTTTTTATGTCTATATAATTATGTTTGTATTTCCATTACCATGTCCATAGCTTTGGGTATGCAGTTACTGAGTCCTTGCTCTTGTACTCTTTGGATTTAATAGCCACATATTAAGGATACCATGCGCCTTTTGTTCCTTAGGTCTTGACTTGCCTCACTCAACATGATTCGCTCTAGATTCCTCCTATTTCTTAATTTAATACAGTGGTCACAGAATTCAGGAAAATACTTAGATTTGCTAATCAATTATGAAGAATATGAGAAAAGAAAATACAGATGACACAAGGAGGGTTATGGAGGTATGGAGATCTTCTGTGCCCTCTGGTCCACCTTCCTGCAGGAATGTCCAGTAGATCAAAATCAATCTATCTTTTTCTCTCTCTATCCTGCCTTTTTCCTCTTCTTCTTTAGCACCGTGGTTTGAACTACAAGTGTAGAAGCCTCCCACTTTTAGGCAGGCACTCAACCACTTGAGCCATACCTCTAGCTCTTTTTGTTTCAGTTATGTTTTGCATATGGATTTGAATTTTTGCTTGGTTTGGCCTCATATCATGATCCTCTGATCAACCGCTCAAGTAGCTGGGAATACAAGCATTAGCCACAATGCTCAGCTCCTTTGCCATTTTAAATGGAGCCTTTACTATGTAGACATGTCTGATCACATCGTGGGCAATTGATCACATCTTTGGCAACTCAAAATTAGCACTTTCTGCTTCCTTGGAGCTTAGGGAATGCAGCTGAAAGTTGTAACCCTCTAGTTATGCCTTTGCCTTTCTGGTAAGCCCCTTGTCTTAATGTATAAGGAGCTAACTGGCATCATGCTGACATAAAGAAAACATTCATCACTCTGGAGAGTTTAAGAGTTTGAGAAGTTGTGTGCAGGGAACGAGGGGTAGAAACCAAATCCATCGTGTACATAACTCCTATCATTTATGTTAAAGCTATATAATGAAATATTATTTGCTAACAGAAAGGATGGACATACTGATTGATGTATGTTGTAACATGGATGAGCTTTGAGAACATTATGCTAAAATCCAGAAGTCAGACACAGAAAACTCGCGTATTACACTTTCTATGTGGATGAAAAAGCTAGAGACAGAAAATACGTTAGTGATTGTGTGGCATAGAGCATTTTCAGGCAGTGGAGAAGGGCTTCTCAGGCTGTTGCTCAGACTACAGTAACACACAATTGTAGCTGAGTCGTTTGAATATGAGAAACTCTTTCTGGTGGCATATGTCAGACAACTGTAGAAGCCAAGGTCTCCTGTCTCTTTTAAGAGTGCTATGACCTAATTACTACTCACTGGGGATTAGGGTTTCAATATAGGAATTTGGTGGTGGTCATAAATAGTCATAGAAACATTTCTTTCCTTTGGAATGATAAATGTTTTCTTTGGGGGTAATACAATTGATTATAATGGTTGCACAACTTTGAAAAGATACAAAAAAAACCCCATTCAATTGCTTAAATAGATGAATCAAATGATAAGTGAAGTATATATCAATAAAGTTGTTTCTCTATCCTCTTCTCCCTTTGTAAAATGCCACAGAAAAAGTTACACTGTGACCAAGGGTATGAGATAGCCAGTGGGTATATATATATATTTTTATGTATCATTAGGCCATCCTGTGTTGGTTTTTGTTTTCTGGTTTTGTTTGTTTTGTGTGTTTTTCTTTTCTTTCTTTCTTTCCTTTTTTTTTTTTTTCAGTAGTAGTAGTTGTTGTTTTAGAGAAAGTGGTTGTGTCTGCATTTTCTCTCACTCTTCCAGAACTGGCCCCATTTGCTTGCTAAGACAACAGTGAGCATTAGTGGAATGTTAATGGTCTGAACTACATTAACTTCCCATCTGGCTGTTGCTCTCTGGGAGGCTCTTTTTATTTGATTGTGACTGATTAGTGGTTTTGTTCATGTTCCATTTGTGCTGATTTGGCTGTTTAGAGTAAATCTACTTTGTGATTTGCTTCCACTCTCTAGCATTCCAAACGGCCATCCTTTGCAGGCTGTGTTTTCTGCAAGGTAGTCAGTGCTTTTCCTTTTCCTTCCTTTTCTTTCTTCCAGCTTCTCTCCATCCCTTTTCTCCTCTCTTTCCCTATTCCCTTCCTTTCCTTCCCTTTCTTCTCCTTTCTCTATTTTTCTCTTATTTTTGTGCCAGTACTGGTGCTTGAATTCAAAGCCTCATGTTTTTGCTTGGCTTTTTCACTCAAGGATGGCACTCTGTCACTTGAACTATACTTGTAGTTATGTTTTTTTGTTTGCTTGTTTTGGGATGATTAATTGGAGCTAAGAGTCTCTTAGATTTGTCTACCTGAGTTGGCTTTGGACCCACTCCTTTCTGTGGAGGTCTAGTTCCCTGTTGTCAGATCCTGGGGAAATCTGGCCAGAGACTACTAGGGTAAGAGAGAAGACAGCTCGCAAAGTACTGCCTGCTAGCTTCCTCCATGGTTGTGAAGCAGGCATTCACATACTACTTGTCTCCTTTTAGCCTGGAAATTGCAGTGGAGGTTGGTTGGCTTCCCTGGAACAGATTCTCATGCTTTCTATGTAAGGTCTTGCCTCTTGAGCTACATGTAACTGGGAGTGGTGTATGGGTACATGGTTTCTCATGGTTTGTGGGCAGTGGGCACTGGACTAGTTTTCCACTGGGACTAATATTTTAGGAGTATTTGGAGATATTTCTTAAATGTGACCTCTAGAGGGTAGTACTGGCAACAGTGGCTAGAGACAGGGTTGCTGCTACACATAATCCAATGTCCAGCCAGTCTCCCAAAACATAGAGCAAGCTGGCCCATGAAATCAGGAAGGTTCATATTAAGAAATTCTGTATAAATCTGTGACTCCTAGCTACTCAGGAGGTTGTGATCTGAGGAACGAACACAAACACACACACACAACTCTGTTTAATCTTAAACTCTTAATCTCTTTGTAACAGAAGTTCAGTACCTACAGCCCAGATCTGTCAGGGATTTCTAACTGCAACATCTGAAGACAGCTTATTGAAGATCTAGATAAGCTGGCTGAAATGATAACCCAGGATTTTGGGTTAACTAACTTTTAAAAGCAAGGTTTGATGAAGAGCAGAAAGGATCGTCTTCTCTTTCTTCATGTCTGCAGCCCAGGGAGCATGTCTTACCCATACTCCATGAATATTTTTGCATGGAGGACCTGCTAGCAAGGCAGAAATAGAGACTGTCTCAGAATAGGACTCCAGGACATGAAATTTAGTACTGAATAGATTTAACTCCATAATCATGGGAGATTAAATAAGAAAGGAGTATAAGATTGTTTTCTGTTCTGTTCTTAAAATGTTGTTAATAATAATTGTACTTCCTGAGAATACCTGGGATTTTGTTTCTATAGTGTATGTTGTAGATTTTTATAGAGGAATTTTTACCTTAAATGTTTATTTGAAAAGAAGTGAATTTTTGTTTGATGTAACCTGAGATGATCACATACGGTTCAGAGATAAGTTTTATTTTTTAGGATAGTTTTTTTCCATATATTTTTTATTGTAATTAATAGAAGGGTTACATGATATTTGCCAGATAGATGGTGCATTAATTCCCATACATTGATACCCTTTCACATGTCTTTAAGTTAATTTAGATTTGATTAAACCAGTGTTTGTGAATCCTGTCTGGAAAAGAAGACATCTTAACAGTTTAATATTTGAAGAATGGTTCTTGCTTAATTGAAAAGTTTTGTGTTTGACCATGGGTAAATTTTGTTGACTAAACAAAAGAACCAGTCAAATTCTAGGTATCTTTGCACAAATATGTAAAATACCTCAAATGTGTGCATGCATTTGTATGTATGTATATACATATATATATATATACATGAGTACATTCATTTTCTTTCTCTTCTCTGCTTTTTATTTTATGTTATTTAGTATTGAATAATTGGCCTCACACATACTAGGTAAGTATTTGATCACTGATCTACATTACCAGCTCATACGCGTGTCATTATAAATATGAAGATAAAACAATTAACACCACTTTCTTCCAGAAGGGGGAATCTTGATCGGTTTGATTATCTGCTATTAACAGATGGCCACACATCTGAGCAGTAAATAATGTAGTAAATTTAGCTAATGCTTCAAATCAATGAGAGTGCCAGTATAGCTCCTTTGACCTTAGCCTGGCTTCATAGATGAGGGAAGCCTCAGAGGGCTGAGAGGTCTTGTCTTATTCAGGAGCCTAAAGAAACAGGGCTCAGAGAAATATATACTCTAGCCCCCTAGAAACCACAAACATGAGAATGAGACCTGTGGCAGAGCAGATGGTGATAGACTATGCAGTTGGAAAGCACACTTAGGGATCCTGCATGAAACCTTGTAGATGACTCCAGAAGCATTAAGGGATGACTTACCATCCCAGTAGCAAGTGGTTTAGCAAAGGAGCTTGTCCTTTGTAAAGCATCGGGGCTGAGGAAGCAGAGCTTTCCTTCTGAAGCAGGAGCTGGCCCTTCTTAGCCCCATCTTTCTGGTGAGGACTGGAGGGAAGAGGGGAAGACAGAACAGATTGCAGAAAGATTTACTCTCTCACACCTTCAGCTAATATTTACTGAGTGTTTCACATGTGCCAGGCATCTGCCAACTGCTGAGACTGTGGGCAGGTGAAGTCTCTGCCCTCATGGATCCTATGCTCGGCTGGAATGAATAGAGATTATTAGTGTTAATACGGCTCTTTCAAATTCAAGGTGGCTATTCCTTCCAGTAACGCTGGAAAAACAAACAAAAAAATCTTTCCCTGTCTGACAGTTTTGGAAGAACAAAGAGGAGTCATAGTTAAAACAGTTTCTAGATCAGTCTTGTTCGGAAAGTCAGAGGATTACAGAATGGGGGCTTCTGGCAGTGTACTCTTCAAGTCATTTGGATGTGAACTCATATTCTGGCCTTTATGTCTTCCTCCAAAGTCTCTATAGCCTGGTCTCAGACAGGATTTAACGGTGGTAATTTTATTCAGTTCTCTAATGCATAACCAGCAATCACTTCCCTGCAGACTCAGTGCCGGCCAATTCCCTACCTTCTTTGTTTTTCCTTGTTGTCATGTTATCATTATTTTCCATTGGATTTAATCACTTGTGGCAAATTTAAATGGAAATTTATAGCTGCATTACAGATTGCCCTTTATTTTATTCCAGAAACGTTTCCCTCGAGTACTCAGTTAATGCAACAAAAACTACAATGATGACTTATAAATTCATGCTTTATTGCACAGGTTCTTGAGCCTAAGAACAAAGTCCTGTCTCTATGCAAAGGAATCTTCAGTGAAAAATTCTGAAGGGGAAAACAGTGGTGCTTGGGGATTAGCTAATGGGAGAGGAGGAACCATCTGTCTTTCTTAGTGCCTTGGAAGCATTATATTGAAAGCCAAGAGTTGGATGAGCAAACATGAAGAGCCTGAGCTTGATATTCTTGTTGTGCTCCCTTCCTGGAGTACACACTCTGCTCTGATTCACCTGAGGATTCTGAAAGGCCATGTGCAAAGATTACCAATTTGCTGAATTGCCGGGTTGTGAAGGGCTTTGCCAAGATGACCCACATTGGGATTGGATCATAATGTAATTGTGTTTATGTGAACATTTTCTCACTAGGAAATTGTCATGAGGATACTAATTTGTTTCAAAGGAAATATCAGCTAGGGTTAATAATTATCATCATTTGGCACTGACAGCACACACATTTGCATGGGAACAAAGGATTATGTTTTTTTAGTAAGATCTCACTGTTTCACTAGGCATGAAAAATTCCCTGTGAATTTAATGAGCAGAAGGGGAAATCAGCGAAGTATAAAGGATTGTGTAGACATTGACTCATATCCTTTGATGCAGCTCTCATCCGAGTCAGTTTTGATCATAGCGATCTCTCTATATAAAGATTGTGTTATTTATTTTTAAGACATAGGAGGCAGATACTATGAGATAGGAGAATAATAAAGTTCTTTACATAGGTATATAAAATCTGCTTTAAGTTAATATATAATATATTACAATATTAATATAACATTAATGTATCAATAATATATTATATAACAATAGGATTATAACAATATATAACATCATACACTACTATAATAGTATATATAATGTAATATATAATTTCACATATAACAGTATAATATAATACTTATATACACACACACACACACATATATATATATATAGGTTCGACCTCTTGCTGCCTTTGTTATTTTAAAAAAACTACCTAATTTATTCAGAATAAGTTATCCAGGAGATGTTTCATTTTAGCTGCAATGAAAACTGGAGGACATCTCTTTATCAGCCGGTAAAATTTTTTGTAGAAATAGATAAGAAATTTTTTTGGGGGGGAGGGGTTAGTGGTGAACTCTAGGCCTGGGTGCTGTCTCTGAGCTCTTCAGCCCAAGGCTACCACCCTACCCTTGAGCCACAGTGCCACTTCCAGTTTTCTGGTGGTTAATTGGAGATAAGAGTCTCTTGGACTTTCCATGTATGCCAGGGCTGGCTTTGAACTGCGATCCTCAGATCTCAGCCTCCTGAGTAGCTAGGATTACAGATGTGAGCCACCATGCCTGGCTAGTTAAGAAACTTTTTTATCTTTGTAAACCCATTCTGACTTAAATGTGCAAAACATATATGTTGTTGAGGTATTATCATTTATTCTGCAGCTTTTATTTCAAATTCTTTTGTTATTTTTACATATCTAGGTCCAATACTTACTTCATTGTCTTTAATTATGTTTCTTAGGACTGAAATCATTTTCTCAGAGCTTTTCTCACCTTGTCCAGGATCATAAGGAAATTCTGCGTTTCTGTAGACACTCTGGTCTCACCCTCCTCCCTTGCTCTACATGCCTGCCATACTGTGCTAGCCAGCTTCCACTTGCTATAACAAAGTACCTGGGGAGAAAAGGTTTATTTTGGCATATAGTTTTGGAAGTTCCAGTCTGATACTGATGGGCCCCATTGCTTTGGAGCTGGAATTGAGGTAGGAGCAAAACTGATTACTCCAGGAGCCAGAGTTTGAAAGAGGAAGAGGAAGGGGTCAGATGTTCATTTTCCTCTGAGAGCATGCTTCCAGTGTTCTAAGGACCTCTCCCTAGCTCTCACCTCTGGAAGGTTCTAGTGCCCATTAACAGTGCTGTCCAGGGTTTACCAGATGGGTTTTCAGGGGACATTGCACGCTCAAACTGTAGTACTTGCTCAGAGTGATCAACTAGATGCTTTCATTAAGAGACAAGGAATCACAAAACAAGGTTCTTTATGTGCACATGAGAAGCAGTACGGATAGGAGGCAAAACCCTTGTAAAAACTAGAACACTTTGTGGCTCCTTACATGTTTTTGGTAAGTAAACAGAGTAGGAGCTAAGTGTGATTGCCACAGGAGAATAATTCTTGCTCTCAGGAGGCAAAGAACTGGAGTCTTTCAAGTTGGAGGCCAGCCTGGGCTGTATAGTGAGACCCTAGCTCAACAAAACAAAAATGGTACCTATACTTACATATGAACATAGAATAATAAAATTTTAGGAAGCTATTTCTATAGAAGGAATAAGAAAGTGATAGAGGTGGTGATGTTGATCAAAGTACATGTAGGAGTTATTTCAGTGAAACCCCTTTGTACAAACTAATGAAGGGAGAAAGGGGGAAGGAACAGTGTAGGCTTTTTGAAAGGCCAGTTAAAGATACGGATGGGTACGGATGATAAGATGTGCAATAGCTATATCAGAAAGCTTTGTTTCTCATTTTTTAAAAAGGCGATGTTAACTTATGGAACTGAGCTATTAAAAAGGAACATCTAATTATTCTCACATAAACTAAACAAAGAGTAATCGAAGCTCTGAAGTTTTCTTTTTCTTTTCTATTTGTTCAGAGCCCTGAACAGCAAGCAGCAGTGTCACCTCTGGGAGTAGCCGGAGGCACTTGTTCTCTCAGAGCGGGGACCTACAGGCTTGGGAAGAAAGAGCACGCATGCTTCTTTGCTGTTCCGAATTCCCTGGGTTGTGAAGCAGGAGGCAGGAGCTCTCTGGCCCTCCAACAGTGACTTCAGCCACACACCAGCACTGGGGAGGGCCTCTGATCTCTTATGCTCTCCCCAGCCTCCTTTTTCATGAGTCTGAGAGTGACTTGAGTTTGTCACTTACCCTGCCTTGATTATCTGTGTCTTTTGTGGGGAGACATTTGAGAAGGAACCCAAGCTGCTATCTACTGTTAATGAGCTGATCGTGGGAATGTTGGCCCATGGTAAATGACCAGCACAGATAAGAAGAGCCTTTTCCCCTTTTCATCTCCAGCTGCTCCTCTCACACCTATCGACTCTCTCTGAGTGGATCTGGGCTGAGGCACACCCCTTCCACCTGAGTGCTCATCATCTCTGTCGAGCACATTCATTATGTACAATCAGGCCATTGCAACTGCTGGCTAGCCATCAGTCAAACAGGAATTGGGGAACTGCAGTCTAAATTTGGCCCATTAGGCCCCAGAGCAAGCTGCAGACCTTGGAAAGGAGCTGGGGAGGCCTGCTCCTTTCTAGCAAAGTAGGCAGACTTTGGTGTGAGATTTAGCTAACCTCAGAGTTACAGGCTTACCACACTTGAAGATGCATTTTCATTGCAGGCAGTAGCCTTGATGCTTTAGAAGAATAAGCACAACACAGTACATTTTTGACATGGATTTCTTTTGGGACAGGGCCCCTCTCATTTGCCTGGTTTTCTTGGCTATTGTGAATATTGAGCCAGTTTCCTGGGCCCTGCATTTTGTTATGACCTCTGCGGGAGGCCGGGGGTGTGGGTTGCCTTTTGCATCCAGCTGTTGAAGCTGACTCTGTCTCCCTGCAGGCTGGGCCTCTGCCAGCACACTGCTGTAGCATTTGGCAGGCAGCTGCAAGGAAGGGACAAGCAGGAGACCTACAGGCCTGCTCATGTCTCTGCTGTAGCCTGGCTAACCTGGCTCGCTTTCAACAAACTGAGAGGAGAGAGCTTGCTCTCAGGGAAACCCTGGCTTCCCTGTCACATTTCTCTTATAAGCATCTCCAGGACGAGGCATGTGTTATCCTCAGAGTGGAGCCTTTAACACAGGGAACAGGTGCTTTTGATCAACTGGAAGGGAGAATCATCCACAGGAGTCAGATGGTCACATCATTCCCTTGTTAATGGAATCTTCAGAATGCTTCTTGTTTCTGTTTTGCCTTGAAATAGTCTAAAACAAAAAGTCAGATACTTAGCATGTGAAGAGCTATGACTATAGTTGACTCAAAAACAGCACAATTCCTCTGTGATGTCCACAGACATTGCATTAGGCAAGATTAAGTTTTAGCACATTCAGGGTTGTTTTAAAGACTCGGTTTCCAAATCAGTAGGGGCAGGCATGTTCTTGAATTCCTACAGAAGAGAAAGAGCCTTTGTTTCTTATTAGGGGTTAAAGCGGTGTGCTTCTGTTAACTTTTGAGTAATTTTTAAAGGAGATGAGTAGGGTGTTATTTCTATCCAAAGCAACACTTACAGACCTGTACAAGATGGTAACAAATCAGAAGTGGAAGGAATAAGACCCCTTGTAAGTGCTGGGAGCCTGCTATGCCTTTAGGTATGCAGTGTGGTCCATGTGCACCATCTAGTGGCTGCAATTGAAAAAAATGTTTTGAGATAGAAACAAGTTTTTTGAAGTGGAGTTCTCCGTAGCTGCTTTTAGTTCCTGACAAGCTCAGTATTAGGTTTAACTTTTGAAGAGTCTTTTTTTTTTTTGCCAGCTCTGGGGCTTGAACTTAGAGCATGGTCACTATCCTTGAGCCTCTTTATACTCAAGGCTAGCACTCTACTACTTGAACCACAGAGTCACTTCTGGCTTTTTCTGAGTAGCTTATTAGAAATAAGAGTCTCATGGACTTTCCTGCCCTGGCTGGCTTTGAACCTCCATACTCAGATGTCACCTTCTTTGGTAGCTAGGATTATAGGCATGAGCCACTGGTACCCAGCTGAAGAGTTCTTTCAGGGTGGTGCAGAAACATGGTTACTTTGGGGGCAGTTCAGGGAAAAGTAGTAAGAACCTATCTCAAAAGCAAAATGCAAAGGACCAAGTGCTAGAGTATTACCTAGCAGGCTTGAGGCACTGGGTTTAATTATCAGAGCATCCCTTTGACTCTTCATTTTAGGGAGACTAGCAAAAGACTTAAGATACTTAGGATTGTGGCAGTCGGAAACAAGGTGGCAAATGTTGACAGTCACCCGTGTTGTTACACATTTCCTGTTTCCTAGACCTTTGCATTTTGATTTTGAGGTAGAGTCTTGCTGCTTTTCCCTAGACTGTCTTGAGCTAGCAGTCTTCCTGTCTTTGTCTCCAGCGTGGTTGAGGTGATAGGTGTGGCCATCATGCCTGGTTCACGACAGCATATGTTAAAGAAAAAGAGAGCCAGAGGTGAATTCTCTCTCTTGTAACTTCTTTTCCTTGCCCTAAACGTTAGTTGTATTTGGAAGTGCTGTGGGGGACACTGCTATAGACATAACAGCTCCCTTTAAAATGCCAGTTAACTCTTTGTCTTCTGAAGCCCCAGTACTGGAATTTGAACTCAGGACCAGGACACTGACCCTTTGCTTTTTTTATACCTTACAGCTGCTGATCTTATTACTTGAGCCACAGCTCCACTTCTGGCTTTTTAGGGATACTTAAGATATAGAATTCTCATGGATTTTCTTGTTCCAGTGGCTTTGGACCTCTTGATCCTTAGATCTCAACCTCTTGAATAGCTCAGATTATAGACATGAGCCGCGCTGGTGCTGGCTAACCACACTGTCTTATAACAAGGAGCTGGAGGTGTAGCTCAGGGGCAGAACATAGGCTTAGCATATGTGAAGCCCAGTATCTGAACAAACACACAAATGGCCACAGCCACTAATTCACAGGAAAGCATTGAGGGAAAGCTGACATTTCTGTGATTGTTTTCAAGAGGGAGGGGGGGTTATTTATTTTTTTAACCCCAAAACAAAAAACTTTATTTCCCAGTTCAGAATGGTTTTTTTTTTTTTAAAAGAGAAGTTCCTCTGCCCTTTCTATGGCTTAAAATAAAGATAGGAAGCAGGAGCGGCAGTGAGGTTAGTCTGCTCCTACACACTCCACATTGTCCTTGCTCTTAATGTCCTTATCATGTGCCCTCTCCTGTCAGCAGATGGCCCTAATGGAGGCTTCAGGAGCCTTCAGTCCATTAAGCACTGCCAGCCGAGTCCCTGTCTCCACCCCTCAGTTCCCTGCAGATCTCTGTTGCCTCAGCAGGAAAGCCTTTTTAAGACCTGCTTTGCAATACATCACTTCATGTGGGGTTTTCATTTAATATGAAATTTAAATGGACCAACCCAGTGTATTCTGAAAATTTAGCAGCCCTGTTGGGAGACAAGTAATAAGATGGAAGTCATTCCGAGTCCATCTTGCTCTTAGTCTGACAGGTTTTTATTATTGTCTGTCAGTGAGGGAGCAGTGCTCTTTTCCCCCCCTCATGCATAAACTTTATTTCTGTTCCCAGGTGTTAGGAAACAGGGATTAAAAATAGTATGTGACCCAGACACATTGAGAGGAAAATAAAGTTCCTGTCTGTATGACTGCTGATTACTTGTATACTTTTAACAAGCAAGGGAAATAACTGTTACCTAAGAACTAAAAGAGGGAATGATTCTGTTCAAGGAAAGTTGAGCTACCCGGGGCAGTAGAAAGAAGGGCAGAAGCTCACACTTTGTTTTTCTTTTTCATATGACTTGTCTCCTAGTCCTTCTTCACGCCTTCCCATCCCCACTAGTTAAGTGTTATGCCAGATTGTTTAGAACTTTCTAAATGGGAGAGGGATGTTTTATTCCTACCAAGTTTGGTTCTTTGGTCATTTGAGTTTATACCATCCATCTGTGTAGGAAGATTTATAAAAAGATGGCACAGGACTTGGGTGCCTGTTTCTTTTTTGGAGATGGGATTTTCCAGATCTCAGTGAGTCTGCCTCTTGTCTTCTGGAAATGGCAGCCAATGATAGGGTAGAAACTTCTATGCTGGGGACCACCATGAGACCCCAGAAGACTGGACTGCTCTTCTGGAATGTTGAGATTCAACCTCTTCCTCTTCAACAGCTTGTGGACCCCACTAGGGGAGAGGGTTTAACCAGAAGCTTCCATTTTTAACCAGCAAATCGAAATCTGGTCTTTTGCAAAAAGCAGTCATCATCATATTTCTTCATCCTCTACTGTCCTTCATGCTCCTTTCTTATTTACCAGCTGTGTTGCCCTTCTCTTCTGTTCCTCCAACATGCCAAGTGGATGCCTATCTCTGGGCATTTCCCTCTCTGTTCTTCCTGTTTGGCATGCTGCTCTCTAGGTCTTTGTCTGTTTGCTGCCTTCTCGTTCAGGCCTAAACAGAAGTATAATCTCAGCAGAGGGCTGAGCACACCAGCTTGCTTATATTTCATTCTTCCTGCCAGAAAGCAGCTTAGATGTTTGACACATTGGAGATTGGAGCCCAGGGCTTGCGCATGCTCTGTCACTGTATTATACCTCTTGCTCCTGTCCATTTCCCTTCCACCTTGTGAGGGGGCTGCCCTGAGGCACCATGTCAATGGGCGTTCATGCCTTGGGCTTTTTTTTTTTTGCCAGTCGTGGGCTTGAGCTCAGGGCCTGAGCACTGACCTTGGACTTTCTCAAGGCTAGAGGTCTACCACTTGAGCCTCAGCACCACTTCCGGCTTTTTTCTATGTATGTGGTACTGAGGAATCGAACCCGGGTCTTCATGCATGCTAGGCAAGCACTTTAACCACTAGGCCAAACTCCCAGCCCCATGCCTTGGGCTTTTGCTTCTCATGAGGTTGGGCCAGTGATGGAAGAGGAAAGCAGGAGAGGAGCTGGGGTCAGTGCTGGAGCTCAGCCTTCTCTCCATCATGGCTGCCCTCTCCATACTGCCACCCTATCCTGTGTGCCCATGCCAGCTCCTTTCTTTTTGTAGCTGGAGTGGTCTGTATTACTTCCCACTTGGTTCCTCCTACATTCAGAAAAAAGTGTGAGGTTAGGGCCGGGAGTGTGATCTAGTGGTAGAGTGCTTGTCTAGCATTCATGAAGCCCTGGGTTTGATTTGTTGGTACCACATACAGAAAAAGCTGGTAGTGCTGTGGCTCAAGTGTAGAGCACTGGCCTTGAGAAAGCTTAAGGAGAGTGTTCAGGCTGATTTCAAGGCCCAGGACTGGCAAAACAAAACAAAACAAAGCAAAAAACAAACACCCCCCCCCCAAATCTAACATATTGTAAATAAAACCATGATTAACTACATGCTTCAAATTATGAAGTTTTTTTTTTTGCAAATTAGTTATATATATTTAAGGATATCTTTCCATATTTCAGAGGAATGGAAGTAAACTCTGTAAAGTATACTTCATGTATATGCTAAACATTATGTCTGTGGAATATAGTTTGAACAGCTATCCTTGTATTAGTCCATAATATTTCATTTCAATAAATTTACTACATGTGTCAAATTTCATTGTAAGAATAATTTACTCATTATCAGTGGATTTTACTAGAATCAATATTTATATGATGTGTTTAATTTTAAAACTTTAAATAAATATTGGTTAAGTCAATACTAGGATTTTATTTATTTTTTATTAGAATTTTTTTTTTTTTTTGCTGGTCCTGGGACTTGAACTCTGGGCCAAGGGGCTATCCCTGAGCTTCTGTTGCTCAAGGTGAGTGCTCTACTACTTGAGCCATAGTGCCACTTCTGGGTTTTTTGAGTATACTGTTTCATAGACTTTCCTGCCTTGGCTTTGAACCATGATCCTCAGATCTCAGCCTTCTGAGTAGCTACGATTACAGATGTGAGTCACCAGTGCCCAGCAACCCTAGATTTTGAATTTGATAATTTTCAAATTGCTAGAAATGTTTCTTGAATTACCTATTTTCTTTCTTTTTTCTCTTTTTTCTTTTTCTTTTTCTTTTTTTTTTTTTGTCAGTTGTGGAGCGTCAGCTGTGGGTCTGGGTTCAGTCCCTGAGTTCTTCAGCTCAAGGTTAGCACTCTACTCCATGAGTCTCAGGGACTTTTGTGCCCAGGACAGCTTTGAACCATGATCCTCAGATCTCAGATTCCAGCCTTCTGAGCAGCTAGGATTACAGGTGTGAGCTATATTACATATATATATATATATATACACACATATATAAAGATCTTAATCTATGTTTTCCTCCTTGGAAAAATAAAGTTGAAAAACATTAAGGCATTTTTTTCATATATTTTTAAATTGTAATTAATAGAAGGGTTACATTATATTCACCAGATAGAAGGTATATTACTTCACATACATTGATACCATTTCTCATATTTTGGTCCCCATTTCCCTCCCCCCACCCCTGCCCCTCATCTTGTTTTCCTCCCTTCCCTATCAGACTTCAAATAACCAAATACGTGTATATACAATATATCAAATAACCAGGTGAAGTACTGTAACAATATGAGATAACCAAGGGACACAAAAGGGATGAGAAATTAGATAGTACATTAAGGACAACAATCACTCATTATATGGCTTTTGTTTCTTTATCCTGGAGGTCCCTCCATTTAGCATCATTCTATATGGCCTTATGTATCTAGGTTTTGTTCTATTGCAAATCTCTGCTAGGAGAGCCCAAGGTTTCTACTGATTATGACAAATGAGGGAAACCATTGAGCCTATGTTCCTTTGAGTCTGGCTTACTTCACTTAATACGATCTTTTCTAAGTCTTTCCATTTCCTTACAAATGGGGCAATGTCATTCTTTCTGACAGCAGCATAGAATTCCATTGTGTATAAATACCACATCTTGTTGATCCACTCATCAACCGAGGGGCATCTGGGTTGGTTCCATATCTTTGCTATGGTAAATAGTGCTGCAGTGAACATTATTGTGCTAGTGGATTTAGTACGTCCTTGTTTCTGGACAGTTGGGTAAATGCCAAGTAGTGGAATTGCTGGGTCATAGGGGAACTCTATGTTTAGTCTTTTAAAGTACTGCCATACTGCTTTCCATAGTGGTTGAACGAGTTTGCACTCCCACTAACAGTGTAGTAGTGATCCCTCCTGGCCACATCCCCTCCAGCATCTGTTGTAATTAGATTTCTTGATCATGGCCATTCTAACTGGAGTGAGGTAGAATCTTAGAGTTCTTTTGATTTGTATTTCTTTCATGGCCAGAGATGTCGAGCATTTCTTTATGTGTCTATAGGCCATTCTTATTTCTTCCTCAGAGAAGGCTCTCTTTAAATCTTTGGCCCATCTTTTAATGGGATGGTTGTTTCTTTGGAGATTAGTTTTGGAGTGATTTTTTGAGCTGTTGATATATTTTAGATATGAGGCCTTTGTCCGTTGTATGGTTAGTGAATACCTTCTCCCACTCTGTAGGCTTTCTAGTTAATTTGCTAGCTATGTTCTTTGCCATACAGAAGCTCTGAAGTCTAATGCAGTCCCACTTATCCAGACTTTCTCTGATTTGTTGTGTTTCTTGGTCCTTATTAAGAAAATTTCGACCTGTGCCAAGGAGACCTACTGTATCTCCTATTCCTTCTTGTAAAGTTTTCAGTGTATCTGCTTTTACCTCAAGGACTTTGATCATTTGGAGTTAATCCTGGTGCAGGGTGACAAAGAAGGATCCAACTTTAGTTTTTCTGCAGGTGCTTAACCAGTTCTGCCAGCACTAACCAGAAAGAGGTTGTCTTTCTTCCATTCTATTTTTTTTTTGTTGTTGTTCCCTTATCAAAGATTAGGTGGCCATAGGTCTGTGGTTTAATATCTGATTCCTCAGTTCTATTCCATTGGTCTTCAGGCCAAAAACAGGCATTTTGCTGAACTGGTTTCTTCTTGGAACTTAATATAAACCCATCAGTTCAGAAATAATATATTTTGTAAGGATTCTTATGACAATAGGAATGTAATGTTGAGGTGATATAAGGGTCCATAACATACTTACCTAGTGAATATTTTCTCATGGAATTTATTAGTTTGGAAAGACAACATATAGCCTAAGACATGCACTATCCTAGTATTAATGGATGAGTATGATTTTTTATCCTTTGAAAAGTGAGATTATAAATTTTGAGAGAATCACTTTCAGTATCATTTTCTAGTGTCATTTACTTAATATCAGTACCTCTTGGACTACTAGCAGTAGTAAATACAGTGATTGCAGTGATTCAATTTTTAAAGCTTTACGCTTAAAGCTTTTAAGCTTTAAGCAGCTACAATCTTGGTCTTTAGAATTTATTGAGCCACAGACTGCCCTTGGGCCAGAGGGGAAGAGTAGAGACAAGAAGGAACAGGGGACTGAACATAACAAATAGGAGACATAACCCTTCCTTCAGGAATTTATAGTCTTAAATGTATGTGGGAAAGGTTTGAGGCTATTTAAATATTAAATGAATACTTACACATAAAGGCTCTATACAAGTGAGAGTCATTTAAAAAATCATTATGCTTAATTTATTTTCCAGGGAATTTCTGTTAGAGAAGATCATGCAACCTGTTTTAGTAATGCTAATTACTCATGATGAGTCTTGGTTGTACAGTAGGAATGAAGCTGTGGGTCTGATTCCAGGGAAGAGGAATTGCCTGAGGACTTGAAAACTGTCTCACACAATTAGATTCAAACAGTGGTTGATTCAGTGAGGTTCCAGATGACAAAAAAGTGACCAAGCCTTATACACTTATCAAAATGGGATGTAGAGCAGGTTATTGGTGGCTCATGCCTATAATTCCTGCTACTCAGAGGCTGAGAGACCCGAGGATTGAAGTTTGAGGCCAGCCTGAGTAGAAAAGTCTGGGAAACACTATCACTAATCAACACAATGCTAGACTAAAAGTATGGCTCAAGTGGTAGAGCACCAGCTAAGAGGAAACAAAGAGAGGGACATCATGAAGCCCCACATTTAAATATTGTTACAAACATGTACAAACACATAGACATACCACACAGGCACATGCACTCCCCCCACACACAATTTAGAAAAGTTGTGCATCATATCAAGTCTGGAATCAAGTTTCTCCTGTTCAAATTTGTGTGCTTTTAGCTGATTTTCATCTATTCAGGAGATAACAACGTCATTACTTAATGGTATTGTCAGTACTGAATTACTACACATAGACCAGGGAGTTCAGTGGTAGCTCTTATGATTGGACCTACTTGCTAATCTTGCAGCAGGAACCCCAAAGCGCCTCTTTAAAATTGGAAGGTATAAAGTTCTTTGAGACCCTTATGGACAAGAGAAAATTCATTAAATGGAAAAGCATGTAGAGTTTTGGAATCCTTATTAATAAATTCCTTATTAATTTATTGTTGTTAAGGATTTCAAAAATCATAATCCATTGAGTTACATACATGATAGTGTGTATGTGTGTGTATATATATGTACATACATTTATATACATACATATATTTTTTTTCCTGTGCTAGTATAAGGGATTGAACTCAGGGCCTCATGCTTTCACTTGCTTTTTGTGGCTCTACTAGTTGAGCCACACCTGCACTTCCAGATTTTTGTGGTTACTAAAAGTCTTAAAGGCTGGCTTTGAACTGCAGTCCTGAGTAGCTAGGATTTCAGGCAAGAACCTGAAATTTCAGATGTGAACTCTCTGCTTGGGTCTTTGAACCTGTTATAGGAGGCAGTTTTAATAGGATGTCTGGAAAACCAGAGTTCGTTATGTGCATCTAATTCCTTTTCTTTCCCCCTTTTTCTGCTCCATCCCTTCTCTCCACATGAAGAATACAGACACTAAAATCACCCAGGCCTTCCTGTACCTATTCTTTCCTGCATAGGAAATAAGGAAGTTTTCTCACTTAAAGTAAGCCATGGAGTTGCAAGGTTTGAACCTTCAGCTTCAAAGGATCGGCACCACCATACCATTACAACAGAGAGGGCAGATTTCTAGCAAGGGAAGACATGCCAATTATGAAACATGGATAATTATTGAAGCTTCCCTCTATGTTCAACTGCCTAGTTCTGTACCATTAACCCCTGGTCTCTCCCAGGGCTCCTGTGGATTCTTTCATTCCGTGAAAGCCTTCAGAAATCTACTGGTAAGTTGCCAGGAAGGCAGCAAGGAGCGGAGAGGATGCCTTAGCGCGGTTGGTGCAATCTTTCCCTGTTAAACCTCAGCTACTTAGCAAGTCCTGGGCAGTTCTGACCTGCCTTCCTCCCCCAGCTTGTGCCCCCCGGGAGGGCATACAGAGGACAGCAGCACAAGAGAGACAGCCCCTGTCCATAGTAGATCATGTGGTTAAAAAAAAATCTCTACTCACCTGTGTGCTCTCTCATCTTGGTGTTCCATATTTCTAGTTTCTGGAATGTTCTTTTACTAACCTGAACTCCCTGTAAGAAGAGGTGACTGTATCTGTGTGATTGTTGTTCTCAATGTACAAACCCTTAAGGTTTGTCTCATGATACTGTATCTGACTTTATTTGTGCATTTTAAAAAGAGAAGGGAAGGGAAAAACAAGATGAATGGGAGAGGGTGGGAAAGTGAAAGAAAACCATGGGAAGGGGTAACAATGTTCAAGAAGTAATGTATCAACTACCCTATGAATGTAACTGCAACCTCCCTGTACATCATCCTAATAGAAAAATAAAATAAAAAAGAGGGGCCAGGAGCATGGCCTAGTGGTAGTGTGCTTGCCTAGCATGCACGAAGCCCTAGGCTTGATTCCCTGGATTCGATTCCCTGGAACCACATACACAGAAAAAGCCGGAAGTGGTGATATGGCTCAAGTGGCAGAGTGCTAGTTTTGAGCAAAAAGTGTCCAAGGATATTGCCCAGGCACTGAGTTCAAGCCCAGGACTGGGAAAAAAAAAAAGAACAGGTAACTGTAATTTAAGTCATGCTTCACCCTCAGACTTTTATCCTGTCCTTAGCTTCATTGTCATCATCAAACCTTATCCCTGTTACACATTGAATAGTTTGTGGTGTGTCGTTTGTAATGTGAATAGAGATTCCCAGGAGTAATGGCTGTACCTGGATGGAGGATGTTAGATGCTAAAATGGAAACATTCTGGGCCGACCAGAGACCTCCTTCTTGTAGGCCTCTTTTTCTCTCTGGCAGGAAGTTGTGTAAGCTTGCTGGTACCATGCAGCTGTTCCTATTTGCCCCATACATCTTAGACTGCATGTGCCCACTTCCTTGTTGCTGCTTTGTGTTTTACCAAGTCTGTGTTCTGATGGAGCCAACTCCCTCACTGTTGTTTGACATTGGTGTCAATGTCAGGAAGTGACAGTGTGTCTCAGAATTGCCTCTTCTTGAACTCAGGCTTCAAGTCTCTGTATGGAATGTGCCTTTTCCTACAATTTTCTCTT
Organism: Megascapheus bottae; assembly: GCF_031878675.1. Taxonomy (NCBI): domain Eukaryota; kingdom Metazoa; phylum Chordata; class Mammalia; order Rodentia; family Geomyidae; genus Megascapheus; species Megascapheus bottae. The sequence continues at coordinate 26,741,287 of NC_143520.1, forward strand.
TACTTATCTTCATAACCACATGCCTGTAGTAGCCATCTCAGGCTGTCATCACAAAGCAGTATAGAAAGGCTAGATTACACCACAAGGATTTGCCTCTCACAGTTTGCAGGGTGAAAAACCTGCCTCTATATACCACCACATTGGAGATTAGGATTCAACATTTGAAGTGCGTGCTTGTGTGTGTGTGTGTGTGTGTGTGTGTGTGTGTGTAGTAGTAGTAGTAGGAACACAGTGCAGTAAAAACAATGTTCCTTTTAAAAATTCAAAGTTACTTAGAAGCACCATCCTATGTGAATTTTTGAACACATGCTTTCCTTAATATTTCTTTCTGAGCACTTATGTAGAGTAAGAATAGCTGGAACATTTTTATGCATGTCTTTAAAAATTTATTTTTTTCCTGGTATCCACTTGTGTGAGCGCCTTGTTGCTTGTTACATTTTAAGCACAAGGTGTAAGGTTGTCTTCCTTCTTTTCCTGTGACTTCCCCCAGGCTCAGTGCAATCTGTTCACCACGTGGTTACACATGAAATGTTTTTGACCAACAGATTGCTCATTTAGTCAGTCTTGGTTAGTAGCCAAGGGAAAAATTAATAACTCTCTTCTGTTTCCTTCTCAGAAAGAGGAACACAAATGCTGTGCTAATATACATTGCATCATTGTTGTCAAATGATTTCATCATTATTTGGAAACTACAGAGGCTGGGTGTTGAAAAGTGCAGTTATGAGCTATCTGTCTGCAGGCTACAGTGGAGCTAGTTAGGTGAAAGAAGAACAATTAGGCTTGTGTTGTTCTGTGTTATTGAAAGGCAGGCATCACTGGATATCAGGAGAAAACAAACTCAAATAGAGTGTGTGTAAATGTGGGCCATAGTAAAGTGCCCTGTATCCTGTTACATGTTTCAGATAGTTGTAGCTTTATTTGCACAGCTCTTCCCAAATGTGAGCTTTGGTAGTCTAGAGGTTACAAGAACTGTTAGCAAATCAGTAATCCCCTGGTCCAGTATCCCTGGAATTCCCAGTCCTAAGTTATTTCTTTCATTCAGAAGGGGATTGTGGGCTATATCTCCATTCACTCTTCTCTCATGCTGTCCCTTCATTTATGTCTTAGCTCAAATGGCCCTTGTCTTGTGGTTTCCCTCTGCAAAATGGGGACTCAACCTATCACTGGGAATTTGGTTCTTATGATGATAGTTATCAAGTCAATGGCAGGCACCAAGCAAGTTAGAAAAGATAAAGAAGGGCTTTGTGGAGGTTACAGCTTCTGGCTCGGGTTGAGGCTTTTTCTTGAATAGGAGTCTAAGGAGGTAACACAGGGGCATTCCTGTCACTTCCTCTGGTATTAGTAAAGAAGAAAAGAGGGAGAGGCTTAAAAGATGTCACCAGTTATCAGTAACATGGAGACCACATCTAATTATCAGGAAACCTTTCTCTGACTACTGTTTCTCACTACTTGATTTCTATTAAAGATGTATCTGATGGTTTTTCATATATAAGAACTTTTGTCTGTTTTCTTCACTGCCCAGTTCCCATGGCTGATAACTATTCTGGGCAGTTGGAGTCTTTTGGCAGGTATTTTCTGAAAGAATGCTATTCCATGAACAGATCTGATGTCCAGATGCCTGGCCAGGTTTCTAGCTCTTCCTCTTTGCGACAATTTTCTCTAGTTCTGAATGGGCTCTCCACTTGCATCATGCGTTCATCTACATTGGCATCACTGTTGAACTGGCATTTGTGCCCACCCTCCATGATTTAAGGATGTGATTAGTCTTAGGGATTATTAGTTGTCCTCAGTATTTTTCTAGTGTTTAAGAATCCATACTTCAAAGTATAATAGGAATTGTTGACATACAAAAAGGCCTTTGATGTTTGGGATGTGGAAAATTAACCATAAGCATTGACTACTATTATCATTATTAGAATTCTCATTTGTTCATTCACTCAGCTCCTGCTTGTTGAGTGGCTACTGTATACCAGGAGCTAGTCTAGGTGCTGGCACACAAAATGGACTAAATGCCCATGGGAAATAACAACAACAACAACAACAGATGTATGTCCTACGTCAGAGTATAATAAATGCTAAGAAGAAAAATAAAGCAAAGTCAGAAAATAGGGCTGGCAGGGAAAGACCTCAATAAGAAATGACATTTAAGTAAAGGGCTGAAGGAGAAGAAGGAGGGAGGCGTATGGTTCAAGGGAAGTGTTGTGAGTAGAGGTTATAACAAGCCCCCACCCCCACCCCAAGCGCAAGCATGCCTGGCAGGGTTGAGGAGCACAAAAGGGTAAATAGTAGACACCATCTAAGAGGTCACAAGGGAACCTATGTCACATCCTGACTTGTACTGTGTAGGAGAAGGGTCGCCTTTGGGGAAGTTTGGAGCAGATCAGTTAGCTGTTTTCTCTTATATTTTAATGGGACCAGCTGGCTGCTGAATTGAGAAGATACCATAGGAGACAAGGGAGGGTGGAAGTGGAGATAGCAGTCAGGACAATGTAGCAGTAATTCAGCCAATGGATGGTAGTGTCTTGGACCAGAATAATCAAGGGGAGAGAACAAGTTATGGGCATATTTTGAAGGTACAATGAGGATTTGCTGATGGATTATAAATTGGAACTAGGAAAAAATAAGGAGGACTTTGAAAGGCTTTGGTCTAAGCAACTGGAAAATGGCTTTGCTACTTTAGTTTTAGGGTTTTTTTTTGTGGTACTGGAGTTTGAATTCAGGCCTTATACTTTTGAGATGGATATTATACTTCAGAACCATGCTTCCATTCCCTGCCCCATACTCCGCCTTTGTTGTGCAAGTCAGTACTGGGCCCTGAATTCAGGACCTGGGCTCTGTCCCTGAGCTTTTGTGGTGAAGGCTGGTGCTCTACCACTTGAGCCACAGCTCCATTTCCAGTTTTGTTTTTAAGTAGAGAGATTAGAGTCTCACAGACTTTTCTGCCCTATCTGGCTTCCATCCACAATCCTCAGATCTTAGCCTCCTGAGTAGCTAGGATTATGGGTGTGAGTCACCAGTACACCATAGCTGCCATCCCTTTTGGTGCTTGATATTTTCACTTTCTGCCTGGGTTAATGCTTGGACCATGTTCTGAACATCTTAGGCTTTCTATGCTACCTGGTATGGCAAGCATGTGCCACCATGCCATGCTTCTTCCATTAGGATAGAATCCTTTAGACTTTTTCCACCTAAGTTGTATTTGTGGTTTTCCTGTTCTTAGCCTTCCACCTCTCTAAGATTTTATTTATAATGTGCCACTATGCTTAGTTTTTAGTTCATAAAGGACTCATGAACTTTTTTGTCAAGCTGCTTTGAATCAAGAAGAGTAGGTTTGGTGGGGACATGGAGTAAATCAGGGACTTTGTTTTGGTCATGTTAAGTTTGAGATGCTTATTGAATATTCCAGTTGGATATGAGTTTCTAGAGTTCATGAGGAATATAGTAGAACTATATTCCCAAGACTCTCAGCAGATACTTGAAACCATTGGTAGTATACTAGGCCCAATATAAACTGTGTGGTTCCTTAAACATACATACTTAGTATAAGGTTTAGTTTCTAAATTAGGCATAGTGAGAGATTAGTAAATGGAACTTTTTTTTTTTTTTTTGTGGGTCATGGTGACTTGAACTGGGCCTGGGTGCTGTCCCTGAGCTCTTCAGCTCAAGGCTATCACCCTACCCTGAGACTGGGTATTGTCCCTGAGTTCTTCAGCTCAATGCTGCCACCCTACCCTTGAGCCAAGCCCCATTTCCCATTTTCTAGAGGTTAATTGGAGAGTCTCAGGTCCTTTTGTGACTAGCTGGCTTTGAACCTCGATCCTCAGATCTCAGCCTCCTGAGTAGGTAGGATTACAGGTGTGAGCCATCACACCCGGCTAGAACAGTTTTGTTATTTTTTTAAACAGTGTGCTTAATAAAATAACCAGTCACAACTCTTGTACTTTGGGGACATTATTAAGTAAAATAAGGGTTACTTGACACAAGATAAGTGATACTGTGATATTTGGTCTGATAACAGAGACTGCTACCAAGTGACCAATGGGAGAAGAGTATAGATAAAATAGAGGATGGTTTATATCAAGGACAGGATAGAGCATGGAAGAGATTTCATCGTATTATTAAGAAAAATATGCTATTTAAAATGGAATTGTGCCTGTATTCTGGTGGCTCATGCCTGTAATCCTAGTTACTCAGGAGGCTGAGTTCGAGGATTACTTCTTGAAACCAGCCTGGGCAGAAAAAGCTGTGAGGCTCTTATCTCCAGTAAGCCAGCACAAACCCAGAAGTGGAGCTATGGCTCAATTGTCTATATTACCTTAAGGTTGTCCAGGTTATGAGTTCAAGCCCTAGTTCCAGCACAAAATTAATCATCAATCAAGATTGAATTGTTGGTTATGAAATGATAATCCCTCCATAACTTTAACAATAGCCATAAAATATATTAGAAATTGAATTGGTTCTAGAGTTTTTCATTTATTATTTTTGGGGCTGAGATTGAATACAGGCCATAGAAAGGTTGAAATGTGGAATTGTAGATAAGGGTGGGGAGGGGTTGCTGTATGCACTTTGCATCTGTCATATGTGGCACACACCTCTGGTACTATTGACTTACCTTTGTTACCTAGCTTCCTGGCTACGAAGGGCGGATTGATGTATGTTCAGAGTCATCTCAAGTGCATGGCTATATTGTTTGTTTGTTTTTGCTGATAGCCATCTTTGAAGCTCATTGTAGCTTGTTGTACAGGAAGTCAGTGCCTCCAGGACACCTCCGTCTGAGAGGAGATGAGGCATGTGGGTAATGCCTCAGCTCGATAGGGAAGATACTATATATACTTTTTAGAAGGCACAGCAGAATTGAGCCCTCGTTGCCATGACAGTGATGTTGAAACCATGCATCATTCCTGATTAATAGGACCACTTTCTAAATAATTTCCCTTTGCACTCAAGCCTCTCCTCTCAAGTGAACCCAAATAAGAGAAATTGTAAAAATGCATTTCAAGCCTTGGCACTGAATACTGTCTCATAGCTGAGGGTAGACAGAAAGAAGAAACCGAGCTGAGCTGTGGGATGGTTTAGCAATTAGGACAGTCATCCTCATGCTAGTGAACATCAGGATTCTGCAGGAAACTTCATAGACCAGCCATCTCTGAGGCCCTTCCTAGATACATTGAATCCGAATCTGGAATTCACTATCCTGTAAAGCTTCCCCAGTGAATAGAAAAGAAAACACAGCCCAGGTTGAGAATCACAGGTTAAAAAGATGAAAAGAAGGGGCCCAGCAAAGGAAACTTAAGAAGTGTTAGGCAAAGTAGGAAGTGAACCCTAGAAGCCAACAAAAGAAAAAAAACATCAATGAACTAGGAAGGATGATCGTGCCAAATGTTGCCAGTGGGACAAATTAGTGGGGCCGGAGCTCCAGGTGTTTAAGCACATGGCCCCCACCTGTGACCCCAATAAAAACCCATGTAGATGGAATGGTAAGGAGAAAAGAAAAAAATGGAAAGACTGATAAAAAAAATTTAATTTATTTTTTATTTTCGTGCTGGTTCAGGGACTTGAACTCAGGGCTTGGACACTCTACCACTTGAGCCAGAGCTTCACTACCAGCCTCTGTGTGTGTGTGTGTGTGTGTGTGTGTGTGTGTGTGTGTGTGTGTGTGTGTGTCTTATTGGAGAGAAGAACTTCACAGACTTTCCTTCCCCTACTGGCTTTAATCATTGATTCTTAGATCTCAGCCTCCTGAGTAGCTGGGATTATAAGTGTGAGCCATTGGTGCCCAGCTAATATTATCAATTCTTTAAAGGACTGTGGAGGCAAAAGAGAGGAGAAAGGGGACCGTAGAGCTAGAATTGGGACCAGGAACAAGATTTTATGGGCAGCATTTTGTTGATGTTGTTGATTTGGGAGATAAGAAGGAGATTTGCTGGAGTCCAGACTTTGAGTAAGATCCATTTTGAGTGGATCCTTCTATGTCTGTAGGCCTTGGATAGTTTGCTTATTACAGGAGAAAAGGCAGAATAGGAAGGGGGTAGTTGTGAATATTCCCTTCTGGTGCCTTGATAGCCTGTACTCTCCATGTGTCCACAGCAGCCCTGGCCTTTGTCTATAGTGCATTCATATTTGCTTTACTGAACACTCACACAGGTGCAGTAATTTCTTTATACACAGCACTTCACACATATTTACATTTCTTTTCTTTCTTTTTTAAACTATACTCAGGCACATCTGCAATCACATTGGAAAGCAAACACGCACGTGCTACCTTGCATACTCAAAACCCGAAAAAGCGAAGCCAGGAGAATTATGTGTTCAAGGGCAGCGAGGGCTGGGTAGTGAAACTCTTGTGTTAACAAATGTCTACAAAAATAGGTAAGCAAGGAAAAGGCCCTGTTTCATGATACAAAGTTGACAAATGTTTTGTGAAATCGTGTGCAAAACCACGTGGGGGCAGTCTTCCTTTAATGCGGTTAACACAGCATTTCTAACATGCAGTTCTTACAAGTCTATTTTCCTTCTAATCAAGAAGCTCTGTAGTACATTAAGATTTTTTTTTTGTACTTTAGATGGCATTTAAAATATTTCAGACTCCTGGAGTTTAGTTCAAGCTGGCTTTGAACTGCGATCCTTGGTTCTCCGCCTCCTGAGTAGCTAGGATTATAGTTGTGAGCCACCAGCGCCTGGAGTATTATTATTATTATTATTTTTTTTTTTTTGCCAGTCCTGGGCTTGAGCTCAGGGCCTGAGCACTGTCCTTGGACTTTCTCAAGGCTAGAGCTCTACCACTTCAGCCTCAGCACCACTTCCGGCTTTTTTCTATGTATGTGGTACCGATGAATCGAACCCGGGTCTTCGTGCATGCTAGGCAAACACTTTAACCACTAAGCCAAACTCCCGGCCCATGGAGTATTATTTTTTAAGGCTCTTTTCTATTCTCAGTTTTCTTCTAGACAGAAGTCTGTATCAGGCTCATTGACTGGAATAGGTTGAAATTGTTTTTCAATGTGGCCTGTATCACCTGCATCAGAATCACAAGGGGTGCTATTAAAATGCAGGTTCATGAGCAATCTTCAGATATGTTGAATCAGAGTTTCTCCATGGAAGGTTCAAAGATACGTGTCTTCCTGAAGTACACTAAGTTATTTGTGTGCCCTAGATCTTGAGAACTATTGGAAGAGGTGCTGTGCTGTCTTCCTGATTTGATCTGAGCTTGTTTTATATTGGCATAGTCCTGTGTCCCTTTTCAAAGTAGTTCTGTAATCACAGCTGTGTGGAAGGTATAGGTTGGAAGATCATTATCAGAGCCACCACAGACAAGAAAGTGTAAGACCTTAACTGAAAAATAACTAGAGCAAAATGTCTGAGAGGTGAGGCCCTGAGTTCAAGCCTGAGTACCACCCAAAAACCCCAATATTTGGGAGTGCTTAAATATTTATAAGGAGCTATCCTAGAGATAGGATATAAATACAAACAGAAAATGCACTTATGTTTCATATTTACTTTACATAAAGCCTGAATGTAATTTTATTCAATACTGTTACTTTGTGTTTAGACTGACTCATATGAGGTCAAGTGTAGAATTTTCCACTTGTGATGCCATGTTGGCAACTCAGAAAGTTTTGTATTTTGGAGGATTGCACATTTCAAAATTTTAGATTTGTACTGTTCATTTTGTGTTCACAAATCTCAAGATACTCAGAGAATCCCAGCTTCAGTGCTCACACCTTTAACCCCATCTCTTTGGGAGGCTGAGATCTGAGAATCACAGTCCAAAGCAGGAACATCTATGAAGCTCTAATCTCAAAAAAAAAAAAAAAGTTGGAAGTGGAGTTGGGTAGAGCACTAGCCTTGAGCAAAAGAAGGTGAGAGACATCATCTAGCCCCCGAGTTCAAGCCCAGGATTTTGGGGGGTTGGGAGGGAAGATTCTCAAAGAAGTAGGAAAAGTTAGTGACTAATAATTAAGATTGTGCTGGCTTAGTGGAAAAGTGCTAACCTAGAACGTGCAAAGTTCTGGGTTTATTCATTTGAGCTCCATACTGAAAAAAAAGAAAAAGACCAAAAGAAAAACCCAAAACAAAAGCTCACACACACTTCCTGGCACAAAATCCCAGGTCTGTCTGCCTCTACCATATGACAAATGAAATAAACACTTTGTTCCTCTGTTGACCTATATAAAATGGAGATGATAATGATTATACCTTATTGACATAGTGTATCAGTACAGAAAATAAAAATTTAGTAAGCACACAACAAATGGTTGCTCTATATTGTTTTCCTTATAGATGCTAGAATGCATTGTATTTTTGTGTAGTTTCTACATCATAATTTTTTTTGGCTTCCTGGGGCCCAGCTATTGGCTAACATCTGAAAGAATATCTTTCTCAATGCCCTCATGCCTGGGCCTGCTCCCATAGTCATGCATGCCCGACCTTACGAATGACATTTCATGCTTCGACTTGACACATCAGGATTGCAGGCCATGCATATGCTGACAGCTCTTCTCTGTCTTGGAAAACAACATGCCTACTTTTGAAGGCATTTCCCTGTTATGAGTCTTAATTTTTTAATAGTTATTTAGTATCAAATTGTGAGACCCACAAAAAATATTCAAATGTGAGTAGTGACATGGAGGTAAGACAGTGAGTTAGAGAGTTCTTCTTCATGTGCCAAATGATGCCGTTATTTTGATGGCATCCCATACAGATTTCTACTGGTTTCTATGACAACTTGAATTCAAAATGGGATCTTAGAAGTCTCTTTGGAGTAGAGAAAGCAAGATTCATTCCCCCTACATGTATGGAATATATAGTTAGTGAAAAGTATTTTTTAATGTAACTTTTATTTTCTTCCTTAGCTTATCCTTTATGACTGTGACTCATTAATGTCACCCCCCCTTACTGTTCTATTCTTCCTGAATCTCTGAATGAGAATTGCAGGCCACCTTGAAGGACTCCTCTTGCTATGACTAGCTAGTGTTTCATGTTGCTGCTCATACCAGATGCATTATATATTTTTGACTTTTTTTTTCTGACTAATAATGTAATAATTTGCAAGCAGGAGGGGTAACTGCCAAATTTCCCAGGTTAGCAAGTCAACCTATTATTAGAGGCAACTTGAAGAGAAACGTTTGAACAAATGTATCATTTTGAAAAGATGTATTTTGCTATGTAATTAAAATTTTACTTTTATTGTCAAGGTGATATACAGAGGGACTACTTGCTATATCTTTTTTGAGACCAAAAAAAAAAAAATCCAAAGCTAGATGTCATGATCGGGAACATGAAACTTTTGCTGGTTGATGGGTGATTTTAAGTTGTATTGGTGAATTCAGGCTTGTAACACATTTGAAAACATCCATGGTTATAGCAGTCAAAGCTTATTTCTCACTTTTTCTTTCTGACAGTTGTAAGTTTCTTGTAGTTCCTCCTGCTCCTTCTTGAAAACTGTGGGACCTGGGCTTGCAGAACAGCTCTCATCTAGGCCAGGCATGGTGACTCATCCCTGTTTAGGAGGCAGAAAAATCATTATTTAAAGAGCGATGCAGGCAAAAATGTTAACAAGACCCTTTCTCATAAAGCAAGCTGAGTGTGGTATCATATGCTTATAATCCCTGTTACTCAGGAAGTGGAGGTAGGAAGATAACTGTCCAGGCTGTGCAAACAAAAAACTTAAAACCTTATTTGAAAAAGAGAAAAGATAAAAGACTTAGAGGTGTTATTGAAGTGATAGAATATTTGCCTAGGAAGTCCTGAGTTCAAAATTTCATCACACACACACACACACACACACACACACACACACACACACACACACACGAAAACCCACACCAAAAAACCAAAGAGGGCAACTCTGCAATGTTGTCCATCCTTATGGCTTAGGGAAGAGTACAGTGAAGTACCTGCTGGCTCTTGAGGCTCGTGAGAAGTGACACAAGTCACTGTCCAATACAAAAAAAGGGGCCCAAATCCATAGACCGGAGAAATAGCATTCCTTTGCTACTTCTTGCAGTGACAAAATCTACCATGGTGGGCACATCAGAATTTGTCGGTAGTGTGTCCAAGAGTTGTATTGGAGACTATAGTCAAATTGCAGAAATTTTAGAGGTAGTTTCCACTGGTTTTGGGCATATAGACAGCAGCAAAATGACAATTCAATCTGTTCATTTCAACCTGGCGATGTGGCTCAATGCTAGAACACATGTCAGACACATGCAAGACCCTAGGTTTGATCCCCAAACAATGCACACAAGCATATAATACATGCATTCACATAAACACACACGGACTCACAAAGACACATGTACCCACCATCCACACATTTTACATTTCTTGTCACAGGTCTAGAGTTCTTTTACAGCATAATTAAGAAACTCGATTTTACAGTTTTGACAAATGAGCTCTTTGCATAGGACCGAAGCTTATGGGGGCTTGAATTCAGGGCCTGGCCACCATCTCTGAGCTTTTTCACTGAAGGTTAGTTAGCACTCTTCCACTTGGAGCCACAGTGCCATTTCTGGCTTTCTAGTGGTTAATTGGAGATAAAAGTCTCATGGGTTTTCCTATTCAGGATGGATTCAAGCCACGATCTTCAGATATCAGCCTCCTAAGTAGCTAGGATTACAGGTGTCAGCCACCAGTGCCTGTCTTGGCTGATCTTTGGATGTTTTGAGTAATAGCCTAAACAACTTTGTCAGGGCCTCAAGCCTATAGAGAATGAAAGGTTGGGGTCATGTCGGGTCAAGCTTTTCTGGGCTCAGGATGAAAGAGGCAAGATGGGGGAGCTGGGAGGCCTTCACAGGACAGTTTCAGTTAGAAGAGGTCTGGGGATTTTTGTGAAGGGCTAGATGCCTGTTCGATCAGGAATGGGGAATGCTTTTTCCTCCCAGTGGCCATTTGGATATTGATAACATGGGTGGGCCATACAAAATGATCAGTGCAGGCAGATGGTCATGACAGCTGCTGAGAAGCATGCTAGAGGCATCCATGCCTGTCCCACCATGTGCTGAAATGACTTCATGGGCCTTACTGATAATGGCTGGTTGGCCAACATTCCCCAGCCCTGGAGATTGCCATGGCCTCTATCCTCTCTTCTCTTTCCCTTCTGAAATAATTCTTTGATTAATCTAACCAGGCCCCACCTCTGGGCCTATGGACAGGAGGTGGGGAAGCTGGAATTTGTGTGTGTGTGGGGGGGGGCTTGAACTCAAGGCCCAAGAACTGTCCCCGATCTTTTTTTTGCTCAAGGCTGGTGCTCTAGCTCTTGAGCCATAGCTCTACTTCTGGATTTTTGGTGGTTAAGTCTCATGGATTTTCCTGCTTGGGTTGATTTTGAACTGTGATTCTCAGATCTCAGCCTCCCGAGTAGCTAGGAACACAGGCATAATTTCACACAACTTTTAAACCCGCAGTCAGGAGGAAGAGGAGGAGGTGGATTGCTTGAACCCAAGAGATGGAAACCAGTCTGGATACCATGGTGACACAAACTAGGAACAGGAGAAACAAGAGACAGGGTTTTGGTGGAATGAAGATAGAGGCATCCTAGATAAACAGTAGGAACTGGTTAAGGAAAGACCTGAAGACTGGGTGGGAACCCAGCCATTCAGCTGGCATAATGGTGGCAGGTACTTAGGACATAACAGGACAGACAACCAAAGACCTTCTTTGGCACACACACACACACACACACACACACACACACACACACACACACACACACAGATGAACCTGTGCTTTACTGTTTAAATAGGAATCCTAAGTGGCTTGGTGCATGGCAGCTGGAGTGTGGACCATGGTTAACTAAAGAGAGTATGTTCCAAATGTCATATTCTTACAGCTAACACAACTGGTTTAGGCCACTGAAAGCCTTGGGTAACAGTGAGCTTCAGGATACAGTGAGCTTCACTGTATCCCCAGAGGAGTGTAAAGTGATGTCAGAGGTCTCAAAGACCAAGAAATCCACAAGGAATATCTTCCTGGCTGCATCAGTGACACTAGACAGTGGGAAGAAATGGATGCACTTTTACCAGCCACTTTAAGAGTCATTTAAAATGGGACCACTAGATGTCACTACCCAGTGCTCCTTAAAAAATGGCCCAAGCAATACCTTGAAAAACACAGCAATCAAGTAATCACTGCTATTTGCAGGCTTCCTGTTGGTCAGTAAATGTGGTCCTGTGGTCACAATCTCTCCTTCCCCATCTCTTCATTCTTTTGTCCATCTCAGTTGGCTGGTGTTGTTGGAGCCTAACTCAGCTGTGAGTTATATGATTTTTCTTTTCCTTCCTTCCTTCCTTCCTTCCTTCCTTCCTTCCTTCCTTCCTTCCTTCCTTCCTTCCTTCCTTCCTTTCTTTTTTAAAGAAACCAGAAGGAACTCTGTCATTTCAAGTCAGTTCCCTTTGGCACCAAATGCTCACTTCCCTGAAGCAGCAGGAGAGGAAGAATTGGCCAAGGGAGTGAGGGGGAGTTAATGTGTTTGTGCATGTGTGTGAAAGAATGTGGGCGCAGGGGGAAGGAGAGAGAGAGATGAGATTTAAAAAAGAATGCTGGCCCTGGGGTTTGAACTCAAGGCCTGGGCACCGTTTATGAGCTGCTTTGGCTCAAGTCTAGTGACCCATCATTTGAGCTACTGCTCCACTTCTGGCTTTTTGGGTGGTGACTGGAGATAAAAGTCTCATGGACTTTCCTTCCTAGGCTGTCTTTGAACCATGATCTCACTCTCTTGAGCTGCTGAGGACTATAGGCATGAGCCACTAGCACCCAGCAAGATGTTTATTTCTAGGTTTGAATAACTAAGATGTGCTCACAGATTTGCCCAGTACTCACAATAGTGAACACCTTGACACATATGTCATACATAGGAGAGGTACAATAACTAAGACTCTCAAATTCAATAGCACTGAAGGGCACACATCATGGAAAGAAGAACATCTGGGAATAGGTCTGGGATGAAGACTTGAGCTTTTGGAGCCTGAAGTGCTGGGGGAATGTGCACCAGGGCTTCATTCAGAAGGAAATAAAGAGGACAGAGCAAGTCGATACAGAGCTTGCCCTACAGGGGACCCATTGACATAAAGAACACTTCTTGAGACTTCTATATTTGTGTCTAAATACAGTCAATACATTGATGAATTACTTTTTTCATTTTTTAGTCATGGTTCACTGGAAGCAGGAAAATGAAGAGTGAGTTCTCCAAAATATGGTGCACTGTATCCTATACAAAAATAGAGCAGGGGGTGGGGATGGTAAAAGGCAGAGCTTTTTACCAAACACACCTTGTTTCTTTTGGAGGGTTCAAAGTATAAGCAGCACATCAGGAGATGTTTTTAAAAGCAGGGCTATGAAAGTGTTAGAAATAGCTTTGGAGGTTGGGCTGGGAATAGAGGACATCAACTCAAAAGGAACTCAACATGGCAAAGTTTACTTCTCCAGAAGGGCATACCCTCAGCCAAAGTTCTGGCAACCTGCTCCTTTTTAAATCCCTTACCCAGCTGACCCCACCCCTCTGGTTCCATTGGCTGAGCTCAGGTTCACAACCGGGGAAAGGATGTGGCTCAATTAATAGGATGCTATTAAAATGTAAGGAACTTCTAACAGATGTCTTAAAGTGTTAAAGAAAAGACTATGTAACTAAGCTGTAATTAACAAGGGCCAAGACGCCTGACCAAAGCAGGAACCCTTCAGAAAAACCATCCCCCAAGATTAACAGAAAGGAAGCAAAACTGTTGATAGAAAGTCACTGTTTTCTCACAAAAGTTGTGACAATAGCTGCAGAGAGCCTTTTCTAAAATCTAGAAACTCAAAAGAATGGCACAGATGAATGCCTTGAAATGAGAAGAAGGCACTGTCAGTATCATGCAGAACATTCTATTTTCAGTGGGCTTTGGACATTTGCATTTATTTGCCCCAAAGTGGAAAGCATGTTTGGCCTTCGGTTCATTGTTAGAATGTATTTGGAAAATTTGAAGCTACATTAATTGGTGCTCTAGGAAGCTTTCCACTTGTATTAATTCAAGTGGACACATTTTACCAAACATTCCATCTAAATAGTGTTCCAAGTAGGAATACCATTAAAATCAACTATAACGTATTTTTTTCTGAATGAAATCACAATGGCAGTCCATTTGCATCTTGAGTTGTCGACAGTATCAAATAGAATGGCATTGAGATTATTTTCATGCTTGGTGTATAATTGGGTAAGAATGACAGTTGCCATCCTATATTTTTAAATGGCATAGCCTATATGATGACATTGAATTCTAGAGCACCCCTGGATGGTGTGAGGTATGCATCATCAACCACATATGGCAGCTGGTAGAATGTTGAACACACGCAAGGGTTCATCTCTGAGAGATTAAATAACTCCCCCAATGCTACATACAACTATTTGCTTAAATAAGTTGTATTTTTGGTCTCAGACAAATTATTCTTATTGTTATTATTCTTATTTATCATTATTATTTTGTTGGTCATGGGGCTTGAACTCGGGGCGGGGCGCTGTCCCTGTGCTTTTTTTTACTCAAGACTAGCACCCTATCATTTGGAGCCACAGCATTACTTCTGATTTTCCTGGTGGTTAAACGGAGATAAGAATTTCACAGAATTCCCTCCCTGGGCTGGCTTTGCACTGTGATCCTCAGATCTCAACCTCCTGAGTAGCTAGAATTATAGGTGTGAGCCACTGGCACCTGGCTTCCCTGCCACCCAGCTGACAAATTCTTATTATAATGAATGGATTCCATTAATAGATGTTATGCTTTGAGAAGTGTCTGCAGTATCTTCCGCTGCAGCTATTTAGGCCTTAGTCCTTGTGTTTGTTAGATAGTCCGTGGCAATGTTTGTTAAATAGATGTGCAGAAAAAAAGCCAGCAAATGTATCTTTGATTTAGGTTAGGTCCATAGAATTTGGTACTTAAAAATATCATCTTCCTAAAAAATTTGTATTCCTAATTCATTGAATCGGGAAGTGCCAAAATGTACGCATGTATGTGTGTATGTATGTTGCCAGACTTGGGGCTGGAAATGGGGACCTGAGCACTGTCCTTGGGCTTTCTCAAGGCTAGAGCTCTACCACTTGAGCCTAAGCACCACTTCTGGCCTTTTCTGTGTATGTGGTACCAAGGAATTGAACCCTGGTCTTCGTGAGTGCTAGGCAAGCGCTCTACCACTAGGCCAAAACTCCCGGCCCCCAACATGTGTATACTTTAAAGCAAAGGGAAGAGAGAAGAGAGAGAAGCCTCAGACCCATAGCATTGAAAATGTCTCTGCATTTCCAGTGAGCAAGGGTGGGCTGTGGCGCAGTAGTGTTTGGAAAGGTGCAGCATGGTTGTCCCATCTAGAGTCATGCTGAAGTGAAGGGTGGGTGGAGGGCAGCTCTGCTCCCAGTGAAGCACTGTGTGTGAAAGCTTTGGTATGTCATGGACCACTGGCAAGATGATAGAAGCCAATTTCCTGGCATCAAATGATCTTCCTGCTTCAGCCTCACAAGTATCTGGGACTACAAGTATATATTGCTGCACTTAGCTAGAAACCATGTGACACATATCTCTGTATTAGCTTTATATTTTCATCCTACCTAACCTGTGAGCACCCAGTGACTTCTTACATCTTCTTACATTCTGCTCAACAGGCCTACCAGATCCACCCTTCCTAAACTCCTTATCCGAATGTCTCCAAAACCACCTTGCTATTCCCCCAGGGCCAATTTGTTAGCTAAGTGGTCATTTCCTTGACCATGTTCTTTGTTTTACTTTTCTCTCATGTGTCATCTCCCTTACTGGAGTGTAGCCCAAAGGAGGGCAGGAATTTAGGATCTGAGTCTTAGCTTTATTCTTGCTGTCATCTCCTTCCTCCTCTACTTAACACTGGGCCCTGAGCCAGACAAAGTTTGTGAGGACTAAGATCATGTGCTCTGAGTCCAAAGTGAGAGTTCAAATCCTACTGCTGTTCCTGACTGTGCCCTTGGCTAGCCCAGATTCTTAGTGCACAAAATGGAAATCTTCCAGCTTTTTTCAGAGTAGTTTATTAAAGATAAGAAGTTCATAGATTTTTCTATCTGGGCTGCTTCAAATCACAATCCTCAGCCTCCTGAGTAGCTAGGATCCAGGTGTGAGGCACTGTACCTGGCTTTCTCATACTGCTCTTGAATTCCTTAATTGAAAAGGTTTGTGAGGGAAGTAAATGGGAGGTGTTATTACGAAGGGTATATAAGAAGAAATGAGTAAAGGGACTAGAATCTTAGCTAGACATTCCCTACTGAGAATGTTATTTAACAAAGCATACCCTAAAAGAGGGTGTAGATTGCAAAGTACTACTTATGTCCTGGGGTTGGGTTAGTAATTTTTAATTAACTTTTAGGGTGGCATAGCCTGGTACCTAAACAAAATGAAGTGGCTGCTAATGATTTATGTTGTACATTATGAGCTGCCTTAATTATACTCAGAAGAGGTTGAACATGAAGGTTCTCAGCTCTGGCTGTGCATCAACTTCTTCAAGGAGCTGTAAGAAATTGCATACTTAGGTCCCACCGCTGTACATTTCAGTTTAGTACAGACAGCAGACTGAAATTTAAAAAAAATTAATATATTTTGACTACCACACTTTTTTTAAAAAAAGAGATACACTTCTATCATGTTGGAAAGGTGCAAATATTTTTCTCATTCTACAATGTCATTGAAAGGATTTCCCCTAAAGATAGAGAGAAAAGAGAAATCATAAAAGAAGTAACAAGATTGACAAAGGCAACTGACAGGAAGTTTTGAAGATTTTCTGGATGATGTAAAAAAATAGGATTGAATTCAGAGACACAGGGCAGAAAACCAAAAGAAGCCAACACCAGTTGCCTAAAGTGAATGAGTGCCTTTTCTTTAGCCAGAAGTGGGCAGGAACAGATTACTACCCTTAAGTGGACGCAAGGAGTAGACCTTGGAGTGATTGATTATGAGAATAATTAATTAAGATGTCCTGATCCCACCTGCTTCCTCAAGCCACTCAGCTAGTGGCAGTGTTTCTCTCCAGGCTAAAGCTGCAAGAATTGTACTGGAAATTAATTTGGAGCTCTGCTTTGGGTGAGAGTTTTAAGCACTGGCCTGAAGGTAACAGAGAAGCAGAAGAAACCTTTGTGTTTTTATTGCAAAAAGGCTCAGTGAACTGCAGAGGAAAGGTTTTCTACTTTAGTGGGAGGGTTTGTCACTTTCTTATTTATTTACCCAGCAGAAAGCTTGTCTGTCTGCTTGTCCACTTGTGTTCTGATTCCCACAGACAGGACTGGAAATCAGGAGATAAGCCAGCTGTAAAAATAGATCGGGCTGTGTTGTGGCCTCAGCATCCTGACAGTCTACATTAGACACAGTTACTTCTTAGCCAGGTCCACCACTGATTCTCCTGGATTGGCTGTTTGCTGAGAGCAAGGACAACAGGCACTGTGGATTTCTGTATAGTCTCCGTCACTCTTAGGTCTACAATCTGAACCTGATGGCAATTCCATCAGGTTAAATGGCCCTTATATTCCCAGTTACAAATAAGACAGTGAGGGCTGCAAGCTGTTTAGGGAACTTGTTTAAGTTCATACAGATCAGATGTGGCAGAGTTAAGATACAGAATCAGGTTTTGGGACACTGGACTATGTGTTTACTCATCACATACTTTCCAGTTTTACTTAGTAAACTAAAACCTCCATTTCTAGAAAATAAAACAGATTTGGGTAAAATGTGTTATGTGCATCATCCATGTGTCTACATAGAAACAGCAGTAAGGAAAATCAGGTTTTTTTTTTTTTTTTGGTAAGGGTGTATATATGCATAGCACCTACTTTACTGTTTACTATTGAGCTACACCCTCACCATGAATTATGGTTTGTATGGTATAGAGGGACAACAGCAATTTGATCATGGTCAGATACTATATCAGTTACCAGACACTGTTGTAACAAATGAGTCACAAACTTGGTGATGTAAACAGCCCACATTTATCTTTTCATACTTCCAGGGGCCAGAAGTCTGAAATCAGTATAAGAGAGACCTTCAGAAGATTTCAAGGTAGATTCTGTTCCTTGCCATTCTAACTTCCTGTAGCTAATGGCACTCTGTCATTTCTTGCCTGTGCATCCATCATTCCAGCTTCTATCTTCACATCATCTTCTCTGTGTCTCCTATCTTTTCATTTCCCTACTAAAGATACTCTCATTCCATTTAGGATCCAGCCAGTGGACCTACGATGACCTCACTTTAACATCTGGAACTTAAATGAGATCACACTTAGAGGTTCTAGGAATTTGAATGTAGGCATTTCTGTGTGTGTGTGTGTGTGTGTGTGTGTGTGTGTGTATAGGGACAAGGGGAGTGAGGATGTAGACTCATTCAACCTATTACAGGCAAAAATACTTATTTTTAACAGTAAAACATTGGAATATATCATCTCCAGGGACTAAGTCCTTGTTATTTTTTTCTCTAAGTACCTGCAGATAGCAGCTGCCAATGTAAAAAATGCAGCATTTCTTGCTGCTTTCCCAGGCCTGTTTGTGATGATAGTTAAATGACTTTATCTCTCCCTCTTTTTCTTCAGCTTCCTGGGCAAGATGTTTAGATTTCAGTGCTTTTAAAGATAATACACAAAAGCAATAGAAAGTAAAAAGAAAAATTTTGTGTTTTTCATATTCTTAATCATAGAAAGGAATACCAGCCCTAAGGTTGGAAAGAAAGGTAAAAACTCCTGGTGCAGCAATGAATAGTGGGCTGTTTATTTTCCAGCCACTCACATTTTCTAGTTTGTAAATGGAAACAGTAGAAAGCCAGGATTATGTAAGGTCACTTGGCATGTCTTGGGCTGTCCTAGCATTAACACTCCAGGCCTCTGAGATCTCTACTCTGAGCTTCCAAGCTTCAGTGCATCTTGGGGGCTCTTGCTCCATTAATCTTGGCTGTCTGAGCAGTCAGTGAGGGTCTTGACACTCACAGCCAAGAGAACACATAGGGGAAGTTAAGCTGACTGTTGTGTTTGTTCTTTGTTCAACAGATGAGTAAAAGAAACAAATACTGTGATTGAATTGTTTTAGGCTGTCTCTTAAGCTGGCCATTGGTGTGGTGCCTGTAAAACAAGAGGAGTTTTAAATGTCTGACTAGTATCTGTTAGGAAAATGGGGAACGGAAAAGGAATAGACTAGATTAGACTAGGCCAGGGGCAGTAAGGGACACAGATGTTCCCTGTGGGTATGGAGGTTGCGAGAGGGACTGAATTTGGGGTCCAGCTTATATAGGTGTTAACAAGGAAATAAAGGAGTAAAAATCAGGCTGTAGTTACTTGGGGGCTAGGGATGGGTACTTTCAGTTAGGTCCAGAGTGGAATGTCCTGGGGTGGTGTGGACTTATGGCTAAGCTGCAGTCAGAGTGGCTTGCCTGCAAGTAAGCAGGTGAGCTCACACCTAGTGTTTTGCTTGATCTGGGGGAATAAGGTGGGAATCAGTTCTTCATATTCCATCTTTGAATACATAAAAAAGACTGGGCCTACTCTCTCCACTACTTTTTAACATAGTATTAGAATTCCTAGCCAGTGCAATAAGGTAAGAAGCAAGCATAAAGGGGATCCAAGTAGGGAAAGAGGAAATAAAACTATCCTTCTTTGCAGATGACATGATTCTGTATTTAAAGAATCCTATAGACTCTACTCCCAAGTTCCTTGAGCTGATTCAAAACTTTGGAAGGGTAGCAGGCTATAAAATCAACCCTCAAAAATCAACTGCCTTCCTTTACGCCAACAGTGAGAGGAACGAGGCAATAATCAGGAAAGCAACTCCTTTCACAATAGCCTCAAAGAAAATAAAGTACCTAGGAATTAGCTTAACTAAGAATGTAAAGGACCTTTTTGATGAAAACTTTAAAACCCTAAAAAAGGAAATTAAAGCAGAACTGAGGAAATGGAAAAACCTCCCATGCTCCTGGATTGGAAGAATCAACATTGTGAAAATGACAATCTTGCCAAGGGCTATCTACAAATTCAACTCAATACCCATCAATATCCCAATGGCATTCTTTAAAGAAATAGAAGAGGCAATTCAAAATTGCATATGGAATAATAAAAGACCCCGCATAGCAAAAACACTTCTTAGCAGAAAGAACAGTGCTGGAAGAATTTCAATTCCAAACTTTAGACTCTATTACAGAGCTATAATTCTCAGAACAGCTTGGTACTGGCACAAGAACAGGCCTGAAGACCAATGGAATAGAACTGAGGACCCAGATATTAAACCACAGACCCATGGCCACCTAATCTTTGACAAGGGAGCCAAAAAAATAGAATGGAAGAAAGACAGCCTCTTCAACAAGTTGTGTTGGCAGAACTGGTTAAGCACCTGCAGAAAAACTAAAGTTGGATCCTTCTTTGTCACCTTGCACTAGAATTAACTCCGAATGGATCAAAGACCTGGAGGTAAAAGCTGACACTCTGAAAACTTTACAGGAAGGAATAGGAGATACACTAGGCCTCCTTGGCATAGGTAGAAACTTTCTTAATAAGGACCAAGAATCACAACAAATCCGAGAAAGGCTGGATAAGTGGGACTGCATTAAACTGCAGAGTTTTTGTATGGCAAAGGACATAGCTAGTAAATTAATTAGGAAGCCTACAGAGTGGGAGAAGATCTTCACCAACCAAACAACGGACAAAGGCCTCATATCTAAAATATATCAACAACTCAAAAAATTGAATCACTCCAAAACTAATCTCCAAAGTAACAACCATCCCATTAAAAGATGGGCCAAAGACTTAAAGAGAGTCTTCTCTGAAGAAGAAACAAAAATGGCCTATAGACACATGAAGAAATGCTGAACATCTCTGGTCATAAAAGAAATGCAAATCAAAACAACTCTAAGATTCCACCTCACTCCAGTTAGAATGGCCAGGATCAGGAAAACGAATAATGACAGATGCTGGAGGGGATGTGGCCAGGAGGGATCACTACTGCACTGTTGGTGGGAGTGCAAACTCGTTCAACCACTATGGAAAGCAGTATGGCAGTGCCTCAAAAGGCTAAACATAGAGCTCCCCTATGACCCAGCAATTCCACTACTTGGCATTTACCCAACCATCCAGAAACGAGGGCATACTAAATCCACTAGCACAACAATGTTCATTGCAGCACTATTCACCATAGCAAAGATATGGAACCAACCTAGATGTCCCTCAGTTGATGAGTGGATCAACAAGATGTGGTATTTGTACACAATGGAATTCTATGCTGCTGTCAGAAAGAATGACATTGCCCCATTTGTTAGGAAATGGAAAGACTTAGAAAAGATCATATTAAGTGAAGTAAGCCAGACTCAAAGGAACTTAGGCTCAATGGTTTCCCTCATTCGTCATAATCAGTAGAAACCTTGGGCTCTACTAGCAGAGATCTGCAATAGAGCAAAATCTTGATACATAAGGCCATATAGTATGAAGCTAATTGAAAGACCTCCAGGATATTGAAACAAAAGCCATATAATGAATGATTGTTGTCCTTAATGTACTATGTTGTCTCTCATCTCCTTTGCTGTCCCTTGGTTATCTCATATTGTTATAGTATCTCACTTTGTTATCTGATATATTGAATTTATTTGTATTTGGTTATTTGAAATTTGATAGGGAAGGGTGGAAAACCAAGACGGGTGGGGAGTGTGGGGGGGAGGGTAATGGGTACCAAGACATGTGAAAGGGTATCAATGTATGTGAATTAATGCACCTTCCATCTGGCAAATATGTAACCCTTTTACTAATTACAATAAAAAAAAAGAAAAGAAAAAGAAAAAAAAAAAAGACTGGGCCTAGAGGGGAGAGGCAAGTCCTTCAGTATCTATCACTGCCAGTACCTTCCTCAAACCCAAGGAAATATCTGTAGGACCACTGTAGCTGGAGTCACTATGTAAACTTAGAGAAGCAACAACAAAACAGAAGACTTCTTTCTTCTTAATAGGAACCCACTTCAACCATCTAACTAACAGCGAATGTTCCCTTTGCACTGCTCTGGATTTCTTTGTGAAGTTAGCTCTCTGTCAATTTGGTAGGACCACAACAATTTGGGGAGCTGGAGCAAATTGAATTGAAGTCATCCAGTCCAAAGAAAAATGTTCTCTCATGAGCCAATGATAAGCACTTTCAGACACTGGTGGGTGGTTCTGCCAGCTAGTATTACCAGGCTCCATCAACTTCTCAATGGCATATAGACTTGAATGGAGCATACCTGTTAGTGGTGTTATGCTTGGCATTATTTGCATATAAATTTAATGCTTTCCTTTTTGCTAACACTGGCTAACTCAATTATATTATCCTTCCTTTTTTTGCTGAGCTCATGACAGAACATTTAGGATGCCTAATTCAAATAGTTCAACTATGATGTTTTCTCATTTGACCTCCCAATGACCTTAGCTTAAGGTTTACTGTCACTGCCTATGAGAGTGTTCCATATTCATTTTTGTCACATAAAGGATCCAGTGATTGTCCTGGTGTGTGTCTGAGGGGAAAGTTACTTTGGTGGCTACTTTGGCATTTGGGCTAGCCAAATCACTGGGCCAGTAATTATAGGAATTGTGTATCAATGTTGGAAAATATAAAATCCAAAGTCATTCTGCAAAGTTTTGTAACTTCTTATTTAATTTCTGTAGAGTCCGCACTTGGATGCTATGAGATCTAACTGTATTTTCCGTTTTTACTTGGACACAATCATGGAGGAATTTGAAAGGTTGAATCAGTGGATGGAGGAACCTGGCCTAAATGACAGAGCTAATTGTAGACAAGGCAAGCACTTACTTGAGGAGTCATAAAGGTATCCTGGTCTCTTTCCAGTTTATAGAGAGTGAAACTTAAACTACTGTACCAGAGTGTTTGACATATTAGACTGATTAAAAAAAAATTTTTTTTCCAGTCCTGGGCTTGAGCTCAGGGCCAGAGCACTGTCCTTGGACTTTCTCAAGGCTAGAGCTCTACCACTTGAGCCTCAACACCACTTCTGGCTTTTTTTTTTTTAATGTATGTGGTATAGAGGAATTGAACCCGAGTCTTCGTGCATGCTAGGCAAGCACTCTACCACTAGGCCAAACTTCCGGCCCTAGACTGATTTTTTTTTCCCCAAGTGCATTCTTTGGGTTTATCCATTTCACCTATAAAAGTAGTCTTCTGCCTTATTCCTCTTCATGCAGGAAGGAGCTTCTGGAACCAACCTCCATTTCTGATTCCTTACTGTAGGTTCTCCAGAAAGGAAACCTGCACATGATTCAGGCAGAAAAGAGTTTGTTGGTGGGGAGAGCAAACTGCTGGCTCACATGAGATGGAGGAATGCAGAGATAGAGGGGAAAGAAAAAGATAAAAAGAGATAGGGACACATGTTGAGTCAAATTATATAGGGAAAGGTGGGAGGGGGGACCATAGAGGATGCAGAAGTGACCTCAGAGCCTGGGCAACCTCTCACTGTCTCAGGGGGGCATGACTAGGGTGGTTTAGGAAATGACCTAGGCAGATAAAGAAATGACCTCAGAGCCTGACTCCTTTGCTGACTCAAAGTCTGGTGATGGTCAGTCAGGTAGTTACTAGTTTTTCACAGGTGAAGAGAAAGAGGTAGGGGGCAGACAAAATACTTACCTGGTTCCTCATGCAATTAGTTTTCCAGGGTATGGGGTTTGTTGTTGTTTTAATTTTTGGTCAGCTGTGGGGCTTGAACTCAGCCTGGGCACTCTTCCTCAGTTTTTTCACTCAAGTATAGTGCTTTCACACATTGAGCTACAGCACCACCTCTGGTTTTCTGGTGGTTAACTGAGGATGAGAATTTCAGGAACTTTTTTCCCCAGGCTCCCTTTGAACTGTGATCTTCAGATCTTAGCCTCCTGAGTAGCTGGGATTGCAGCTGAGCTTTTTTCCCTCTTTTTTTCTCTTTGCTTTTCTGCATTTGCATTCTGCACCTTCCAGTCACTCAGCATTCTCAACATGACTCAACATTCACCAGCTACCATGAAGATAATCTATCTCTCTTGGGCCTCAAAGCTCCAATTTCTTGTCACCAAAAGTAGGTCTGGGCTTTATGGGTGAAACATAAATGGGATCTACAAATTTCTTTGTCTCCAAGAATGCTTCTAGATATAGTTAGGGATCAGAAATGCTTTTTCAAGTAAGAGGAAAGCTTTGGGGGAGAAAGCCTTGCAAGTAAAATGATGCTAAAATTTGGCTCATGATCTCTGCTCCTGACCTTTTTCAAGACAAGTTCTTGTTGTTCTTCTCACACTGAAAAAGGTACCAAAATTGAGAACCTTGTGAGGTTCTCTATTTCCACTCTGACAGTGGGTGTGAGGTAAACAGTCATTACTGAATTGGGAAGCTGATGGAAGTGTCACTTGATAGCACCAAGTTTTCTGTTTGCATTGCTTGCAAAAACCATTTGCAGTTTAGGAAGCAGAATGTTTTCAAAGCTTGTTTAGTGACATAGCTTGATCTGGACATGGAAGAGGAAAAGTCAGCCCTCCCTCCCAGCCCTTTTAGACTCTAGGTCATTTTTTTCCATTTGTAAATCTTGTTGGCTAGTCCCAAGGATATGGCAGGCTGTGGGGGGGGGGGGCCAGCATAGTGCTGGATGAGACTCATCAGGTGGCTGTAACTGTCTTCCTTGTACTGCAAAAAAATGAGTGTCAGGCCAGCTCCTTGTAGAGTGCCTTCACCTGAGCCACCTTCTTGGGGTCCTTCTGCCTGTAATTTTCCTGCAAAATCTGGTGCTGTTCTGGAGTTCCCCATTGCAGACACTGCACCGCCAGCCAGCTTCATTTGTTGTCCTGGATATCAGTGCCAACCTTTCCCATCACACTGGGATCCCCAAAGGTGTCAAGGTAATTATCCTGGATCTGAGAGAATTCTCCCATCTTCAGCAGAGTCTTTTTGGCATTGGCATGTTCCTTCTGTCCATCATGCCTGCCATGTACATGCCAGCTGCAAGGGACAGGCAGAAGGAGTAGAAGGCTGTCTTGTACTTGACAATAGATTTATACCGCTTCTCCATGTATCTGCCAAGATCCACATGGTCCTGAGGAGCTGTGATGAGATCTAGGCTCTGCCCGAGCTCATTCTGATAGGAACTCTGCAGGAAGAGCTCATTCAGATTCGAGTTATATGGCTACTCCTGGCAATAGAACTTCAGCAGGCTGTAGATACATGCTTCCACAAGCACAGCATTGTGGACAGCACTCAAACCCATGCCAGGCGTCTTATACCAGCAGGTCTGTCCCCTGCAAGTAGTGGAAGGGTCCATGATGTCATCTGCCACCAGTAAGAAAGCTTGCAGCAGTTCCACACACCAGTCCACCGTCATGGCCCTCTGCAGGTGGTCAGCATCCTGGTTCTTTGGCTCCACTAGCTCCCAGAATGCTACCAACACCATCAACCCTTGGTTGTACTTGCCTCCGATGGCTTTGTACTCCACGACCTCCTTCAGCCAGGCAACAGCATCCTCTGTCCCTGGGTGTCCTATCTCATCCTCAGTCAGCACCTTGATAATCTGGGAGAAGTTCTGGATGAAATCCTGCTCCTCTTGGGCATGAGCATTTGATTTCTGGTCACCATTCATTCTGAGAGAGGAGCAAAATGCTCCATTGTGGGATGCAGGCTCACTAGAAGATTCTCTTAGGATACCTCCTTTGAATTCCCTGTATAGAAAGATAACTTTACATATAAGTGTGTATTAGCTTGGAAACCAGAAAAAGGAAAAGATGGAGAAGATTGTTCATTGTGGTCATGTCCAAACAAAACAAAACAAAGATTTTCAGAAGCCCTGCATTCAAGTGTCAAGAAGCATTGTCAGTAATTGACATGCTATTTGGTACACTTTTTTTTTCTTTTTTTAGAATTTAGTACCTCACAGCCACTCCCAATTCAGAACCAAGTATATAAACTTGTAAAAAGTGACAATACTATATCATCTGTACCATTGTCTGTCTTCAGGCCAGGTGAGAGTAAACCCGCCTTTCGGTTGCCTTGCTAGGGAGAACCATGGATGGATAGCCTGACAGAACTGCAGACCAACCTTGTGAGACCCCAGTCCTCTGTCTGGTACATTTTAATTAATTGATGAATAACAGTTAAATCAGATTTCCAAGGGGAACTATGATATTCTAAGTCCTAGGTATAATCTAGAGCTGAACTCTGAGTTAGAAAGGATGCTGAGAGTCCAAGCTGTCCTTCTAAAGAGACTTCATGACTGTTAGTTTGACAGTGACTGTTGGAGGCACCATGAGCCTTATTGTGAGTAGGTTCTGACATAAACCAAAGATTTAAAGATAAATAATTCTAGATAGGCGGTTGTTGTTGAAAGATTTTTTTGTCCTAATTTGTATTGCACCAGTTACTTGTTGCAAATTTCTCTGACTAGAAAATGTTATTTTGTAGAGATACACAAATCACAACCTCCCTCCCAGAATAGCTTTTAAATAATGTATCTTAATTATACAAAGGGATTTCATTATGGTATTTCCATACCTGAATATAATGTAGTTTAATCAGATTCACTTTTTCTATTACTCTTAATCCTTTAACCCACTTTTTAAACCACTTCAATATATTTCAGTACTCATAGTTTTCATACTTGCATAGAAGCTTCTTTTATCATGTTCATGTTCCGTAACTATCTTCTTTTCCAAAATCCTCCTCACTCCCATTGGTTAGCTGCCTCTAATACATCCTCATTTTGTACCCATGTGATTCACACACACACACACACACACACACACACACACACACACACAATTTTAAAGAAGATTCACACAGGAATTACAGTTAAATAAAGTCAGGTAGTACATATATTTCTTTTTGAGCAGAGACCCTCTTCTTTCATTTTCTTCCAGTTTTCTCCTGACCCCCACAAGGTATAAAATTAATTTCCAACATAGTGTCTAGTGAGTATCACTGTGGAATTAGGTCACCCTTTGTCCCACCATTTCTGTGCTTCCCCTTCCTCTCCCCAAACCAGATAAACTTATACACAAGATGTAGGATACAGAAATCAAAAACAGTGACAAAAGGGAAAAACAGAAAGAAACCACAACATAAAATGTAAAAACTTCTATGTGATTCAATTTGTATCACTTTCTGTGTAGCAGGCTCAGTGGTGGTTGTTAGGGAACCAGTGGCATCACATGGTCATATCCTGAGACCTGGTCTCCAAAGCAAGCTGGTATATGATAGTTCACCACTTGTTACTTGAGAGGCAGAGGTAGTTGGATCATAATCCAAGGCTGACCTGGGCAAAACCCTGAGATTTTTAACAAAAACAAAATGAAACTGAAAGGCAAGAAAATGAGGGTGTGTCTTAAGTGATATAGTGCTTGCATAGCAAGCATGAAGCCCTGAGTTCAATCCCTATGACTAAAAAATACACACACACACACACACACACACACACACACACACACACACACTGCTAGGGAGAATAGTAACAAATTATGAGACTCAGTGGTGACAGAGGAGGAGGGAATAAGTGATGATCCCCATATTTCCAGACCAGAAAACTGAGTGGTGCCATTCTGTTGTACAAATGGTGACTTGGTTTCAAAGGCAATGGAATGGTTTTTTTGTTGTTTTTTTTTTGCCCGTCCTGGGCTTGAGCTCAGGGCCTGAGCACTGTCCTTGGACTTTCTCAAGGCTAGCACTCTACCACTTGAGCCTCAGCACCACTTCCAGCTTTTTTTCTATGTATGTGGTACTGAGGAATTGAACCCGGGTCTTTGCAAGCACTCTTCCACTAGGCCAAACTCCCAGCCTCTGGAATGATTTTGAAAGCTGTGGCAAAGGTGATACAGGAGCTCCAGTATGTGTTTATTAATGGAATTTCAGAAGATGGGAGGTAGAACTCTGGAATATTTGAGGGGTGGCTTTAATACAAAGAACCTATAGGTAGAAGAAACTGAGAAAGAATGACTGAGAGGGTGAACTCTGCCACAAGCAGCAAAGGACAGGAGAATTTCTAGCAGAAAGGAGGTCAGAGTGTTCTGAGAGGCTCTGCTGGATGATAGTAATAGAGGTCATGGGTGACTTTAATGAGAATAGTTCATGTTAGAGATGGGTAATAAAGGCCAGAATGGAAGAGTGAACAATGAAGTGAATGTGGAAGAATGAATAGATGGCAGATAAAGTGTTTGGATATTGGCTGCATAGAAATAGGTTGTTGTCTGGAGAAGGGAAGGCAAGACCAAGGAATGGTGGGAGCCTGATTTCAGCATGTTTATGTGTTAAGGGTCATAGCCAGAAGAGAGGTGTATAGGTTGAAATTTAAGAGCTGAATGTGATGGTGCATACCTATTGTTCCAGCTTTCAGAGCCTGATATTGAAAGATGGTGAGTTTGAGGCCTGCATGGGCTGCCAAGGGAAAACCTGTCTCAAAATGTACTTGAGAGTACATGAACACAAGAAGTGTAATTTCAAGGTAGGATAGGAAATCAGTTCTGTTCACTTCTTGTGGAGGAAAGGGTGGGATAATTTGTGAATGGCAAAAGAAGAGAGATGGGTAGAGTCTTGAGATTGGTGAATTTGACTGAGGAAAAACTGAAAATAGATGTGGATAGAGTGCTGGAAAGTTCTTCTGACTGTTTGTGTCTTCCCGAAAACTTAGGATCTTGAAGTTGTACAGTTCAGTGTTAGGACATCTAGAGTTGGGGCCTGGGAAGGCATTTAGCTCAGGATGGTGGATCCCTCAACAGTGCCTTATCAAAAGGGCATTGATATTTTCCTCTCCATGCAATGTGAAGACATATTGAGTAGGCGAACTTTGCCAGCCAAGAAGCAAGTCCTGACCATGCACCAAATAAGCTTGCACCTTCATATTGGCCTCCCCATCTCCAGAAATGAGAGGAACAGGTCTTTATATGGTGTGTGTGTGTGTGTGTGTGTGTGTGTGTGTGTGTGTGTTTTAAAGATTTTTATTAGCATGCAGTTATTATACAAAGAGGCAGGATTCATTGTAACAGTTCCACAAAAGGTAAAAATATACTGCAACCAACTTTATTCTTTCAATCACTTTTCATTTTCTTTCCTTTATTCTTCTTAGGACATTTCAACACGTTATAGTGCTTTGTTTGTTTGTTTGTTTGTTTGTTTGTTTTGTAGGCTTCCTAAGTACATTAACTGTATTCATCCTCATTTATACTCTCCAATTGCTCTTGTCCCTCCCATTGGTACCGGCCCCAATTTGAACCTGTTTTACTTTTCTGTCGTGTGTGTGTGTGTGTGTGTGTGTGTGTGTTTGTGTGTGTGTGTGTGTGTGTGTGTGTGTGTGAATTGTATCAAGAGATCTTACCCGGAAAGTATGTTTTTTTTAAGCCATTAGTGTATTATATGTTTTGATAGCAGTGCAAAATCAGTCTCAACAATACTTAGAGCCCAGTTGAAGCCTAAAGTTGTGAGGTAGTATCCCACATTTTTCTCAGTGTGTTACCCATTTCATAATAAGGCAGGAAAGTGTTTACATGCCCCAGGAAGCAGGAGACATGAACATAGGAAAAATGATACACGTGATAAAATGGGGGACAGTCAGGGCCGGGAGGGCTCAGCAGGGTAAAGAAGTAGGGACATTTAGAAAGAGAAGCAGAGAACTTTGTCTCTTTGCTACTGTTGTCCTCTGTGACTTTTATTTGGAGAAAAATTAGAATCGTTAATTTACAGGTGAGCAATTACAACTCTCATGAAGATTTCAATTGAATCTTGTTTGTAGATTGTTTTAATATAGAATTGTTTTCATCAGAACTTAATAGAAGTGCATTTATGTTAAGAACATTATTTGGTAATAAAACAAATGCATAAGGTACATTTGTGGAGTTGTGATTTCAAAACAGAATAATGAAACCAGTAAAATTCTTAAAAAAACTAAGGAGACATGAGTATATAATAGAGAGGATGCTATATGATTAAATTATATGTATGTATGGAAATCTCACAGTGAAGCACCTTTGTACAATTAATATAATAAAATAGGCTTTATTTAAAACAAGAGAAGTCTACTTTCTATAAGTTAGAACTGTTTGACGCAGATTTATCCAGATATGTAAATTCTCAAGAATGAACAATAGCTTTTGACACATAGTGACTGAGACAATGTCATTATATGTGGAAATAGAAGGCTTTTACAGTAATGGGTTTCATGGAATCTATGATTCATTCTCCGTGCGCATAGGTACTGAATTATCTGAGTTGGCAGCATTTGTAATGGCACTAAATTTAGAAAAAAAAATGAAAAAGTGAAGAGGGGAGAAAGTGCTAGCATGGTGATTTGCTATGATACAGCTTGTGCAGAGGTGTGAACGTGTGACCTTGTGAAGATACTTTTGGGTATGTGTCCTGCTTTGTTAATTCTGAACTCCCAAGTTTGGTGCACTTCTTAAGGCTTTTATCTTCTACTTAGGGGTGCGTCATCAGAGTTTTGTTATGCTTAGTAACATCTAGGTTTTTCTGTCCTAAGGTTTTTTTTTTGATAATGTGTACTTTAGAAACAATCCACAATCAAGAAAAATAGTCCCCAGAGAGAAATGAGCAGAGTGAAATAGTGTTCACGCTGCTTCTCTGCATCCAGCCAAGTCCAGAAGTTGAAGCACCCGTGAGCTGCAATCCTGTACCATAAAGAATATTCATTGCCATATAAAGTTTTAATTTTTGAAGTTCAAACAGCCTATTCATCCTTGTCAATTAGTTTGTACCAAGAGCCCAAGGTGGTTGGCATGGTTGTGCTGATGCATTACATTGTAGAGGTTATTTGCAAGAAAGATAAAATAACTCAGTGGTATTCTTACTTTATCCAGTTTTGAAAGTTGGTTCTTTACTTTTCTTACTGGAAAACTGGATTGCATTGTCCTTTAGCAGCTTTCTCTTGGATCTCACTTTACTCATGCTACCTGACCCAGCAGTTTTGTGAGTGCTGATGGTCAGTGATTGAGTTCTCCATCCATCTCTTCTCCCAGAATGGTCTCTATGGTGGTATTGGAGGACCATATTCAGCACCTGAGAGGAAAAGGAACAATATCAGGAACAAGTCTGGCAGATATTTTGTGCTGATAATTTATAATAGCTCAAGTTATGGCCCTCAGTGAGCCATGAGTCTGGTGGTAGGATGTCATCTCAAGCAGTGCTTAGCTGAGTGATTGCACTGGGCCGTTCAGCTAGTACATCCTAGCCAATGGGATCATCTGAGAGCCTCCATGCAGAGAACTTTTCTTTCTAATTTCAGGCCCTCTCTCCTTATATTTTCCTTGGTTGGAGTGTTAGTTAACCCAAGTCTGAGAGGGAGCTGAGGGTACATCCTGTGACCATGTCATGTAGTCAAATTAACCAAATATGACACACTATCACTAGCCCCAGACTTTTTCAGTATGGTTTTCAACTTAACACTGGATGAGAGGTAAAGTGGTAGACTGGAGATGGGAGTAGAGCTCAGGATTGAAGTGTTTTCTGGGGCTTCTTAGTTGTGTAAACATCACCTACTAAAGTTACTGAAAACACAAACACAAATCTCTGGTCCATAGAACACAGGTGCTTGTCTTTGAGTTGGAAGAAGTATCATGCTGTGAATGCAAAGCAGTTGCTCGTCCTTGTTACCACATTAACACTTCTGCCAAATGTTGGGCATATAAATGAAAGGTATAGCAATACTTAGACTGCTTCCTTTTCACATAAAGCAAGAATATTCTTAGAAATGAGACTAACAACTATGAGCAATGTTGTGTCACCATGGAGAAGGAGACCTCACTGGGTGAATAAGATGCTTCATGGATGTGAGGTCAGAGTTGTGGAATAAAATAAAACTCTCCTTTACATTTCCTACATTCTATGCAGCCAATAGCTCATCCCTTCAATGGATATGGTATCTCAAAATGTAGTCTCAGCTCAGTGGTCTTCTCTGGCACTTTAGTATCCTAATACAATGCCTGTGGAATTTTTAGGAAAGGAGGATTATGGAACTTCTTAAGTCCCTGACTGAACTTCTTGAATCACTGACTTTGAGTTTCTGGAGAAAATTTGGATTTTTAATCCTTCTGGGGAGGTTCTGGCCATGTTTGAGAGCACTCACCTGACTTTCTAGAAAAAGTGGAGGAGGCAGGACTATCATAGTCTTTATTTAGTTATGAAAATTCCTTGCTCTGTAAATTAGCTGTTTATAAAAATGTTATAAATATGTATATATATGTTCATTAGCAAAATATGAAAACTACTGAGAGGCTATTTATTTCAAATAAAAGCAACAAATTAAAAATTAGACCCGCAGGTCCTCACTCATTCCATTGGCCAAGAAAAGGCTGTGAGCCTGCACTTTACACTTAACTACTAGGTAGGTAGATTGGTATAGTTTTTTCTTTACAGAATATGACATGTGATCAAGAGGCTTCACAACCTTTTTATGTTTTGGCCTAAGAATCTCTGGGAAAATAGCCCCCCAAAAGAATCTGAATTGTGGACTATTATTATTTCAACATTATTCTTATCAGCAAAATAATGCTAAGTGCATAATGCATCTGTATGATGCAATATTGTATAACTGTTTATAAGGAAATTTTAGTAATGTAAAGAAGGCTTATGGCATAATTGCCTAGAGAATACAAAAATTTACATATAACATGCTCCAAATGTAAAACAAAGTAAACAAAGAAGATGGAAATTTTCAAAGCATTATCCTTAATCATATTTTATAATTTTATAATTATTATTATTTTATTTTTTGTTGGTTGGGCTTGAACTCAGGGCCTGGGCACTGTCCTTGAATAGTTTTTGCTTAAGGGTAGCGCTCTGCCACAGTGCCACAGAGATGGTGATGGAAAACTGTGCTGCTTTTCTTTTCTTTTTTTCTTTCTTTGCTTGGACTCAGGGCCTGAACACTGTCCTTGGGGTTTCTCAAGGCTCTGTACTGTTTTTTTGGGGGGGGTTAATTAATATTTTTACTGTTGTTATAAAGGTGATGTACAGAAGAGTTATCTTTTCTTAAGTCAGGTAGTGAGTACATTTTGGGGGGGACAGTTCTTTTTTCAATAATGTCACCTCTTCCAGTAGCTAGCATTTATTATCAGTGTAGGTGAATTATACAAAGAGGATCAATTGTGATATTTCCATACATGCATATAAGGTATTTGTTTTATTTTTACTAAAAGATTTTTTTTAATTCCTTACTCCCTTTTTCAAAACAGCTTTTCATCAGTTTCATTATTCTATTTTTAAAATTTTTTATTAAAGAATTTACTAACATTGATTTTTACATCATATTTCAAATGACATATTTAACAGACAAGTGTTCAAGAAGGGAATCTCTATATATAATCACTAGCACTTAGTTTTTAGAACATAATCAAAATTAGGCTAAGGATTTATATATCATAGATACATATTAGTTTATGAAATAAAACATTATATCTATGGAGTCATAGGTTTTTATGTCTATGTAGTTGTGTTTATATTTCCAATACCATGTCCATAGCATTGGGTATGCAAATATTGAGTCCTCGCTCTTGTTCTGTACTGGTTTTTAAGTTAGATTTCCATAGCTGCTTGTTTGTTAATGTCTTACTATTGTAATAGATATCCTTTTCAGAAGTCAACCTACATTAGTTAAGGCCCACAGGCCATCTGCCTCCCTCTGCCCTTTAATTCAAGACATTAATTGCAAGTTTTAAGGCAAATGGTTGAGAAAAGTTCACAATTTCTCAATTAATTAGGTAAATCTCCATATTTACAAATAATATAGTTATTTTCTAGAATGGACCTTAATATTTATTAGTATATCTTTCGTTACATGATACTATGTTAAAAAAAAAACAAAACTCCATGTTCATGAGAACCATAAGTTTCAATAGGTGGTTATCAGAGGAGCCCTACATACAAGGAGCAGTATGAGAAACTAGTTACTACTTTTCTGTTTTGTACATTGTATATTTATTTAAAGCTTATTTGATGTTGAAAGACTACAAGAGACTCTTAGAAATAATTTGTTTAAACTACTGCTTTTGAAAACTGTAATACTACTGCCCTTCCTAGTTTTAAAAGAAAATAGATTTCTGAGGTAGACAAGACCAGAGGGTCAAGATGTATTTATAGCTTCTTCTCCCACACAGTGTTCAGAAATGTGGTAAGTGTCGGGTGCTGAAAGGTACATAGCAGTCACATTTTTATCTGGAAATGGCTACTTTTAATTCTTCAGTCTGTCCTTCTTAACTATGTGAAAACTGATTTTCCATTAAGAAAAATTTAATGCCATACAACTTTGTGCTGTGTGTGTGTGTGTGTGTGTGTGTGTGTATGTATGTGTGTGTGTGTGTGTGTTGCTAAAGTCTATGGTTCATTTATGCTTTTTTTTTTATGAGACATACCTACAAGCTTACACTTCACAATTTCCTCTATTTTTAATCAGTACAGCTGTACATTGTTTTTATTTGTTCCTCAAATCTGTTTTCTATTGAAATGATTGTTATTTTTCTTGATATTTGATGCCAGGATCACTTCTGAGACTTGAAACTTAGATCAAGTAATTCAGTTTGTTCCATTTGGGCCTCTTGAGGAAAGGTTTCAGATTTAGTACTGAAGCCAATTTTCCATTCAGTACTGCAAAGGAAATGACCAAGCAAACTAAGAACCAAAAAATAAATGGTATTGGAAGTCTTAAGTCTTCAGGAGGAAATCCTATGGGCTTTGCTAAAAGGTGTTGTTGAGTCCTTCTCTCTTTACAGTGGCTTACTTAAATTCAGAAACTCAAGAATTTACTATTTCTTTTAAATCACTTGGGCTTTGAAAAGTAGTGCAAAATTGGCAATTTGTGTGTGTATGGTTATAACTCAAAAGCGATTTCAGAAAAAAAATCAGCTGTACATGCTGATGTTCTAATTTTTACTCAGTTTTTTTGTTGGGGTGGGGGAGATGGGGATGGGCAATACAAGGATTTGAACTAAGGGTAAGGATGAGCTGAGCCCTATCTTGTCTTTTATACTTGTTGTTGCTATTATTATTATTATTATTACTATTTTTGCACAAGGCTAGTGCCCTGCCACTTGAGCCACAGTGTCACTTCTGGATTTTTCTCTGTATGAACCCAGGGCTTCATGCATGCTAGGTGAGCACTCTACCACTAGGCAACACTTCCAGCTCTTTCCACTGGTTATTTTTGAGATAAGATCCGACTTCCTGCCCAGAAATGTGCCTGAACCAGATCCTCCTATTTTCCACTTTTTGCCCTAGTTGGGGTAACAGGCTAGTATCACTATATCTAGTTCTTCCATATGTTTGTTTGCTTGTTTTTTTTTTTTTTTGCCAGCCCTGGGGCCTGAACTCAGGGCCTGGGCACTGTCACTCTACCACTTGAGCCACAGTACCACTTCAAGCTTTTTATGTGTCTGTGGTACTGAGGGAGTGAACTCAGGGCTTCATGCATCCTAGGCAAGCACTCTACCACTAGGCCACACTCCTAGCCCAAAATCTTTTTTTTTTTTCTTTTTATTATGAAGCTTCAACTCTGGGCCTAGAATCTGTCCCTGATCTCTTCAGCTCAAGGCTAGTGCTCACCAGCTCTTCCTTATTTTTTCTTTTATTGTCAGGATAATGTATAGAGGGGTTATAGTTATGTTCATCAGGTAGTAGGAGCATTACTTCTTGTACATTGATACCCCTTCTCATGTTTTTGTCCCCTTTTCCCTCCCCTTACCCCCTCCAAATCATCTTGCTTTCCCCCTTCCCTCTCCTATTTCAAATAAACAAACATATGCAATATGCTAGGTAACAAAGTCAGATACAGTAACAATATGAGAGTAGCTATAAGGGCAAAAAAAAAGAGAGAAGACAAATAACATAGTACATTAAGAACAACAATCACACATGATAAACCTCTTGTTTCCACATCCCAGAGTTCATTTCATTGAATCTTATCAGCTCTTACATTTTAAGATGGAGTCTCACAGATTTATTTATTTATTTATTTATTTTTGCCAAGGATAGCCTTCAACTATGATCTTCCTGATTTTCATGGCTGAAGCAACTAGGATTGTGTGAGCCACATTACATAGCTTAAAGTTATGTTCTGTGTTTGTTTTATTTTTAATATGGATGGAGAGTGAGGGAGAGTTTTCTATCACTGACCACCATCTTGGAACTTCTTAAGGAAGAAGGGTTAGGAGAAAGAATATACATTAGTGAAATCCTTTGTCTGGATACTTTTTTTTCTGATTATCTATTCATGTTCTAATAACCAGTTTTACTTTTGTAGCTAGTATTAGTTACATTGAGCTACTGCAATAAAAGATCCCCTAATAAACGAAGTAATCTAATAAAATAGACATATCTTCCTCTTTCATCTAATGATGCAGAGACTTATTTATCCTATTTTTCATTGAAGTTGGCTCCTCAGGAACACATCTTAAAGAACAGGAAAGAAAATATATGAGAGGCAGTCAGTATCCTTTTAATGGTATGTGCATAAGTCGAACACATTACTTTTACTTCCATTCTGGCCAAAGGGGAAAAGAAAGGTCTCATCTAGTGTCAGAAAAGACTGTGAAATTCAGTTTCTAGTCCAAGAGTCATATACCTTGCTAAATTGGAGGTAGAACTGGGTTTATTTTTAATGGAAGAAACGGAGAAGGGGCACTAAGAATATTAGTTATCTTTGCTACAGAGTAGTAACTCTTAGCACTATATGCACCCAAACTATCACTCTGTCCTGGAGTTGCAGATACTGAAATAAGATAGCCTGAAGTTTAAGATTAATCTACTGCCTCAGATAATCCTGTCCAAGTCTACCAGTACGTTAATGGTTCTAGGTCCATCTGAAGGAGGGGTCTAGAATGAGTGTTGCTACTCTAAACAGAATTTTTAAGTCAACCAGATTTTCCAATCCTTGTAAGTTTCTAACATGCTTGCCCCTACTAAAGCTTCACATCAGCGTGACTGAATTTGACAGTAATGGTCCTCTCAATGTTATTGTAATGGTCATCTATGCCAGATAGCCTAGTTGTCCCCTTTCAGTGTATTTTTGAACTTCTAGATTCTCTTATTATATTAGGCACCAGGGCACAATCTCTTATATTTGGCACCAGCCAGAAAAGAGTAATAGGAAGAATATTGACAAACTAGGAAGAACAGCTTC
The DNA here is from genome assembly GCF_031878675.1 of Megascapheus bottae. Lineage (NCBI taxonomy): Eukaryota > Metazoa > Chordata > Mammalia > Rodentia > Geomyidae > Megascapheus > Megascapheus bottae. Next base: position 26,778,380 of record NC_143520.1, read on the forward strand.
GCTTTTTTGTTTGTTTGTTTGTTTTGGTGGGTCAAGGGGCTTGAACTCTGGGCCTGGGTACTGCCCCTGAGCTCTTCAGCACAAGGTTACCACGCTACCCCTGGGCCTAGGCGCTGTCCCCGAGCTCTTTAGCTCAAGACTACTGCCCTACCCCTTGAATCACAGCCCCACTTCCTGCTTTCTAGTAGTTAATCAGAAATAAGAGTCTTAGGAACTGCCAGGGCATGGCTTATGCCTGTAATCCTAGCTACTCAGGAGGCTGAGATCTGAGGATCGTGGTTCAAAGCCAATCCAGGAAAGCCGAGAGATGCTTATCTTCAATCAATCACTAGAAAATGGGAAGTGGGGCTGTGGCTCAAGGGTAGAGTGATAGCCTTGAGCTGAAGAGCTCAGGGACAGCACCCAGGCCCAGAATTCAGGCCCCATGACCCACCTCCCCAAAAGAAAAGATTCTCAGCTTTAGATGCTTTAGTGCCCGGGCTGGCTTTGAACCAAGATCCTCAGATCTCAGCCTCCTGAGTAGCTACGATTACAGTCATGAGTCGCTGTGCCTGGCTCAGTTTAGATTTTGAGAGATATGTAACCTGATACTTTTTTTTTCCCTACAGAGAAATAGGTATTTTTCCAAGAACAAGTTTTGGGAACCATTGCAACTCCTAATGTTGATTTCCACCCATTCTTCACCAATATCCCTTTGTCCAGAGTCTGCCAAACCAGAGCCTTTACCACTGACAGGAGTCTAGCCTTCATCTGAGTTCTCACACCTTTTTTCAATTTGCGATTTCTTTTCTAAATCCTGAGAAGCTTTGGAATTGACTTAAATTTCGAGCTCAATATATATATATATATATATATATATATACACACACACACACACATACATACACATATATAAAGATCTATAAAAAGATAAATATCTTTTTATTGTATTTTATTGGAGTAATGTATAGAGGGGTTACAGTTACATTCATCAGGTAGTGGGTACATTACTTCTCAAACAGTGATACCTCTTCTCATGTTTTTTTCCCCCTTTTCCTCCCTCATCCCCTTCTAGTCATCCTATTTTTTCCCCTTCCCTTCCCTATTTCAAATAAACAAATAAACATATATACAATATACCAGGTAACAAAGTCAGATGCAGTATCAATCTCTTCTTTGTTGACTTTATTGAAAGGTCCCAAACATCTGCTGGAGGAGATAGCATGAATTATGATGGAAGATAGGACATCAGGATCAAAATGTGACTTTCCTGCTTTCTGTTTGGTTTTTGCAGTGGATGTTTGTTCAGGCTTTTCTATGAAATGAAGGATGTTGCTTTTGAGTTGTCCATCTTGTGGAAGAAACATGTCTACTAGATAAATCCCAGTCAATGGGGCTAACCCACTGGGAGAGGAAAGGGAAAACAGAGTTCCTTGAGGTCTGAGGGAAGTCTCAATGATTTACATTGGACTTAAGGAAAGAACGAATCCATCAAATTGAAAAAGCCAGGGGTGAGAGTGGTACAGTGGAGATGGTTAGCAGCCTTCTAGAGTGGCCATCATGTAAAACACAGGTATGGAAGATTGTAAGATCTTGTCTCTACCACTAAACTATAACAAAGAACTTTCTATCAGCACATTGTAAATTATGTTTACTTTGAAAGAAAGATACTGCTGATGTAGTGTTCTCTATATCTTATGTATGTTGCTTAATTTGTCAGAATTGGAACTGAACAGAACTGATATCCCTATCAGGGCATGAAGAGAACATGGTGAGGACCCTCTAGGGATACTTATATTTTTCATTTTCTTAGCTCTGCAAAGTACTCTTGCTTTACTTTGTGAGTTTTTTTCATATATTTTTATTGTAATTAATAGAAGGGTTACATTATATTCACCAGATAGAAGGTGCATTACTTCACATACATTGATACCCTTTCTCATATCTTGGTCCCCATTTCCCTCCCTCCACCCCCACCTCTCATCTTCTTTTCCCCCCTTCCTTATCCAATTTCAAATATCCAAATACAAATATATCCAATATATCAGATAACAAAGTGAGATACTGTAACAATATGAGATAACCAAGGGACAGCAAAAGAGATGAGCGATAACATAGTACATTAAGGACAACAGTCACTCATTATATGGCTTTTGTTTCAATATCCTAGAGGTCCTTTCATTTAGTGTCATACTATATGGCCTTATGTATCTAGGTTTTGCTCTATTGCAAATCTCTGCTAGGAGAGCCCAAGGTTTCTACTGATTATGACAAATGAGGGAAACCATTGAGCCTATGTTCCTTTGAGTCTGGCTTACTTCACTTAATATGATCTTTTCTAAGTCTTTCCATTTCCTAACAAATGGGGCAATGTCATTCTTTCTGACAGCAGCATAGAATTCCATTGTGTATAAATACCACATCTTGTTGATCCACTCATCAACTGAGGGACATCTGGGTTGGTTCCATATCTTCGTTATGGTAAATGGTGCTGCAATGAACATTGTTGTGCTAGTGGATTTAGTATGTCCTTGTTTCTGGACAATTGGGTAGATGCCTAGTAGTGGAATTGCTGGGTCATAGAGGAGCTCTATGTTTAGTCTTTTGAGGAACTGCCATACTGCTTTCCATAGTGGTTGAACGAGTTTGCACTCCCACCAACAGTGTAGTAATGATCCCTCCTGGCCACATCCCCTCCAGCAACTAGATACACTTTTGTGTTTCTTTCTACTAGTTTGTAGCAGGCTTGTTATCCTTTGAACAGAGTCTTAAATAGCAATAGTTTTTAATTTTGGTGAGTTTCAATTTATCTATCTTTTCTTTTATTCAGATTGCTTTTAGTTTCAAGCATTCTTGTCCTAGGCATAGATCCTGAGTGTTATGTTTTTTCTTTTACCACAAAAAAGTATTACAGTTTTATATTTTAAAATCCATGATCCATTTTGATTTAAACAAAATGGTTCTGTCCTCTCTCTCTCTCTCTCTCTCTCTCTCTCTCTCTCTCTCTCTCTCTCTCTCTCTCTCTCTCTCTCTCTCTCTCTCTCTCTCTCTCTCTCTCTCTCTCTCTCTCTCTCTCTCTCTCTCTCTCTCTCTCTCTCTCTCTCTCTCTCTCTCATTCTCTCTCCATCTTTCTCCAGTACTGGGACCTGTACTCAGGACCTGAGCATTGTCCTCGGGCTTTTTTTTCATATATTTTTTATTGTAATTAATAGAAGGGTTACATGATATTTGCCAGATAGATGGTGTATTAATTCCCATACATTGAAACCCTTTCACATGTCTTGGTCCCCATTTCCCTCCCCCCTACTCCCACCCCTCATCTTGTTTTCCCCCTGTTCCCTATCCAATTTCAAATAACCAAATACAAATATATCCGATATATCAGGTAACAAAGTGAGATAGTGTAACAATATGAGATAACCAAGGGACAGCAAAAGAGATGAGTACCTAGTACCTTAAGAACAACAATCATTCATTATATGGCTTATGTTTCTATATCCTAGAGATCCTTTCCTTCTTTGTCACCCTGTACTAGAATTAATTCCAAATGGATCAAAGACCTGGAGGTAAAAGCTGACACTCTGAAAACTTTACAAGAAGGAATAGGAGATACACTAGACCTCCTTGGCACAGGTCGAAACTTTCTTAATAAGGACCAAGAATCACAACAAATCAGAGAAAGGCTGGATAAGTGGGACTGCATTAAACTGCAGAGCTTTTGTATGGCAAAGGACATAGCTAGTAAATTAATTAGGAAGCCTACAGAGTGGGAGAAGATCTTCACCAACCATACAACAGACAAAGGCCTCATATCTAAAATATATCAACAGCTCAAAAAATTGAATCACTCCAAAACTAATCTCCAAAGTAACAACCATCCCATTAAAAGATGGGCCAAAGACTTAAAGAGAGTCTTCTCTGAAGAAGAAACAAAAATGGCCTATAGACACATGAAGAAATGCTCGACATCTCTGGTCATAAAAGAAATGCAAATCAAAACAACTCTAAGATTCCACCTCACTCCAGTTAGAATGGCCAGGATCAATAAAACTAATAACAGATGCTGGAGGGGATGTGGCCAGGAGGGATCACTACTGCACTGTTGGTGGGAGTGCAAACTCGTTCAACCACTATGGAAAGCAGTATGGCAGTTCCTCAAAAGACTAAACATAGAGCTCCCCTATGACCCAGCAATTCCACTACTTGGCATTTAACCAATCATCCAGAAACAAAGACATACTAAATCCACCAGCACAACAATGTTCATTGCAGCACTATTCACCATAGCAAAGATATGGAACCAACCTAGATGTCCCTCAGTTGATGAGTGGATCAACAAGATGTGGTATTTGTACACAATGGAATTCTATGCTGCTGTCAGAAAGAATGACATCGCCCCATTTGTTAGGAAATGGAAAGTCTTAGAAAAGATCATATTAAGTAAAGTAAGCCAGACTCAAAGGAACTTAGGTTCAATGGTTTCCCTCATTTGTCATAATCAGTAGAAACCTTGGGCTCTCCTAGCAGAGATTTGCAACAGAGCAAAACCTTGATACAAAAGGCTATGTAGTAGGACGCTAAATGAAAGGATCTCTAGGATATAGAAACTTTGTGAGTTTTTTGTTATTCTCTATACTGTTTTGTCAGCCAACGTGCAGACATAGACAAGGAAGGCAAGAATTGTTGATATATTTATGACAATGCATCCATATATGTGGCACTATGTCAGGCTATGGGCCTATGGTGGTGAATAAAAGCTACCTGGTCTGTCTTCCCATAGAACTCACTGTTAGGAAAATGGAGGAGAAGGTGAGGACTGTTTATTGAGATATAGCAGCAAGTACAGCCTTTCCTCTATGCAAAGTAAGAGGTTTAGGAATTGGGTTTTTATCAGGTCTAGCAGGAAGGTAGGGGATAATGAAAAAGCCATTGGGACTAGGGAGGTGGGGGACTTCTCAGCTGAGCCCACAATGGAGTGTTTACAGCTGGGCTTAGGTGGGTTGCCTTGCCTGTGTCAGACAGTCTGTAGATCATTGATGGCTTGCCTGATATCTGTGTGCACCTAGGAAAACAAGGTGGAGGGGTCAATCCTTCACTCACATTTGAGACATGGATCTTAATTCATCCATCTCACTGATGTGTGCCTGTTGGGAAGAAGTATAATATTCTAGACAAGGGACTTGGTAGTAAGAGAGAGTGTGATGTGCCTGAAGAGGCTGGGTTTGCTGTAGAGGGGACAGATAAGCAAAATGAAGGATACAAGAAGAGAACTATTAGGACCAAGTTAGGTCATGGTATGGCCTGGGTCTTTGTGTTAAGAACAATGAAAAGGCATTGAAAGATTTTTTTTTTTTGCCAGTCCTGGGGCTTGAACTGAGGGCTTGGGCACTGTCCTTGGACACTTTTTGTTCAAGCCTAGCACTACCACTCGAGCCACAGAGCCACTTCTGCCTGTGGTACCAAGGAATTGAACCCGGGACTTTGTGCGTGCTAGGCCAGCACTCTACCACTAGGCCACGCTCCCAGCCCAATTGAAAGATTTTGAATAAGAGGTTACATAGAGAAAAACCCCAAAACCCACCCTATAGAAAACTTGGGATAATAGATCTGAAGGAGTCCCAACTTCTGGAGAGGCGATTTGCCCAAGGCCAAGTAGTAAGTTGGCAGAGGATTCATTTCTGTCATGCTCTCTGAGTGAATGTGTTCCTTTCCTTCCCCCTTTCCTGCCTCCCACTCCTGCTGAAGTCTTGCAGATAAAGGAATCAAATTACTCCCCAGCTCACATGGAAATTTCTCAAAATGTAAGGTTTTTGATTGCAATCATCTCCTTGGTTCAAGTCCTGCCTTCAGGAGCTCCATGGCTGCTGGCACATTGTCCTTCAGTCTGCTTTGTGGGGGAGGTGCAGTCATGCCATGCTGATCTTGGTATCCCCAGTTTTGAGGGGGGGGAGTGTGAGTGTGAGTGTGTGTGTGTGTAACAGCCAGCACTTGAGAGCTGTAATTGTTAAATTGCCACCAATAATATATAGGCAACAGGGAGGAGACCAGCTGGACTTGTCTCAAGTTTATTTTGGAAAATAAAGTTGTGTCATAGTCATGAAAATTGTGGCTTTATGGAATGTTTTGCCAAGACAACAGCTTCTTCTTTTTCCCTTCCCATCAGAAATTTTAGAAAGCAAGAGATTCTGAGTAATACGTCAAACACAGGGAGGGATCTGTCATTTTCTGGCAAGTTGAATAGGCCAATGACTTAAATTTTTTTTTTTACCTTGCCTACACTCACTCTTTCATGAATTATGAAGTGTTAATTTCTTCAGAAACCATCAAGGATAGCAAGGAGGAGATGAATTGGTCCATATATTCATTCTCCCTCTGAATATCTCTGAGCTTTTCAGTCTCAGTCCCTTTGTTTTTCTATATTTCTTCTTTTTCTTTTTAAAAATATGTTAAGAGGATGACGTACAGAGAGATTACAGTTACATAAGTCAGGTAAAGAGCGCATTTCTTCTTGGATAACGTCACCCCTTCCCTAGTTCTCTCCTCACTCCTCTTTCCCGCCCATGCCCACCCACAAATTGTACAATTCATTTTCAACAGTGTCTCCTAACCCTGCTGCGTTTGTTCATCCTTTGTCCCTCCATTTCTATGTCTTCCTCTCTACATCTTTCTACCTATACTCTCTGACTTCTTACTGCAATCCATTAGTCGCATTTAAAAAAAAAAATACCTGTTTTATTTTCAGCACTTGTTTTAAACAGGATTTTCATGAGGATGGGTTTTTGGGCAGTGGTTGTGACAGGTTGGGGCAGTCTTCTGGGGTAGTAGTGGAGGTAGTGGAGGTCAGCGTCCAGGTAGTTAGTCAGAGGTTAGGCAGTTGGAGATACCAGAGGGACTATCAAGTCACTAGGGAATGATTGAGAGTGCTGTGGGATGGGTGTTGTTTGGACGCGGAGTAGGCTGTCTAACCACGCCAGCATTAGCATAAGGAGCAGTCAGCCTGGTCAGATAAAGCAGATAGGCTGCTGGAAGGAGCTGGCAGTAAGCAGGAAATTAAATAGGGCAACAGGACGCAGGATGCTGGTCTTAGCTCTGGTGGATGAGATCAGGTCCCAGGTGGGGATTGAAAGGACTGGGTATGTGTCATGAGGAAGATTTGGGAATTGTACCACAGAGTCAAAGAATAGCAGCAGTTCAGGATAGAACCCAGGCTGAGAATAGTCATTGGAACCACAATCCCATCAAATAGACTAAGTTTGTGTGGGTATTTTTTCTTAAGTTTTAGTAATAAACTATTCCTGTAAGAAACATTGCTGCAGATACACATTATTGAGCTATGCTGAAAAAAACAAAATTGACCTATTTGATATCAAAGCTGTTTGAAGCATGTTTAATAATTCATCATATATATTACCCTATATATATCCCCATATATAAAAATTATTATAAAGTTGATGTACAGAGGTATTACTGTTTCATAAGTCCAGTAGAGAGTATATTTCTTTTTTGGACGTCATCCCTTCTTTCTCTCTCTCCCAGTTTTTCCCTACTGTTCCCAACCACAAGTTATATAGTTTAACATAGTGGCTAGTGAGTACAACTGCTGTATTTGTTCACTATTTGTTCCTCTATTTCCACCCCCCTTACCTTCCCAAAGTCAGATAAACAGCACACAAAAATATCTGGTCTCCTTTTCTTGGAATTCATTTTGATAAATATTATTTCATGTGATCCATGATGCAGAGCACTGTGCCTTTGGTTTGTGTCCATCAACCCTTTTGAATAGTTTCTTATATTCGGGCTTTTAATCTTCCCAAGAATCTCAAAATAGAGCTCATTTGATTAGTGAGGAAATGGAGGCACAGAATGGCACATAGCTTGCTATGTGTTATGCAGCTGGGGCAGCATAGCAGCCTGGCTTCAGAGTCCTGAGTCCTGTCTCCTAACCACTAGGCCTCATCCCTTTATAGTATAAGGGAATACCATTTACATAGACACAGAGTACATGAGGCCCTCTGAGTGGGACAATGTAGGCAGCCTTGGTGCTCTATAACTACCTTAAAAAGAAGAAGAAAAAGGCCAGTTCTTCTGCTTGAGTTATTACTCATTGGTTTTTGGAACTATTTTCCTTGTCAGGTTACAGATAAGACTCAGAGGAACTTAAGTCATGGCTGCTAGGCTGAGGGGTCTGTTCAAACTCAGAGGACTACTTAGAAAGACCACCTACTGTTTCAGATTCTTGATTTTGCTTGGTTTTCAGTCTCTAGTCTCCCTGTTACCACCACCTGCCTGAGGGGCATCTGGGAATTATCAGGGCTACAGTACTCACTCTTAAATACATTTCTATAGGCAAAGGGGTGCTTTAGTGCTTTCAAGAATAAGAGAAGTAGGGCTGGGAGTTTGGCCTAGTGGTACAGTGCTTGCCTAGCATGCACAAAGACCCAGGTTTGATTCCTCGGTACCACATACAGAACTGGTGCTGAAGCTCAAGTGGTAATGCTCTAGCCTTGAGAAAGTCCAAGTACAGTGCTCAGGCCCTGAGCTCAAGCCCAAGACTGGGAAAAAAAAAAGAATAGGAGGAGTAAACATCCACAAACTGTGCTTATTCAGTAACATTGGAACAACAATGAGGAGGAAAAACAAGGCCGAAGGCTTAATTGGCCAACAAAGACTTTGGGCTTGTGTTCGAGCACGTGAATATGGACATTCAGAAGGGTGTCTTTGCTGAGTTTAAACATTGCTCATCTGCCTCTGCCTAGTTCTCTTAGGATCTTGATTCCAGGAAGCATATTCCTGGTTTTCCTAGCAGAGAACAGCATTTCTTTTTTTCTTCTTGATGAATTTTGAATGTGGGTTGTGTCTTCTTCCTTAATTGATTCTCATTTAAAAATAATTGGGAGCCAGGTTTAGTCATGCCTGTAATGCTGATTACTTGAGAGGCAGAGATCTAGAAGATCATAGTTTGAAGCTAATCCTGGAAAAATGTTAGTGAGAAAAAAAAATGTTAGCGAGAACCTTCCCATTTCAGCTCATAAAAATATGGGCATGGTGGTACACACCAGTCACCCCAGCTACCTGAAAAGTATAGATAGGAGGCTTTTGATCGATACTGTTCCATTGTGTGTGTGTGTGTGTGTGTGTGTGTGTGTGTGTGTGTGTGTGTATTGTGATCTTATTTGAATATAATAACTAAAGCCCCAGGTGTATCTTATGTGGAAAACATCTGGCTAGCAAATATAAGGCCTGGAGTTATTATTATTATGCCAGTCCATGGGCTTGAATTCAGGCCTGGATACTGTCCTTGAGCTTTCTCAAGGCTAGCACTCTATTGCTTGAGTCACAGTACCAATTCTGGCTTTTTCTGTATATGTGGTACCGAAGAATCAAACCCAGAGCTTCATGTATGCTAGGCAAGTACTCTACCACTAGGCCACGCTCCAGTCAAGGCCTGGAGTTTTTGCTAAAAAGAAAATCAGAAATTATCTATACTTCTAGTTGAAGAAATAAAGTAAGGAAATGCTTTGGAGAATTTAAGAAGGAAAAAGACCTGCTTGTTTCAATTTTCTGTCCATTCTGGCTAAAGCATTGCCTAACTGTAGTTTGAGAGCTGGCTAGCAGAATCTGATATATGAATTTGTGGTCACAATTCTGATGACCCATTCTTCTTGTTGTATGCTATGCAGAATGTGGACTGGGGAGAGGAGGGACCTGTTCCAGCACATGTGAGATTTCTCAGTGGAATCTAGGGGAGTCTGTTTGCATCCAACTTCCTCTTCTGACATCTCTCTATGTGGGTATAGCCTTGAAGGGGACACCCAGTATGGTCCCTAATATTTTAGGATTCAGAAGGCTAGTTGAGCTATACATATACATATATATATACATACACACATATACATATATATTTGTATATATAGTGTGTGTATGTGTGTGTGTGAATGTGTGTGACTGTGATCAAAAGACAATAACAGATTGGCACAGATCTGGAGGAGTGTGATTTACTCAGCATTGGTGGCTCCTGTGTAGCTTTTCTTGTGTTTGTTTCTCTAAGATTTAGGCTATTTGTTGGCTAGGACAGGACTTCTTTCCAAGTCCAAGGCCAGCCAGTGATTCCTCTCATGCTGAGTGTTCATGAACCTACGCCAATGCCTTTTGGCTGACAAGACAGTGTTGTTAGTAAGTGTTCTTGTTGCATTTTAAACTTGTAAAGTTCTTTCTGAGTTCTTTCTTACCTCAGTTAGGCAGGTGAAGAAACTAAAGTTGATAGAGGTCGTGACTGACCCAGGATCATATGACCAATCAGTGGTGAGGCAGATACTGAGCTGAGCCTCTGAATTTCTGGGACAAATTTTTACTTTAATAATTCCTGTAGCTTCTCCAGAAAATGCTCTCTACTCCTCACCAATGTCTTTTTTCTATGTCAAAACTGAGCTGGCTTTGTTTAGAAGCTTTTCTTTTTCAAAGCTGCAGCATGTTACTCGCTGACTAGAAAGCCCTGAGTACCTAGGGAAACTCTCAGAGTGACTTCAAAGTAGGCTGAGTTCTGGGTCTATCTGAGCATGACATGGCAGGAGCCAAGTGAGAGAGATTAGAGGACTTTTCTGCTTGAGTTTGGGAAAAGGTCAATGCTGCTTCTGGATAGCAGAGGCTTATGCATGAGAAAGCAGCTGAGGGATTTCATCTTGGCTGTTCCTAAGAGGAGGAGCTTAAAGATACAGAACAGTCATTAGCAGTTTTGCATCAGAAAGAGGAAAGGTTGGGGGCATCCATTTTGTGGCCAGTGAGGCATAAAGATTTCAGTGAAAATATCGAAAACTTTTGCCATAGAAATTCTCACAAGAAATCTCACCAACTGTTTATCCTTCTTCACTGTGGGTTTAAAAATATATATGATTTATTCTCTTTAGAAATGTGACTTAATTTTATTTGTTAAGTACAGATGCTGGATGGGGATTAGTATTTGTAAGATCCTGAGTGAAAATATTGAAAACTTTTACTCTAGAAATTCCCACAAGGAATCTTACCATCTGTTTTTCATTATTCCTTCACTGTAGATTAAAAAAATATTCTATATGACGTATTCCCTTTGGAGATGTGACTTAAAGCTCATTTGCTAAGTACAGATGCTGGATGGAGATTAGTATCTATTCTCTTGTATGTACACAATATTCTCCAAAAATAAAACCTCCTTCGCTGTGTTGTCCAGTTGAGAGTTTAATCAAGATGATGAGTAGTTGTGTTTGTTCCATAGCCTGCCTTTCGGAACATTCCAGGCAGCCTTTGAGATACTGAGAAGGGATCAATTGTAGAACTCACTATACACTCGAAACAGGAAGCAGCTCTTTGCTGGGTAGGATGCTCCAGTCACCCTCCACTCTCCCAGGGAACGCTCTTCAGCTGACTGAAGCAGGGAAGCTGAGCCAATCAGAGGCTGCTTTCCTAGCTCAGTCACCAGTCTGTGGTTGAGGAAGGTTTTTTTTTTTTTCTTTTTTTTTTTTTCTTTTTATGCTCTGTTTTGAGAAGGCAGATAAAATGCCAGGTCTGGAATGCCTCTGGGGATAACCTTGCCCCGTGTGATGCGAAAGAAAAGCAGATTGCCTGGTAAATCCACAAGAACTGGTAAGGCAACCGCAGTTCTTCCAAAGAGGCCTTTTCTCCTTTTAGCTCTAGCTGTGATTTCTGCAGCAATTTTGTTTTTGCCTTAAAAGAGGTGCTCTGGATTATCAGACCTCCATGTATGACAATTTGTACCTGCATGGAATTGAAGACTCGGAGGCTGTAAGTATTTCATAGATAGCTGATTTCCTTTCCCCTCCTCTTCCTCCTCCCACCGCTCCCTCCCCCCCTATTTCTTAGGCAACGTAGGGAACATGGAGCTGAAACCAACCTCATTCGGGCGCTTGCTGGCCGCTGTGTAAATGTTCTCTGTGTAGTTTGCAGTTAACTTAAATTGGTACATTGTCAAGCAAAAGGAAATTTGAGTGATAGAAAAGGCATCAAAGAGTACAGGCTGTTGGAATTTTTGCGTTGCCAGCTCCACGTTTGAGCTCACAAGGGGTAACTTATTCCTTCTAGACTGGGTTTAAACTATGCAGAAAAGTGCCTATGTTTTCCAGTAGCAGGGTTCATAGGAAAGATTCACTCATTACATAATACACATTCTTTGTTGAGCTAGCATGAATGGAAATTCCAGAGCTGTAGCTGTATTATTATGTGCTTTCTGGCCAAATAGGCAGTGTGGACGCACTGCTTCTTTGTTAAGGAAATCCGATGTAAGGAGTGTGGTCACACAGCACCCCTCTGCCCTGAAGCACTGAAGTGAACTCACTTATGCATGTTTGGGCTTGGAAAAACTGGACTCCTTTCTCCCCATAGATTAGACTTAACACAATTATTAAAATCAGGGTGAAATGGTTTTCTGAAATACCTAAAATTGTACCACAGGATATTACCTTCTGAATATAGGTTAAAGCTGATTCCTGAATCTTTCTTGCTACTATTGCTGGTGTTAATAACTGATTTTAAAAAAAAGAATATCAGTTACATAGCATGATTGGGGGTATGAATGAGATAGGCTGTGGGGAGTCTGCATTTTTTAAGTACAATCCCATACCTGTTTCTACTGCCAGAACAGGAATGTTATATAAGGTTGTTTCTAAACCACTTAACACATAGATTATAACAACAACAACAGAACAGTATGCAGGCAAGTACCAAATGGTGTACTATCAATGAAAGATAGAAATCCTCACTTCTGATAAGGCATTCCATTTTTCCTTCCTGTCTGTGTTTGCCCTAACTCTAACTCTGTTCTGAAAAGTCTCTACATGTTGTCCAATGTGTTTGTGAATGATCAGGCTATCAGTTCATTGCAAGGGACTATAGTCTGAAACCAGGAGGGGCTGGAATTGAGAAGGTCCACCTTTGCAGGTGGGGTTTGGGGGGAAAAAGCCACTATAGGAGTTTAGTAAACCAGCTTTCCTGGCTGAGTTCCTCAGGAGAGGCCTGATTATTTCTTATCCCATCTCCACACTCAGTTATGAAACGTGTGATGCCTTATTGAATTGGAAGTTTCATTTTTGACTATGGATTTTAAATGTGGACAGTATATTGCACTGAAGTGGAATGGGGGTTTTATTTTCCCTTTAGAAATGCCTTTAGAAACCAGCTGCTATGAACAGAGTTGCCTAGGAACTAATATAGCCAGTTTCTTGTTCTCTAGAAGTGTATAAATTTCAGATGCACTGGTTCAGAGGGGAGCCATTATAAATATGAAAACATTTGTCTTTGCTTTTGGTCCAGCTGCACAAGGAAGCCAAGTTTTCCTGCAGGGAGGGAAGTGAAGAGAGAAGTGACTTAACTCTTGGTGGTGGTAGTTGATGGCGGGTAATGCTAGGTACTGCAGTGCTGTGACTCAGTGGTGGCCAGAAGGCTGAAGTACTGAGGCTGTACCTGGCATAGAGGTGAGGAAGGTGGGAAGCTTGAAGCATGTGGGAAGGCATCTGATCAGTCCTTAGCTGAAAGTGGGAATGCTTTAGGGGTGGGATCGAAACCTGTCATACAACTCAGAGGGGAGGACAGAGGTGTTCGAAGGGGTAAACTGATTCTGAATGCTCATTCGAGTTTATTTGTTTTTATAAGGAAGAATAATGTGATGTGTTACCCAAGATGGTGTGAACAGAGCTTCAAGCCAATGGAGAAGACTAGGCCTAAATAGCTGAGCCGGTGAAGTGACAGATAAAGCCACACCTGGAGTGCCACATCCTCAGCAGTCTTTCTCAGTGCCAATGCATTTATGGCTGTAAGTGTGGGATTTGCCCAGATCTAAGCAGAACAGGTCTGGTGGATAGGCATGCAGGTGGCCAGCCACAACCCGAAAATATACAGGCACTAAGAGCTGAGGACGGCACTTCTTGGGGGGGGGGGGTTGGGAGCAGTGCCCTAAGCGCACTCTGGACATTGTGTTCAGGTGATGTGCGTGGACTAGGAAACATGGGATGAGTGATTATCTTCAGTGTGTCGACACAGTGAGCTTGTAATCAAATTATCTCACCTAGGGAGATACTCTGTATTCTAAGAAAGCAGACCATCACCATGTCCTGTCTCCACAGTAGGAAAAGGATTTTGGATTGTGATGTAAGGTTTTTTTCTTCAAGAGTCTGGTCCAAAGATAGATAGTATCCATGTAGAACCCTGGATGGTAGCTGGCTACCTCTGCAGGACACATATTATAAAGGAGGAACAACAAATGTGCTGGAACATGCTTAAGTATGTGCATTTTACGTTCTTGAGTCTGGTAGAGCCTGCGTGGGCAACTCTGTTAACTTCCTGTTTGGTTTCTAGGATCATTCACAATAAAAGGAAATGTTTGATAATGCAGTGTCTCTCTTACCAACCTCCCACTCCCTGCCCCTCCCAAGGTACTTCATAAGAACAGGTTTCCTTTTTTTGTTCTTTTGCTCCTTCTTTCTCCCTTCCCTTCTCTCCTTCCCTTTTTCCTCTCCCTTTATCCTCCTTTCCTCTCTTTCTTTTCCCCTCCTTTTCTCCTTCCCTCCTCCACTTTCTCTCTATATCTCTACATCTCTCTGTTTTTCTGTCTCTGTCTTTCTGGAGTCTAGGCACACCTAGGCACCTGTTCATGTTTGGCAAGTGGCATACTAAGCTACATGCCAGCCTCACGTTATTTCCTCTATCAGTTTGGTGTGGACTCTAGAGTATGTGTGCTTTACCAGTCCATACTGAGACAAAGCCAACTTCTGACTTCTAGAACATGGTTGTGCCAAATGTTCTTCACCCCCCCCATCAATGTGTCTTGCTGCATATCTTGGGGGCCAGGATGACTGAACCTCCAAATGAACACTGTATTTTGTCTAATTTAAATAGAGTTTTAAGCAGATCTATTCTTTGGTGTCCACATTTTTATAAGTGGGTTTGTTGTGTATTGTTCACTAAGTAAATGAGAGAGATCTTATAGCAGTACCTAGCAGGAGCAGGTAACAGTAACAAAACTATCCTGCAGTAATTACTGTTAATTGTAACCCATAACTTTGGTGCTCTCAGTGCCTATATATATAAAGAAGTCATTCTCCACCTGCACTGTGTGCCTCCTTTCTGGTTAAATACTTTCTTCATTACAGCAAGTGTTGGACATGTGAAAAGTAGATCTGGCCTGTGTAAATGATCTTTGTAAAATTTGAGGCTTTTTCATAGACACACCTTGGGAATTTGGAGTCATTTAAAGGAATTAGAGAATTGTAGATTTTGTAAAATGAAGCTGACGTTAGCTGCGCCTCAAAGTAGTAGCTGATTTCTTGGACATGATTGCTTCCATTTCCAAATACTTAAATTCTTTAGTAGTTAAAAGAAGAGATTTGATCTCTTTTGTTTTTGTTTTGTTTGCAGTGTTAGAGATTAAACCTAGTGCCTGGTTCTTGCTAGGCAAATGCTCTATCCAGAGCTGGAACTCCCACCTGACTTAATCAGATCCTAGGGCATTTATGATACAGAAAAATATACCTCCAATGCATTCAGAAATTGAAAGGAATCATATATTAATACTATTGGAAATACTATAGATG
Source organism: Megascapheus bottae (assembly GCF_031878675.1). Lineage (NCBI taxonomy): Eukaryota > Metazoa > Chordata > Mammalia > Rodentia > Geomyidae > Megascapheus > Megascapheus bottae. Next base: position 26,793,934 of record NC_143520.1, read on the forward strand.
AAAAAGTTAAAGTGAGGTCAATTTTATAAATGATATGCAATATTTAAATGTATAAATAAAAGAATATAGCAATATGTGCATATACAGTTTTATAAGCGCTATGTTATTTACTCATTTCCTATGCACGTTTATCTAGATCTCTGTATATCCACTGAGGCATATACGCTGTATACCCGGTACATCATGTGCATTCAAACATGGATATGTTCCATGGTTTGTTAATTGATGAATAATGCTAAGTGGGGTATTTCTGCCATAGAGCTGTTGGAGATGGAAAATTAACTGCTTTTGAAGTGAAGAAAGATACCCAAGAGGGTTGGAAGACAACACATCCACAAGAGAGTGAAGGATTGCTACATCCAATTTATAATGAAGTTGTTTTAAATTCAATGACAGTGCCTTGTGCTTGCCAAGGAGGAGGATAAACTTCAACCAGAAGGATTCATGTGTAAAGGGGCCTTCAGAGGAACACTGTAGGGATATTAAGGATTGGATAAACTTGTAAACAACAAAGCCAGAGGTGTTTTTGGCTTGATGGACCAGAAGATCCTTTATTGGTAGGGAGAGAAGAGACAGCGTTTTCATGGCCTACTTGTAGGGAATGAGGACTGATCTATAAGGTAATCCAAGGATTCATTTACATCAGTTGCCATGGAACTAAACCAAATGCTGCTTCATGGTTTGTATAGGAAATTTCACTGCGAAAATGAACTTGTTTTACTCAGCTAATCTACTTTGGTATTTTGCCAGGGTCTGTTAGGTAAATGATGAGCAGAACTTTTTTTTTTTTTATAAAACAGATCAATTCTTAGAAATGATGATTTTCTAAAATAAACATGTAAATGAGCTCAAGATGCAGTTGTCATGGAGCTAAAGAGAAAAATTCCTTAGATCTGATGAGAATTTATGAGTTTGGCATTCCAGGGCATTTGGTCTTGAGGGTCTCTTGTTAATTTTACAATTTTGAGTGACAGATGGAAGGACTGGGAACTGTGCTGCCTGGGTGCTCTGTACCTCCTTTCTTAATAGTCTTCTTAGGTAATAACCAGTCAACCCAGGGTTTTAAGCATGGTCCTGTGAGTCCACATGTATGTCCCTCCTTAAACATGGGACTTTTTTTTTATAAAGCCAAGTGTTCTGTAGGAAGTTGGTAGTGACTATGCAAAGTTGTGGTTTTAGGGTGAAGATGGTGAGACTTTGCATTGCTTTTCATTCCTTTCTGTTCAGCTTGCATCCATTACTGTGCAAGCAGTTCTTGTCACTCTGCTATCTCCTTTCCTGGGTAACAAAGCCACCAAAGAGGTCATGAGGATGTAACTGTACTGGTTATAACTTTTCATTTTCTTATCTTCCCTCTCCCACTTGTCCTTTCTAAAAGCCATGAATCAGGAACTCACATATCCGTGGAGTTAAGTTAAATTTATATCTAGGAGCTGGGCACCAGTAGCTCATGCCTATAGTCCTAGTTACTCAGAAGGCTGAGATCTGAGGATCATGGTTCAAAGCCAGTCTGGGCACTAAAGTCCATGAGACTCTAACTTCCAATTAACCACCAGGAAATGGGAAGTGGCGCTGTGGCTTAAGTGGTAGAGCACTAGCCTTGAGCTGAAGATCTCAGGGACCATGTTCAGGCCCGGAGTTCAAGTCCCATAACCGGCAAAAAAAATTGTATCTAGAAAGCTCTACAGAGAATTGGGAGTTTGGCCTAGTGGTAGAGTGCTTGCCTAGCATGCACAAAGACCCGAGTTCTATTCCTCAGTATCACATACATAGAAAAATGTTGGAAGTGGTGCTGTGGCTCAAGTGGCAGGCCACTGGCTTTGAGGAAAAAGCCCAAGGAGAGTGCTCAGGCCCTGAATTCAAGCCCCACAACTGGCAAAAAAAAAAGAAAAAAAAAAGAAAAAGAAAAAAGAAAGCTCTACAGATACAAGTTCTGCTGTAAGTCAGACTAACTGAGATGCCTTTAATGTGCTTCTGTCAGGAGACAGGGGCTGGGAAAACAACAGTGTACCTGGGCAGCATTTTCTCATGTATGAAGGACAGGCCACTAGAAGGCTGCAGGTCAGTGGGAAAACTCAAAGGGACTTTACAGTTCATATAAAATAATAACAGTAGACTGAGAGGTTGTATGTTTTTATGTCCTTGACTTCAACTATTTTAAGACTTTGAAGAGTGTGAGTCTAAGAGAAAACTGTGCTGCTACTTTTATAGTATTTATTGGTATATCAAAAAAAGGTAGTTTAGAAAGCTTGCAAGATATTTTTTCCCATATATTTTTTATTGTAATTAATAGAAGGGTTACATTCTATTCACCAGATAGAAGGTGCATTACTTCGTACACATTGATACACTTTCTCATGTTTTGGTCCCCATTTCCCTCCCCCCCACCCCTCATCTTGTTTTCCTCCCTTCCCTATCCTAAACCAAAAACACAGTATATCAGATAACAAGGTTAAATGTTGTAACAATATGAGATAACTAAGGGACAGCAAAAGAGATGAGAAATAACATAGTACATTAAGGACAACAATCACTCATTGTATGACTTTTATTTCTATATCCTAGAGGTCTTTTCATTTAGAGTCATACTATATGGCCTTACATATCTAGGTTTTGTTCTATTGTAAATCTATGCTAGGAGAGCCCAAGGTTTCTACTGATTATGACAAATGAGGGAGACCATTGAGCCTTTGAGTCTGGCTTACTTCACATAATATGATTTTTTCTAAGTCTTTCCATTTCCTTACAAATGGGGCGATGTTGTTCTTTCTGACAGCAGCGTAGAATTCCATTGTGTATAAATACCACAACTTGTTGATCCACTCATCAACTGAGGGACATTTGGGTTGGTTCCATATCTTTGCTATGGTAAATAGTGCTGCAATGAACATTGTTGTGTTAGTGGATTTAGTATGTCTTTGTTTCTGGATGATTGGGTAAATGCCAAGTAGTGGAATTGCTGGATCATAGGGGAGCTCTATGTTTAGTCTTTTGAGGAACTGCCATACTGCTTTGCATAGTGGTTGAACGAGTTTGCACTCCCACCAACAGTGTAGTAGTGATCCCCTCTTGTTGTTAGATTTCTTGATCCTGGCCATTCGAACCAGAGTGAGGTGGAATCTTAGAGTTGTTTTGATTTTGCAAGATAATTTTGGATAGACCAATACTCATTCTTGGTTTACATTTTTTTTTTTGCGCCAGTCCTGGACTTGAGCTCAGGGCCTGAGCACTGTCCTTGGGCTTTCTTCAAGGATAGTGTTCTACCCTGAGCCACCACACCATTTCTGGCTTTTTCTATGTATGTGGTACTGAGGAATTGAACCCGGGTCTTCGTGCATGCTAGGCAGGCACTCTACCACTAGGCCAAACTCCCAGCCCTTGGTCTACATTTATATATATGTCATGTTATATATATATATATATATATAAATGACATGAATGCATAGTTTTAGTTATTAGTATCTTTTTTCTTAAAAGGGTTCTCTACTATTCATACATCATTGTTTTTTTTTTCATCTGTTATCTGAAATATTGAGAAGTTGTACATTTTAAAAATAATTTGGGCTTTTATTTTTTTTTAAAGACTTTTCACTCGAGGGATATGTCTGACAAGAATATTGGTAACTTTGAATTATTCAGGAACCTGGGTGCATAGTTGTGAAATAATAGCGCGCTCTCTCTCTCTCTCTCTCTTTCTCTCTGTCTGTCTGTCTGTCTGTCTGTCTGTCTGTCTGCCAGTCCTGGGCTTGAGCTAAGGGCCTGAGGACTGTCCTTGACTTTCTCAAGGCTAAAGCTCTACCACTTGATCCTCAGCACCACTTCTGGCTTTTTTTCTATGTATGTGGTACCAAGGAATGAACCCAGGTCTTTGTGCATGCTAGGCAAGCACTCTACTGCTAGGCCAAACTCCCGGCCAACAGCTCTCTTTTATTCCTATTACTCTTTAATCTCTCTCTGTCTCTCCCTTCCTTCTCCTGCTCCTTCTCTTCCTCTTTCTCTTTTTCCTTCTCTTTCATTCTCTTTGTGCTGGACCTGGCTTTAACTTAGGGCCTTGGCACTGTCCCTGAACATTTTTGCTCAATGCTAACACTCTATTACTTGAGACCCAGTGCAACTTTCAGATATATATTTTTTGTGGTTAATTGGAGATAAGAGCCTCATGGACTTTCCTGCCAGTCCCCAGATTCAGCCTCCCTGGAAAGGCAGGATTACAGATGTGAGTGACCAATGCTCCAGCTTTCCTCATTTTTATCTTGATCATAATCTAGAGTAAAGGATTCTGGCCCTTAATGTTTTTATTTTATAAGCAACTTTGTTGAAATTTTGGTGAGTGATGTATCTTTTTAAGTTTCCATAAAACTTTATTTTTAGTTTTTTTATTGTCAGGGTAATGTATAGAGGAGTTACAGTTACATTCACCAGGTAGTAGGTGCATTACTTCGCACACATTGATACCCCTTCTCATGCTTTTGTCCCCATTTTCCTCTCCACTTGTTTCCCTCCCTTCCCTTTCCTATTTCAAGCAAACAAATAAATGTACATACAATATACCAGATAACAAAGTCAGATACAGTAACAATAGAAGATTAACCAAAGAACAAAAAAACAGAAATAACATAGTACCTGAAGAACAACAATCGCACAAGATAAAGCTCTTGTTTCCATAGCCTAGAGATCCTTTCATTTAGCCTCATCCTATATGACTTTATATACCTAGGTTTTGAGCTATTGTAATCTTCTGCTAGGAGAGTCCTAGATTTGTACTAATTATTACAAATGAGGGAAACCATTGAGCCTATGTTCCTTTGAGTCTGGCTTACTTCATTTAATATGATTTTTTTCTAAGTCTTTCCATTTTCTTACAAATGGGGCAGTGTCATTCTTTCTGACGGCAGTATAAAATTCCATTGTATATAAATTCCACATCTTCTTGATCCATTCATCAACTGAGTGTCATCTGGGTTGGTTCCATATCTTTGCTATGGTAAATAGTGCTGCAATGAACATCGTTATGCTAGTGGCTTTAGTATGTCCTTGTTTCTGGATGATTGGGTAAATGCCAAGGAGTGGAATTGCTGGATCATAGGGGAGCTCTGTGTTTAATCTTTTGAGGAATCACCATACTGTTTTCCATAGTGGTTGAATAAAACTTTTAACAGTTTTAGTTTTTACTGAGTATATCTATCAGCTTATTTTTTTTACTGCATTTGAAAATGTCTTGAACTCTGTATTATGAGACAGTAATACATAATTATTGCAGTAATAGTGTCATGATTTAAAATGGAGAGTCAGTGTCAAGAATTGAGTCCTGACACCTCCCCTGACCCCATTCTGAATTGTCACGCTGGGCACATTTCTTACTCTGGGTTTCTTGTTCTAGTAATGATTTCTTATTAACTTAACTCATATGTGTAAAACCCTTAAATGCTGATAAGTGTTATTTTGTATTATTTTTAGTCCTGTGCTGAATAAGCTTACATTTTTATGAACTGAAAACATACCCTTACTCTATAAATTTTGATATTCCTTCCAAAAACTTTGGTTTATGTTCTGAGCCATTTTTTTAAGATTTTCAAAAACTTACTAGGATGAACTAATGTCCTAGGTTTTATGATTAGCCTGACTTCTGCTGTTTTGGAAAGGGGGAATGAGGTGTATAGTTGAATGAACCCTTACTGACACTGATGTTCAGCAAGTCACTTCCCAGCCATAATCTTCAGTCTTCCTTCCCATGGAATGAAGAAGCTTGACTATTAGGTAGTGTCTACAATTTTCTCATACATGAAACTTTTCTCCATTTGCTGATCAGCAGTTTCTTCCTTTGAGATATTAATGGCACCATATATCATTTGCTATCTGAAATGATCATTTTTATGGTATTTTGTACACAGAGAAAGGTGTCAGTGTTTGGAACTTGAGTCTGCATTTCTTTGAAGGAAATTATAATATATGCTATAGATCCTTGAATAGACTAGATTTTTAAAAGGGGAAGGTTTTACTTAAGATTTTTAACACTAGAAGCCTAAGTAAGTAGATAAATAAATAAATAAATAATTCTTTATCCACTGCTTGCAAACATCTAGGATGCACTTCTAGCCCAGAATGATTTGAGTCGGAAACACTTGAGTATAGTGTCAAGAAAAAGTAATTTAAAGCCTTATGAAAAGTTAGTTTCTCTTAATTCATTGATGATAAACAAAAAGTATTTTTGTGTCCTTTTTCATAACAGGTTGTTTCCTTTCTTTTCTTTTTTTTTCAGAAGAAGATTGTTTTTGAGACAATGTCTTATTTTATTACTCAGGCTGGTCTGGGATTTATTATATAGTTCAGGCTGGCCTCAAACCTAAGATACTCTTATTTCAGCCTTCCAGGGGTTGAGGATATAGATTTGCGCCACCATAGCAAACTGAGGAAAGGTATTTCTGCTCAAAATGCTATTTCCTTTAGAATAAGGTGTGTGTGTGTGTGTGTGTGTGTGTGTGTGTGTGTGTGTGTGTGTGTGTGTGTTGGTACTGGGGTTTGAACAAAGCCTTGTGTTTATCTCAAGACTTGAGAATGATCTCAGCCCTATAAAATTGTTTTGAATAATTATTTTGTGATTGATGTGATATGTGTCATTGAAAACGTATATGTACATTTATATATGAATACATATGTACATACATACAGTCTCAAAGATGAGAATAATTTTTGAGACAAGGTAGCTGTTTTGCCTCTGCCCCCAGAGTGTTGGGATCACAGATGTGTGCCATCATGCCTGGCTAATTGTTATTCAGTGTTTTCTTGTGTTATAAAACTTTCTTCTGTTCAATATTATTACCCTTTTGGATGTCCTGAAACCATTAACCAACCAGTTGGAAAACCCCATAAAATATAATATATTCTATGTGATAGTATTTTTAAAAGTCACACCTTCCCTTTAAAAGGAGTAAATTTATCTTCAATCTGGTGCTAGTGGGCTCATGCCTGCAATCCTAGCTACTGAGGAGGCTGAGATATGAGAATCACAGTTCAAAGTCAGCTTGGGCTGACTTATTTCCAATGAGTTACCAAAAAAAAAAATCTGGATGTAGACCTGTGGATCACATGATAGAACACTAACTTTGAAGAAAATAGCTTAGGGACAGTGCCCAGGCCCTGAGTTTAAGCCTTAGGACCAGCATAGAAACAACAACAGCAACAACAAAAGAAGCAAACAAAACTAATCTATTAAATTTTCCTCTAGGATAAGGTAAAATAATACAAGGATGGGAAAGAAAGAAACAAACTTACTTACTTGAATTAGGTCCTGCAAATTATTTGAACTTGAAGTGGGTATGTTGGTCCTCCTGAGGGTTATCCCAGCACTCAGGAGGACGAGAGAGAATTGTTAGTTCAAAACTAACCTAGACTGCTTTTTGAGTTCCAGGCAAGCCTAGGTTACGGAGCTATACCCTATATGAGAAATATATATATATATATGTATATGTATAAATATATATATGTATATGTATATTTCACCAGTCAAAAGCTATTTAAAACATTTTCATAGGGGTAAGAATGTTCAAAAACTAATGTACCCACTACCTGATGAATGTAACTATAAGCCCTCTCTACACCACTCCAACAATAAAATAAAATTTAATAAAACCATTTTCATATGTCACCACTTTTTATATACACCTCAGACAACTTAGAGGATGAAAGACCTGGAGGCAAATATTTACCACCTGGCTTGAAAAACATGGTGAGCATCATGGTAGAATGGTTTATAAGTAAACACTTTTCCTGGTTTATTTCCTGAAATTATTATTGATACCTTAATATCATCTAGTTTCAGGTGATACTCGTGAGATTAATATCTTGAGATTTATGTGATTCAGAGGCTGTCTCTAAGTGATAGAATGAAGAACTTGGTTATCATATTGTCAAATCATCCCCCACTGTTGCTAATGCTTAGAATGTAATGTAGGAGGAATGGAGATGAACCTGATGAGTTGGAGAGACACGGGATGTGTTAGTCATCACCATGAGCATCATCCTTTGTGAAGTGCTGGGACACTGCAGAGTATACTAAAGCATAAAACTCTGCAGATGAAACTGTTAGATGCATCGGTTTTTAAATTTAAGCAATTCTTTTTTTTTCAGGAGCAGTACTGGGGTTTGAATTCAGGGCTTCACTTCTGCTAGGCAGGTGCTCTATCATTTGAGCCATACCTACATCCCTGTTTGGTCACTTTGACTTGAACTTTCTTGTATTATTTATGCTTCCCACCATGGCTGGGATTACAGGCCTGAGCTGTCTTACCCCGTGGGATATATGTTTTAAAAATAAAAGATTACGGGCCAGGAGTTTGGCCTAGTGGTTAAAGTGCTTGCTTAGCATGCATGAAGACCCGGGTTCGATTCCTTGGTACCACATACATAGAAAAAAGCCGGAAGTGGTGCTGAGGCTCAAATGGTAGAGCTCTAGCCTTGAGAAAGTCCAAGGACAGTGCTCAGGCCCTGAGCTCAAGCCCAGGACTGGCAAAAAAAAAAAATAAAATAAAATAAAAGATTACTTAATAGTGAGGTTTCATTCATGAATTGTAAGCCAAAATTTTGTACATAAATCATGTTGGATATTACAACAGTGCCATGTTGGATATTACTAGGTAGGTTCTTCCTTTCAGGTTATAAAATGTCTATGGCATATACTTTATTTTATAAGTCCATGGGCACACATTGGTTTTCACATTGAGCATAGCTAATGGGGGGGGGGGTTATATCTTGAAACAAATGGTATCTCAGAGTGTTATTGGCAGTTTTTCTTTGCTTTGGTGGTATGGAATATAATGTTAAATTTTAAAATACTTGGCATCTTAATATTAAATGTAATAAGGCATTTGGGGGAAAAACTTGTACTAAGCAATACAAAATTGTATAGCAGGGGCCTGGGGTGGTAGTCCACATGTGAATTACTGCTACTGGGAGGTGGAAGTAGAATCATGGTCTGGGGCTACCCCTGGCAAAACCAGGACCATCTAGGAAATAATTAAAAGCAGAAAGATTGCTGGTTGTGGCTTACATGGTGAAGCACTTGTGTAGGACATGTCAGGCCCCGAGCTCAGGCATCAGGATGGAACACAGCAACAAAAACTGTATTGTGGGAAAAATTAGTCTTCTTGTTGACCTCTACACCTGCTCTGTCTTCACCGATAGCGTTCTGAACAATCTGCTGGCTGCCCTTTCAGACCTTCTGGTGCATTGATAAAAAAATACTCTTACACACATATGCCGTATTTGTGATTAAAAGCATATAAATCAGATTCTCTCAGGAGACAATATGTTGAAAATGAACTACTTGTGAGTGGTGATGGGAGGAAAAATCTGGGAGAGAGTGAAGGAAGGGTGACAAAAAGAAATGTACTCATTACCCGAGTTATCAAATAATAATCATTCTGTGTATCATCTTTATAATAATTTAAAAACACTTAATAATAATAAAAAACTTAAAATATAGCAGAATATGCAATAAAATACAAACCAGGTCCTAATAAATACTTAAATATAGTACAACAGTAAAAAAGTTACCAGGGCCTGAGCACTGTCCTTGGACTTGCTCAAGGCTAGAGTTCTACCACTTGGGCCTCAACATCCCTTCTGGTTTTTTCTATGTATGTGGAATAGAATTCCGGTTTTTGTGCATGCTAGGAAAGCACTCTACCACTAGGCCAAACTCCCGCCCCTCCAGGTCTATTTTCTATGTCAACTAATTAAAAAAATAATCGGAGTGGCATATTGGCTGCAAAGTGTGGAGTTACCATGAGGAGAGAGATTTAGAATAGTCCAGTTTTCAGTCTTGCAGATAAAGACAATGGTCAACATTGTTTTATATGAATCTTTGTGTAGTCATGAAATATATTTTCCAAAAATATTTTTCAACACCTGATTTCTGGATAAAAGGATTAGCCATTATTAGCTGGTGCTGGTAGCTTACACTTTCATCCTAGCTACTCAGGAGACAGATCTGAGGATTGCAGTTCAGAGTCAGCCAGGGAAAGTCCTTGAGACTCCAATCTGTAATTAAAAAAAAAAAAATTTAAAGTAGAACTGTGGCTCAAGTGGTAGAGTGCTAGCTTGAGCAAAGAAGCTCTGGGACATTCTCAGGACCTACACGCACACACACACACACACACACACACACACACACACACACACACACAGATTAGCAAATGTTAAGATTTGTACTAATATGTGTTATTAAATAGCTTAAAATATTAAAATAAATCCCCCCCTCGCTCTCTTACTCTGTCTCTTTGCCAGTCTTGGGGCTTGAACTCAGATCCTGGGCACTGTCCTTGGGCTTTCTCAAGGCTAGCACTCTACTACTTGAGCCACAGCAGTATTTCTGGCTTTTTCTGTGTGGTGGTATGGAGGAATCGAATCCAGGCTTTTGTGCATGTTAGGCAAGCACTCTACCATTATGTACTGAAATATCTCAACATTTTAAATATGGATATTTTGTTAAAGAAATTCCTTGATGGTGGGAGTCACTTCCTAATTGCATAAGAAGAATTTCTTCACTCTCTGTTGTAATATTTATATTTCTTTTAAACAAAAAACGAAAAGGCGAAATTGTCCCTCTTTCATGGTCGCTACATTGATGATGAAAAAACCTTGAATCCCAAAGAGATTAAGCAACTGGATCAAAATAACCCAGTATGCACTGTGTGTTAGAACTGGATCTTGAGCCTTTCTTCCATCTCTTTTTAGAGCAATGTTCTTTTTGTATGATGTCAAATTCCAAGGGCCAATAATATTTAAAAAAAACTGGATTAACCCACCAAAAGGTGATGTAATCATATTATTTTTATGTTGTTTGGCAGCTTACAAAATTGTTGAGAGCCAGGAGGCTCTCCAAAACAGAGAAAAGATTGCTCTCTGACCCAAAGAGTGAGTCTTTTATCTGCTCAGAGACCAGATTTGTTTTTCAATTTCTTTCAAGCTTTTGTTTGATGATGCTTCCTGGTATCATTTGGAGTTCCAAGTCACTGATGGATTAACATGCTAATACATCCACAAAACTTAAATGAATATAATATTCTCATTGCTAGAGAATGTGAGAAGGAAGTCTAGTGTTTTAGGGAAATCTTAAGAGTTCTCATGATTTGTATGCCAGTCTTGATACGTATTGCAAGTAAATGCTGCATTTGGCCTTAGCCGGAATCATCCATGTTCTTTTTTTATGGTATGTTTTTCTCATTTACAATTCATCTCTGTTCTATTAAAAAATGTCTGGATTCCAGGTGCTGACGCATCATGCTGTAATCCTACCTACCCAGGGGGCTTGAGATCTGAGGATCAATGTTTCAAGACTCTTATCTCCAGTAGGCTCTGAGGGAGGGTAAGGGAGGGGGCAGCAGGCACAGAGACAGAGTGGGGTGGGGAAAGAAAGAAAGAAAGAGAGAGAGAGAGAGAGAAAGAAAGAAAGAAAGAAAGAAAGAAAGAAAGAAAGAAAGAAAGAGAAAGAAGGAAAGAAAGGAGTGGGGCTGTGGCTCAAAGGGTAGGGTGGTAGCCTTGAGCTGAAGAGCTCAGTGACAGCATCCAGGCCCAGAGTTCAAGCTCCATGAACAACCAAAAAAAAAAACAAAAGAAAACAAAGCAAACAAAAAAACCAAAAACAAACAACAAATAGCAACAAAAAAAAAACCAGAAAAGAAGAAAGGAAGGAAGCCAGAAGTAGAGCTGTGGCTTAAGTTGTAAAGTGCTAACCTTGAATATAAAAGCTCAGGGACAGCTTCTAGGCCCTAAGTTCAAGACCCAAGACTTGTGCGCGCGCACACACACACACACACACACACACAACCCACAGGCATACATGTATGCACACACAGACAAAAAGAAAAAATATTTGAGTAACTCAGTAGCAATATTTTTTATAATGTGAAAGGGGCACATGGATTTATTTTTTATTTTTGTTTGGTGTGGGGCTTGAACTCAGACTGGGCATTATCTCCGGGCTCTTTTGTTCAAGCCTAGTGCTCTGCCACTTTGAGCCACAGCTCTACTCCCAGTCTTTTGAGTGATTAATTTGAGATGAGTCCCATGGGGGACTTTTCTGCCCAGGCTGGCTTTGAACCATGATCCTCAGATCTCAGCCTCCTGAGTAGCTAGGATTACAGGAGTGAGCCACCAGTGCCTGGCTGAATTCTTGTACTTTTAATGAATACTTGAAGTACTTCAGGGAAGTCTAACAATAGGAGAAAATTTAAAATCAATTGCATTAGTTTGTGGAGAATGTTAGTTTGAGAATTGAAAGTGAGCCAGTGAGGTGGTTTGAATGTGTCCCCCACAAAATCCTTAGGTTGGAAGCTTAATCCTCAATCTCATATGCTAACAGTATTTTGAGGTGGAATCTGGGGAAGTAATAAGGAATAAATGAGATCTTGGCAATGTGGTGTCAAAGATGGATTAAGAGACCTCGTAGGAAGAGCTAGAGAGGCTCCAGCAAGCATGCGCATTCTGTCTTCCCATATGATGCACACTATGCCATGCTGACGTAGCAGGCAGGCCCAACCTGTGTTATTGCTGGCTTTGAGATCTTTGACTTCCTGACTTCCAGATCCTTACATGAATAATTTGCTTTTCTTTATGAATTACTCAGTCTTTGATTTCGTTAAACCAGCAGACATAGATGAATTCCATGACTGACAGCCTTTAAATACACCAAGACCTGTGTAGATAAGAGGTAGAAAACTACAAGCCAGACCAACGTTGGCTGAGATGTGGCCAACTCAGGACCCCTGCAACGTCCCTCACATTGTGGTTTCCATCACACAAAACATTGGGAGGAGGGATATGCAATGTGCAATCTTACAGATTGAGAGTCGACTTTTACTGTGCCAAAGTGCATAGTAAACACTCTGTTTTTATTGTCACTTATTTTAGTACTTTAAATGATATCATGAGTTAAAGGACATTGGCAATTTAACCCCAGCTTAATCAGTGTGGAGGCAGGCAAATAACCAATGAAGCAAAGACAACTTTTCCCCCCCTAGTCCTGGGGCTGGAACTCAGGGCTTAGTTGCTATTCCTGAGCTTCTTTTACTCAAAGCTAGCACTCTATCACTTGAGCCACAGTACCACATCCAGCCTTCTCTGTTTATGTAGTACAGAGGAGTCAAACTCAGGGCCTCATGCATATTAGGCAGGCACTTTACCACTAAGCCACATTCCCAGCCCAGCAAAGATAAACTTTAGAGTGCACAAAGATTCCAATAAATGCTTGATGAATAACTAAATTATTTAATGCATCTGCAAAATGGGTCTACTCATGCAAGAAGCAGTTAGGTTCTCTCTGTGGAGAAGAATATGAACCAAATGCTTAGAAGCTAGTCTGTGCTGATGTGAAATGGGACTATCATTTTACAGTCTGACTACACTCCACACTATAGGCAATTCTAATTAGAAACTTCAACCCAAATGTTTCTGTCACATAAGATATTTCAAAAGTGTTTATTTAACAGAAATACTGGATTACAATGGGAAATTTTATTTTCAAGATTACTTAGAAGACAGTGTTAGGGAAGACATTGTATCTCACCCAAATTCATGTATTGAAGTCTTAACTCCCAGTTTAAAATATATATTTAAAATATATCATATATTACATATATTATATATGTAGACTGGGGGGAGTGGTGATGCTAAGAGGAGTACTTGCTTTATAATGTAAAAAACAGAACTTGTTTTGAAGGTAATAATGGAAAGTTATGGAGTTGTTTCCTGTTTTTTTTTTTTGGTTAAGCTACATGGGCTACCTGTGTGTTGCTATCAAAAGTTAACTTTAACTGGTGATAGGTTGCACAGAGTGTAAAATTCGTGAAACTATTAATCTACACAAGTGTCCCCTGTATATGCTTCTCTACGTGTGGTATTCTTTGATTAAAAGTTTAGGAACTCTCTTCTGAGGGAACAAGGGAAACCTGTCGAACTCTCTCTCTCTCTCTCTCTCTCTCTCTCTCTCTCTCTCTCTCTCTCTCTCTCTCTCTCTCTCTCTCCCTCCCTCCCTCCCTCCCTCCCTCTCTCTCTCTCTCTCTGTCACCAGTCCTAGTTGAACTCAGGGACTGGGCACTGTCCTTGGACATTTTTTGCTCAAGGCTAGCACTCTGCCACTTGAGCCACAGCACCATTTCCAGCTTTTTCTGTGTATGTGGTTCTGGGGAATCAAACCCAGGGCATCATGCATGCTAGGCAAGCACTCTACCACTAGGCCATGCTCCCAGCCATACCGGTGGAATTCTCTTAGCTGAAATCAGAAGCAGGGAGGAGGTAGTGAGGGCCCTTGTGTTGCATTCTGTTGTTCTGGCTTTTGAAATGAAAAAGGGAGGTGGTTCTCACACAGATGAGGCAGCAGAGTGCTGAGTACAGAACCACTGACTCTTGACTGGTAGACCAGTGGATCAAGGATGAGGACATATGGCCTATCCCAAGAGCTTGGAGACTGTTTTCTTAGTGATGGTGATCTGGGCCTCCTAGGGCATGACAGCGGACACCTCACTAATCACTACTACTGAGGTAAGGAAGGAGAATTTCTCCGTCCTTTTAGCAGTATGTGCAGGGTCAGAAGCAGGCTGTTCTCAGTGGTGACAACAGATCCTTCTGCTTACAGAACTGTGCCAATGGTCACAAGAGAGAGCCAGGTCCAGTGATAAAGAGTAAAGCTATTGCCTTGCGTCTCCACTGAGAGTTATTTTAAGGCTCAGGTGTTTGCTGTTGAACATATATGTGCTTGGTCCATAGTTGTAGAGAGACATTTGATGGAGAGATAATGCGCAGATCTTTCAACGTAAGTAAGGAACTCCCTATTCCAGTGGACATCTGTAAACCTAGAGCTTGGAAGGCTAAGGGAGGAGAATTGAGAATTTGAGGCTTAGGCAGACAACATAGTAAGACACTGACTCAATACGTACATCAAATGGTACTAAAGTCAAGCTAACATTTCTATTACATGAACACTGTTCAGGTGTGTATGCTTAGAAATTGTTTATTATTTTAAGATGATACTTGAGTTTGACTTTAAGGCATCATACTTATTACATTGTGCTACTCCTTCAGTCCTTAATATATATAATTATAAGTATGTATATAATTTTATACATTACACACACACACATATATGTGTGTGTGTGTTGTGTGTGTGTTTGTGTGTGTGTGCTGGAGGTGTGACTCAAATGGTATAGCACTAGCCCTGAGCATAGACACCACACAGGAGTGTGAGGCCCTACGTTCAACTCTAATACTGACACAAATATATGTACATGTGAATGTATATGTAGATATACACACATAAGTTCTCTTTCCACATGTATATATATATATATATATGCTCTAATTTTTCAGTTGTTGCTAATACAGAATATAAACTGTTAAGATTTTTTAAATCCTGAACTCAGGGCTTTATACTTCCTTGGCTTGCTTGCTAACCATGACTGGTGCTCTACCACTTGAACCACACCTCCAGGCTTACTTTTGTCTGATTACTTTAGAGATGAAGTCTCACACATTCTATTGCCTGTACTGGCTTTGAACCATAGTCCTTTGATTCCAACATCCTGTGTAGGTAAGATTACAGGTGTGAGATGTACGGTAGATCATATAATTGAAGCCCATTATTACCATTTGTTACATTTTTTCAGCAGCAGTGGTTTGCATGTATGTGTGTATGTGTTTGTGTGCATGTGAGTATGTGTGTGTTAAATTTTCTGTATCAAAACTGCAATATAATACATGCAAAGATACTATGGCAGAGTTTTGTTAGAATTGAATGGCATATTGATAAATATATTGTTTTGCTGTTTTAAAGTATACATGGGTATAAAGGTCAATGAAAAACATGTTTGTTCCACATTCCAAATTTAATTGGATGTATTTCTTGCAAAGAAAAATGAAGAGCAAAGAAAAGAGAGAAGAATGCAAATGAGGTAGGAAAAGGACAAGGAAATGCATAACCTAGATTCTGTGAGTGTTTTGATTCATAGCCATTTTAACTAAAATATATTCTGGCTGTAAGATGTGCAACTGGTTGCTACATTTTTCATTTGAGTGTTGCATTTACATAAAGAAGCTAGCTTTCAAAATGTCAGCCAGCAGCCAACTCAAGAAAGGAAGATCTGTCTGACTTTGTGACTAGTTTAAGTGACGATATCCTGAGGTAGTGGGTAGAGGTCAAACCCTGGACACATTGTTCTAGAAATTCATCCATGATTGATCTGATTCTTAGTGTATGCTGTATTTCAATCCCTTATGTCAGGCTTGCAAAGGCACTGGGAACAGAAAGCCTTAGTTCCATGAACTAACTGGAAGATATATAGGCTTAAAGTACCAAGGAAATATTTTCTCAGAAAGGTAGAATATTTTACATGTTCTGCCTGTGACATATACTCTTTTAGAGGTGCAAAGAGTGCCCACTATCCTATAAGCTTTTATTTTTTCATATATTTTTATTGTAATTAATAGAAGGGTTACATTATATTTGCCAGATAGGAGGTGCATTAATTCACATACATTGATACTCTTTCTCTTGGTCCCAATTTCCCTCCCCCCTCCCACTCACACTATTTAATGACTTCTAAGACTCCCTAGTCAGTGGGATTGGTAGACTTGCTCTTATTGAAAGCATTTCCATTTGATTGGGCCTCCCTCTTCTAGGTCCTTTGTCTCCAGATATGTCAGTTAGCTTCCCATTACTATGCTAAAATACCTGAGGAATGATTTGGCTGGAAGTTTGGCCTAGTGGTAGAGTGCTTGCCCAGCATGCACAAAGAATCAGGTTCAATTCCTTGTTACCACATACATAGAAAAAAGCCAGAAGTGGTGTTGAGGCTCAAGTGGTAGAGCTCTAGCCTTAAGAAAGCCCAAAGACAGTGCTCAGGCTCTGAATTCAAGCCAGGACTGGCAAAAAAAAAAAAAAAAAAAAAAAAAAGAAAAAGAAAAGAAGAAGGAAAAGATTTATTTTGTTTCACTGTCTTAGAGATTCCAGACCATGATCAGGGAGAGACATTGCTTTTAGGCCTCTGGTGAGGTGCCAGAGTGCTATGGTATAGAGTTTGTAGTAGAGCAGACTGTTCACTTTATGAACAGGAAGCAAAACAGTCAGAAAGGGACTAGTCTCCCACAATTTCCTTTGTGGGCACACTCCCCAAGGATCTAAGGACATCCCTCAATGCCTCACTTCTAAAGGTTCCATTCATTCTGTGGGGAAAGCCCAAGCCCAAACTATACCACCAATGAATTGTTGGACCTGTCTGCTATTTTAGAGCAGAATAAACATTGATCGGTGGTCCTCTTTATTATAGATAAAAATACTTGGCCTCTCTTATTTAATAAAAAATTCTTCTGGACATTGGTGGCTCACCTCTGTAATCCTAGCTATTCAGGGAGCTAACATCTGAGGATCTTGGTTCAAAGCTAGTGGAGGCAGGAAAACCTAAGAGACTTACTATCATCTTTAAATCTCCAATTAATCAGCAAAAAGTCAGAAGTGGGTATGTAGCTAAAGTGGTAAAGTGCCAGCTTTGAGCTAAAAAGTCAGGCATGGACATAAGACACTGAGTTCTATACCTAGGACCAGGTGTGTGTGTGTGTGTGTGTGTGTGTGTGTGTGTTTTAAAGACTGATAAGGGTGGATAGGAAAGGAATGTTTACACTCTGTGTGAGGAATGTAAAGTGGGGCATAATGGAGAACAGTATGGAGGCTCTTCAAAAGCTAAAATTGAATCTACCCTAGGATCCAGTGCACCCACTTCTTGGTACATATCCAAAGGAAATGAAACCAGCATATGAAAGAGATACCTGTGCACACCCATGTTTATTGCAATACTATTCACCATAACTAAGATACAGAATCAGAATCATTTGAAGTAGATTTGCTAAGTGAAATAAGCCAGACCCAGAAAGACAAATATGGCAAGTTTTCTGTCATAAAGAGTATAAACTAAAGGCTGGGAATGTAGCTCAGTGGTAGAGTGCTTGCTTAGCATGCACAAAACCCTGGGTTTGATTCATCAGTATCATATACACCGATAAAAGCCACAAGTGATGCTGTGGCTCAAGTGGTACAGTGTTAGCCTTGAGAAAAAAGTGTTGAAGGACAGTGCCCAGGCCCTCAGTTCAAGCCCCAGGACTGGCAAAAGAAAAGATAATAATTATAAAAAGAACATAAACTAAGAAGGTTAGCCTTAAAGTCGAATAGTGATCACTAGAGATAGAGAAGGATATATAAGGGGAGATGGAAGGAGAGTGGTTGAATTTGATCAGTTCATACTGTGTGTATGAATGGAACTAGCACACCGAATGAACCCAATTATAATATACAATAATATGTGTTAATTAAAAAAAATAGTCAAACCAAGACATGTGAAAGGATATCAGTGTATGTGAATTAATGCACCTTCTATCAGGCAAATATCATGTAACCCTTTTATTAATTACAATAAAAAAATAGTCAACCTCCCATTAGGAAGAGTCCTTTCGGGCATTATCATTGCATTGTATTATTCTTTTGCAGGATGCACTTTGGGAAAAGTTACTTGAGAGCAGCTGGAGGGAAGTGGGATGGTAAGGTATGAATTGGTGAGGGTGGAAGCTAGATTTCAGCAGGGAGTCCAACTAGAAAGCTGTGGAAATAGCACAGATAGGAGATGCTTGAGGCTGAACTAGGGCAGTAGGGGTGGGGATAAAGAGGAGGAGGTGAGCTGAGAAATATGTCAGTCATCAGTGCAGCTGGTTAATGACTAATTAGGTCAGGAAGAAAGAGGAACTCCTCTGCTTTTGGCTTCCGTGACGGGTTGGATGATGATCCCTGAAGTTGAGAAACTAGGCTGTTTCTTCTGATGCCGGTTGGGTTGACCCAGGGGGGCTTAGGCGAGAGCCATGTCGGGGTTCTGAAGGCCTCTACCCTCCAGCTGTTGATCATCGTTCATGGCCAAAAAAGTGATTTTTATCCCAAGGTTATGAAATAGTTTTGTTCTAGATTGTTGGGACTGAACTGGATTGATGGATCATTATATATGTATGTATATATATACATATATATAAATATATATGTATATACATTATTGCCAAGGCACATATATGCATGCACGCATGCACACACATACACACACATGCACACACACACACACACACACACACACACACACACACACACGAACACACATACACATGCTCAGCCCATTATAATTTTTTCCTTGGAAGATAAATCTAGCAGGTCTTATATATTTTTAAAGGAATCAAAATGCGACAATGGAGACTGTCTTGTTTTTGTTTTTGTTTTTGTTTTTTTCTGCCAGTCCTGGGCTTAAGCTCAGGGCCTGAGGACTGTCCTTGGATTTTTCTCAAGGCTAGAACTCTACACTTGAGCCTCAGCACCACTTCTGGCTTTTTCTAAGTATGTGGTACCAAGGAATTGAACCGGGTCTTTGTGCATGCTCTGCAAGCACTCTACCACTATGCCAAACTCCTGGCCCAAGACTGTCTTCTTTTATATTTCTAACTGAGCTTTATTGACTATAAACAAACAGGTAACAATGTGAATTTCCTTCCCACTCTATACTCCTTGTGTGTGTGTGTATGTGTGGGTTGTGTGGCTTGAACTCTGGGCCTGGGCACTGTCCCTGAAGTCTTCAGCTCAAGGCTACCTCCCTACCCTTTGAGCCTCAGCCCCACTTCCCATTTTCTAGTAGTTAATTGGAGATAAGAGTCTCTAGTTCTTTAGTGCCTGGACTGGCTTTGAACTTCGATCCTTAGATTTCAGCCTTCTGAGTAGCTAGGATTACAGGTGTGAGCCACCGCTCCCGGCTTCCCACTCTTTACTCTTAAAACCCTATTTTGTAGGTCCACCATTTTTAACAGTGTGTGTGTGTGTGTGTGTGTCTGTGTGTGGTGGTCCTGGGTGCTGTCCCTGAGCTCATTTGCTCAAGCTCTGGCTCTATCACTTGAGCCACAGATCTACTTCTGACTTTTTTGGGGGGGGGGGAAGTTCATTAGAGATAAGAGTCTCAGAGACTTTTCTGCTCAAGAGCTGACTTTGAACCACGATTCTCAGATCCCAGCTTTGATTATAGTTGTGAGCTTTTGGCAGTTAGTTTTTAAATGACAGTTTATTACATATAGTTCACATCCTATGTGATTTATCTAGTTAAAATGTATAATCTAGTGGTTTTATTATATTTATAATTGTACAGCCCTCACCACAATCAGATTTAGAGCATTTTAATCTGAGATTAGAGACATGGCTCATTTGGTTAGAGCACCAGCCAGTTGGTGAAACAGCAGGTACTGAGTTCAAGTCCTTGTCTCAGATCTAAAAAAAAAAGAGAGAAAGCATGAATTAGAATGTCTCTCCACTGTGCCCCAGTTTCTCATCCCTGGACTGTCTCTCCCCCTTGGCCTGTTCTGGACATCTCATTCATGGGAATTCACATGTATGTAGTGACTGGCTTCTTTCAGTTAATATTCTATTTTTAGGAAATATCCACATTGCAGCCTCCCTCAGTGTTTCCTTCCTTCTACTTCCACAGTTCATTGTGTGCACAAGACACTTAGAAACAATCTCTTCATCATTCAACAGTTTCCACTTTGGGGTTGTTCTAAGTGTTCATCCTGCCTTAAACCTTTGTGTACAAGTTCTAATGGCTTCTTGATAGGTCACATGAAAATGTGAGTCAACTATTATTTAAGATACACCAAAGATATATCAAAGACTCAAAATGTTTTAGAATCTCACACTACTGAATTTGGGGCAATGTCTTAGTTACTTCTGTATAATCCAGATCTGGTCATTGTGGTCTGTCACACTATACAAGTAAACAGGGCTCCATTTTAAGTTCCAGAATGAAGCGGGGATGCCATTCCCTCCTTTTCAGAAGCTCTTATTCACTCTTATCCCTTGGTAGATGTTTCACTGGGCAAGGTACACCTTTTATTCTGTGTCTTTGCAGCTTTTTCAAATTTCTAAACTCCCATGTCAGTATCTGCTGTAACTTTTGGGCATTAACCAACTGCATCTTTCCATTTCCTGTGTCTGCATTTTATCTATGGAATTATAAGACTATAAGGGACAGGGAACAAGTCCTGCCCATCTTTTTTGTTCCTCTTTCCTTAACTCCAGTAGGTAAGGACAGAGAGATGAATAACACATGATAACTTCATGTTGAGTGAGTGAAGAGGCTTGTAGCTCTGTGATGATGATAAGCTCACGGGTAGTGAAATGGGCCAGATTGGCACCAGGCAATGAAGAAATGGTGAGTGTCGTCAGTTAAACAGGTGCAGCTCTGTAATTGTGAGAGATGCCCTGGATGAGTTGCTGACTTGTCACAGAAAGAGCTGAAAGACATTCTATTTAGAAACAATCCTGTCTGTTCATTACATGTTCTCTTCATTTCTTCTTACTTGTTCTCATTTGCAAGGACATGCTCAGGGACATTGTTTTGAAAATAGAATCCTTGCTACTTCCTCTCTTTTATTTCCAAGCTCAGATTGTAATTTAGCAACTGTATCATTATCAGAGCCATTCTGTCTGTGATGGCCGTATTTGAAATCTCTGTGACTGGGCAAACAAGGTCAGCTCTTTGAATGGGCCCCATACAAATGAATCTCATCTTAATCTCTGAAGCCACAGGAAAACAAACAAAACAGTATAGGAAATCAGAAAGATAAGATAATTTAAAAAAGAACAAAGATGTTTTTCTGGCACTTATTCTTTAGATCTATCACTATGAGTGAGAGAATTAGACAAATCATTCTAGTTTGTTCTTTTTATTTGTAATTATTTTGTTGTATTGTAGAGTTGATATATAGATGGGTTACAATTACATGAATCAGGTAATGAGTAATGTGCACAATTCTTTTTGAGCCATATCTCTCCTTCTGTCACTGTCTTCTGGTCTTTCCCTCCTGTCCCTACCCACAAGATATCCGGTTCATTTTCCATTGAGTGTCTAGTGAGTGTCACTGTTGTATTTGTTCACCCTTGTTCCACCTTTAATGTGCCCTCCTTTACCCTCCCAAATACAAACTAACAAACAAGACAAAAGAAAAAGGAAACAAAAACAGCAACAATGACAACTAAAATATCTCATTTCCTTTTCTTGGAGTTAATTTCATAGAATATTATTTTACATGGTCACCTGCACATAGCTATAAAGCCTTTGTCTCCCACTTTTATGCATATCCTCCTTTGGCTTTTGTATGTTAATGGCTAGCGTCCTATGCAATTTATTGTGTCCCAGTGTGAACATAATATATATATATATATATGCACATTTAGCGTGTTTACTTGTAGATTTATAGGCATACTCTAGTTGCCACAAATGAGGGAAACCATGAAGCCCATGTTTCTTTGACTCTGGCTTAATTTACTTAATATTTTTTCCATCTTTCTATTCCTTAATTAATGGTACATTATCATTCTCTCTGATGGATGTATAGAATTCTGTTGTGTATGTATGCCACATTTTCTTGGTCCATTGTCCACTGAGGGCCATTTAAGTTGATTCCATATCTTGGCTTTGGTAACCAATATGCAAAAAATATGGTTGTGCTGGTGTGGCCTTGTTTGTGGTTTATAGGATAAATGACCAGGAGTGGGATTGCTGGGTCACAGGAAAGTTAGTCTTTTGAGGAGCCTCCATACTGCTTTCCAAAGTAGTTGAACCAGTTTATAGTCCCACCAACAATGTGAGGGTTCCCTTTTGGTCACATCCCTGACAGCATTTGTTATTGTTTGATTTCCTGATAAATGGCGATTTTAATTGGAGAGAAGTAAGATCTCAATGTAGTTTGATTTGCATTTCTTTTCATGGCTAGAGATCTTGAAAACTTCTTCATGTGTCTATTGGCCATTTCTTGTTCTTTCTCCGCAGAGTCTTTCTTTAAGTATTTAGCCCATTTATTGATTGGGTTGTTGAGGTTTTGTTTTTTGTTTTTTTAAATTTGTGAACATGTATTTTTTTCAGTTTTTAATAGTTTATTCTTCCTATTCGGAGGCCCTAAATATATTTGTCTACAAATCACATTTTGTCACATAAAAAGCTTTTTTTTTTTTTTGGTGCATGGTTTCTCTTCCTAGGCTTTCTTTTCTTTCTCCTGTTCTCTCATCTTGAATTCTATACCCAAGCCACATCCTCTCAATAACTTTTATTTTACAGTTAGCCAATAGACTAATAGAGTGATGTTCTATGCTTATTTTCTTTCTTTTAATTGTAATGTATAGAGGGGTTACAGTTATATTTGCCAGATAGTAGGTGCATTATTTCTCACACATTGATACCCCTTCTCATGTCTTTTTATCCTCTTTTCCCTCCCCTTACCCCCTCTCAATCATCTTGTTTTCCCTCCTCCCCTTTCCTATTTCAAATAAACAAATAAACATATATACAATATACCAGGTAACAAAGTCAGATACAGTAATAATATGAGATTAACCAAAGGGCAACAAAGGAGAAATAACATAGTGCATTAAGAACAACATTCACATAAGACAAAGTTCTTGTTTCCATGTCCTGAAAATCCTTTCATTTAGCCTCATCTTATATGGCCTTATGTATCTCAGTTTTGTGCTATTGTAATCCTCTGCTAGGAGAGTTCTAGAGTGTACTAATTATTATAAATGAGGGAAACCATTGAGCCTCTGTTCCTTTGAGTCTGGCTTACTTCACTTAATATGATTTTTTTGAGTTTTGAGTGTTTATTTTGGGGAGTTTAATTTTTTTTTGAGTTCTAAGTATGCTTTAGATATGAGACCCTTACCTGATGTGTCACTAATGAAGATTTTGTCCCATTCTGTGAGATTTCTTACTTATCTTTCTAACTATGTCCTTTGCTGTGCAGAGCCTCTTCTGTTTGATACAATCCCATTCATCCAGTCTTTCCTTGATGTGTTGTGATTCTAGATCTTTGTTTAGGAAGTTTCACCCCTTATTGCTCTTGCTAGGAATTCCAGCACTATATTAAGAGAAGCAATAAGAGGGGTGGAGAGAGTGACATCTTTATCTCATTCCAGATTTTAAAGGGAATGCTTTTAGCTTTTCCCCATTAAGAATAATGCTGGTCATATAAAGTTTGTCATATAAAGCTTTTATTATATTGAAGGATGTTCCATGGATTACTAGCTTTTCCAGAGCTTTTATCACAAAGAGATGTTGAATCTTGTCAAATGCTTTTTGTGCCTCTGTTGAGATGATCATGTGGTTCTTATCCTTGCTTCTGTTGATGTGTTGAATTACATTAATTGACTTGCATGCCAACAATCAGTTTTGTGACCCTGGAATGAATCTCATTTAACTGTAATTTATGATTTTAGGGAGTGGTTGAATTTGGTTAGCAGTATTTTGTTGAAGAGTTTTCCTTAATCTCCTTTAACTAGGGTGGCTGCTTTTTCATTGTTCTCCTTTGTCATCGCTTGTACTTCATGTAGCTTCTTGTTTGTAGTCTCCATGGATTCTTCCATTATTCCTTGGTTAAGCTCATCATGCTTACAAATTGTCTTGTGTGTCATTTCAAAATTTTCATTAATTAATGAGCAATGCTTTTAGTGTATACTGTGAAGTATCCTCTAGTTCCCTGTTTTCTTGCTCTGTTGTCTGATTGTTTTCTGTCACATTGTATTTCCTTGGATTTACACATTCCTAGTATTTTTGTGGTGTGTTCTCCTCATTTAGAGATCCTTTTGGTTTGTCTTTTGGGAATCTGTGATCTGATTAAGCTATTTTCCCCCCTTAGTTGACTAGGCAGCTGGTATTATGTCCCTTTGTTGAGATTTACTTACCTGGCTTCAGCGTTTGTAGGGATCATTGGGTGGAGATACAGGGTTCGATTATGCTGTGGAATTGTACTGTGAAACATTTTCTATAGAGCCGGGTGTGGTGGCTCACGACTGTAATCCTAGCTTTTCAGGAGGCTGAGATCTGAGGATCAAGGTTCAAACCAGCCTGGGCAATACAAAGCCAAGAGACTCTTATCTCCAGTTAATCACTAGAAAATGGTAGGTGGGACTGTGGCTCATGGGTAGGGTGGTAGCCTTGCGCTGAAGAGCTCAGGGGCAGCACCCAGGCCTCATGACCCCCCCGCCCCTACCAACTGCCTATAGACACATGAAGAAATGCTCAACATCTCTGGCCATAAAAGAAATGGAAATCAAAACAAAAATTGACTGTCAGATGAAAGTATTGAGGCTGTGAAGTAAGAATAGGGTGGTAGTTTTCAGGGGAATCAGAGGAGAAAAGAAGGAGATGAGGACAGGGAATGAGTATGGTAGAAGATATGAATAAAGGAGAGGACGGAGGAGGAGACAGGAAAAAATACAATGAAAGGAAAGAGCAAAGAAGAAATTTAAAAAAAACCCCAGAATCCTTGTATTCTATAAGTAAAAAGAAATTGGGTTAAGCTCCGTAAACCCTAATGCTGCCTTCTCTGTAAGGCCTGTTAAATTTTAGCTCTACTTTTGGGACAGAAAGGTGATATAAGGAAGAGTAGCATATTTTATTGTGTATATTACAAAAAACAGTATAAATTGTATAAATACATATTCAAATCATCATATCAGTAGACCCAGAACATTCAACTCGGAGATTTGCATTATTTAAAAACCAAAGAAGAGAAAGAGAAAAAGGGAGAGAGAAATTAACAAACAAGCAAGCAAAAAAGAAGCTGTCTGCTCAACATATGAGAGATCAGGGCTGTACCAATTTCTGTGGGACTGGCCTGGGTTAGGACCGCTTTAGAGGAATATCCTCAATTCTGAGTTGTATTTCAATTCCAGTTGCTACTAGAGCTAAATGTAGCTGTTCCCATAAGAGACCCTGGTTGGGAAATACAATGTTTTTCAGCCTTCTTTCCTGGGTAAAGGTGGGTCCTGGTATTGTTTTCCTAGGTGTCTCCCTGGCTGCATGCTGCTCCTAGGTTGTGTGGTGTGATTTCTTCAGTATTAGAGTGGTCCTCTGCTTGAAATTTGATTGTTGGCATTTCAGGTGGATCCTCCTACATCTTTTTGCATGGCCTGGAGCAGCACGGGTCTGAGGCTGCAACATCTCAGTGGGGGTCTGCATATGGTTTCTCCACTGTTCTTTATGCTTTTGCTTTTCCGCCATGAGATTTCTTCTGTATTAGAATGAGTCTTGTTTAAAGGATCTCTTGAGGTGAAGTGTGTGCTAAGACACCTAAGAGAGTTTGCCTGTGATGATGCCACCATCTTCCCAGAGATCTTGATTATATATCTATTATCATCAAATAGTTGTACAAAGGACTTGCCATTCAACCAAGCATTTATGAATCTTGATGGATGTCATCTCTTTCCTCCTTCTCTCCCATCCTCCTCAGCCCTCCCCCTCCCCTCAGTTTTCTTAATTTTGTAGGATATGCATTGAATTGCATGATTCCGTTCTTCTTTCCTTATTCTCTAGTTGATTCTGTGTTAAACTTCCACAGAATTAATTATGCCTAAGTAAAACTGCTCTGTAAATCCATTGTTTTTATTTCTGTGTGATGGTGAAAAGAACTCAGAATCAGGATGGTGTCTGTTGGTTGTTTTTATTCCAGTTTGGACTGGAGAGCTCAAGGAAGGATGTAGAGGCAGAATACATAACATGGAGTAGTTTTGGTAGTTACTTCAGGGCAATGAGTAGAATGATGGTAGATCCTCTGGATTCATAGTGTCTTTCATCTTATTTGACAAATCATTTACCTTCTTTGACAAAGTGTTTACCTTCCTATTTCCTTAGCAGTAAAATGGGAATGACAATATTCTTACATGATTATGATTTGAATGATATCACTCTAGATAACATGAAGAGAGTTTAAAAAGTTTAATGTTATAATAATTTAATAACATTTTGTTATTGCTCTTAACAATTGAAAAATGGCTTAGAGGAACTGAAATCAGAATGAGGGGGTTTAGCACAGAATAAACGTAGTCACATCAAAAGATTTGCAGTCATTGAATTAGTATGTTTAAAAACTCATTAAATCTATTGTTACTGTATCTGACTTTGTTGCCTGGTATATTGTATATACATATATTTATTTATTTATTTGAAATAGGGAAGGGGAAAAACAGATGATTGGGAGGGGATGAGGAAGGGAAATGGGGACAAAAACATGAGAAGGGGTATCAATGTGAGAGAAATAATGCACCTGTTACCTGACAAATGTAACTGTAATCCCTCTATACATTATCCTAACAATTAAAAAACTCATTAAACCAGTAACATTTATGTCAGACTAATATAACCAGTATAATAGTTATCATCTGCTGAGGTAGATTTGTTCCCTTATTTTTCACAATGAACTTTTTTAGTCATCTATTGAATATGTTGACCTGGGTGCTGGTGGCTCATTTCTGTAATCCTAGATACTCAGGAGGCTGAGATCTCTGAGGACTGAGGTTCAGAGCTAGCCTGGGCATGAAAGTCTATGAGACTATTATCACTGGAAGTGGTGCTGTTACTCAAGGGATAGGGTGGTAGCCTTGAGCTGAAATGCTCAGGGACTGCACCCAGGCCCCATCACCCAACAAAAAAAGAGAAAATGTTGGAGATTTGTCTAAGATCACACATAAATAAATCATGGAACCAGGATTTGAATCCAAGTGTCTGACTCCAGAGCCTCCTCCTAAGAGGCTGAAAAGGGTTTAAGGTGACTGGAAGGCATAACACGGCAGGTTGGATGGAAAAGCAGAACAGGAGTGAAGGGACTGGGATGAGCTGTGTCAGCCTTGTTTATGGAATCGAGAACTGTGGACTCATCTTTCATGCAGGAGAGATTACTGCCTCTCAAAAAGGGGCTTCGTTTGTATTGGGAAAATTCTGGGGATATGTTCCCATTACAGCATCCTTCTACTGTTGGAATTCCTATTGAATTCTTATTGGCAAAATTGTTTGCCTTCATTCAGTTCTCCCTAAATTCTTTCATTTTAGGAGAGAAACTGTCTTCCTCATATTCCACCTGATACTTGTTCACTTGTTTTCTCTCTCCATGCCCCGCCCATTCTTCTCCATAAGCCATTTGCTAATTTTTTCATCTTCTTATTCCGTCAGGTCTGAGCACTTGAGAACCTGCTAGCAAATGTATGAACAAATTCAGAAGTCATTTTTCCTCTTCCTCACATAGTTGCCTGCTATTTACCCCTCATCCTTAGGAATGTAAATGTTTCACAGATTTTTGAGTAAATAGTGCCAGAGGATGAATCTCTTTCATTACTAAACACACTTTTCATCCAGCTGACATTTTCTCCATCGCAGTCCTTTTTACCATGAAGGAATTGGGGCATTGATTTGCATTCTGGTGCAAGCTCTTCTCTCATTCTGGGGTGACCTGTTAAATTCTGGGCTAGCTGCTTCTGCACTTTTTTTGTCTGGAGCCTCTAGAATTATAGGGGACAATTATTAGTCATTTGAAATATACTCTGGGCACGTTTGCATTTCCTTTGTGCTGTATTAGAAAGTGGTCAAGAGATAATAGGAAGGTGAGTTTCTGGTAGCAAGTCACCCTCACAGAGCTTTTTCCAGCCAATGCCTCATTCTTATTCTGTTGATCTTATCCTTAAGGCTGTTCAGGTGTGGTCTGTGTTTTATAGAAACAGTGACTTCAGAATCCAGTTTGGAGCTACTTTTTCTAAGTAACCCGTACTCTTCATTGAAGATTTAGTAAGAACTGTGGGTTTTC
This sequence comes from Megascapheus bottae, assembly GCF_031878675.1. Lineage (NCBI taxonomy): Eukaryota > Metazoa > Chordata > Mammalia > Rodentia > Geomyidae > Megascapheus > Megascapheus bottae. The sequence goes on from NC_143520.1 coordinate 26,822,617, forward strand.
AGGGCTGATCTGAGTGACATACGTGGGACATGGCTGGGGTACATCCAAAATGGACTGTTGTTTACATTGTTTGTTCTGTGAGTTGGGTATATTACAATGGTTCTCAAAATAAATTGTGTCCTATACTATTCTGAACATTTTGCCACAATATAATTGAATTCTCAGAAGGACAGATGAATTAGTTATGACTTCTGTTTTACAGATGAGGAAACTAAGGCACACTGGGTGAATGACTTTGGCTTAGTCATAGTTAAGTCTCTGAAGGCTCTAGTTTCCTGCAGTGCTAGTTCCCAACCTCTATGAAGTGCCCTGTCACTATTGACTAAATGAGGCCTCTCAGAAAGCCTGGAGGAATGCAGCTTCATTAGCTTCCTTAAGCAGAGCATCCCAGCCTCCACTCTTTTCTGATAGGAAGAAACAGGCGCCTTGTGGCACACTGCAGTGTGCAGGATGCCTCAGTCCTTTCGCTGCATCTCACAGGGCCTGCTTCTTCTCACTCAGGCCTCCATTTTGCCTGGACCTCATCTTGTACTCTGGCTTATGCTGTACATCTGTTGCCCCCCCCCCCACCATCCCCTACCCTCGTGGCAAGGTCTTTCAAGGTATAGAGGTTGATCTTATGATTCTCTTTGTTTCTACTTCACAGGGACTGGGATTATTATTTCCTTAAATTTCACCATTCCAAAGGAGCAAATGGATATCAGTTCTCACTGACCTCTCTGATTCTGCTGGCTCTGCTCAACTTGGCATCCTTAGGAGAAAATTGGCAAATATCATCTGTGACCATATGTCAATTCCTGAGAGTTTTCCCTGGCCCAGGTCAGCCTTGTAGAGGTTAGAGAGAGGAGGGTGAAATTGATTATAAGATTTTCAATAGAAGTGGAAGTCAAAGGGTAGCATGCCATCCTTGAGCAAAAGAGCCAAGTAAGAGCATGAGTTCAAGCTCCAGCACTGGCAAAATAAATAAATAAATAAATAAATAAATAAACATAAACACATTTTGTTTCATTGTTATTGTTGGTCATGGTGCCTGGGCAATGTCCCTGAGCTGTTTTGCACAAGGCTAGTGCTCTACCACTTTGAGCCACTGCTCCACTTACAGTTTTCTGTTTGTTAATTAAATATGAAAGTCTCATGGACTTTCCAATTTGGGCTGGCTTTGCACTGTGATCCTCAGATGAGCTAGGATTATAGGCATGAGCCACCAGCACCTGGCACCATTCCTTTTATTATATGACTTAAAGTTAGTGGCACTCAGTACATTCAAAGTGTGCAATCACCACCGTTTTCTAGTTCTATAGCATTTCCATTACTCAAATACAATCCTCTACCCATTAAATCTATCCTGCCCTCCCTTCCAGAATAACCTTTGCTGGATGCTTCATGTAAATGGAAGTCATATAACGTGTGACCATCTGTGCTTGACTTTTACTTAACATGATGCATGTTACAGTTTGAATCAGTACTTCCTTTGTGACTCATCAGTAATATTCCAGGGCATAGATCTGCTACCATCATCCACTAGTGGGCATCTGGGATGTTTCTACCTTTAGTTTCTGGGAATCATGCTGCTGAGAAAAGCCACACACTTTGGCTTACTTGAATAGCTGTTTCAAGTTATTTTGGGATTATATTTACAATTGTAATGATGTTTTGTTTTTCCATTAACTTTTTGAAATAGGACCAAAACATTTTTCATAGTGACTAAAAAAAAGGGTCATTTGTTTTGATTGAGATATTTAGGGCAAGACATCATGATGACAAGAAAGGAAATATAACTTTGTACAGGAATTCTAGCACATCCTAGATCATGACTAATTGTGTCTGGTATAATACTTTCTAGGGACCAGTATTGCACAACAAAAAAATGGCTGTATATCTATGTAGGAGCAGAGATTTCCTCTTGTTTCCCTGGTCCATCTCCACTGGGATTATCAGAATAGCCTCTCCATTTGTCTCTCTCCCTCTGACCTTGTTCTTATTCTAAGAACATCATTTTCTTTTTAAATTCAGTCTTGATCTTGTTATTCAATGCATAAAATCTTTCCATGCCTTTCTATAGCCTTCTGAATCTATTTCAGGTGCCTTTGTTGCTATGTTGGGACTTTAACACATTATTCTTGAATTCCTTAACCTCAGCTTCTACCTCTCTCCTTTAGCTACTCACATTTCAACCATATGACCTCCTTGTACGAACCTACGTGGACCACAGTCTTTCATATGTAGTGGCCTTTGCACATGTACCTCCATTCCCTGAAGGCCTGTTACCTGCTCTTCAAGGCTCACTTCAATGTTATATCTTTCCAAACACCTGTCCTGATTCCCTGGTCTGAACTTTTGAGACTCTGGTTTGGAATTCCTTGTGTATATCTTTGCATCTTGTAGACTTCTTATCCACTTCATCATGGAATGAAACAACTGAAATTGTTCTTGGTGAAAAGAAATTCTCTAGATGCTGCCTGGATGAGTTCTGTGCTATCCTAAGTTGGGATGATAGTTTCATCATTTTTCCTGTTGTCTGGAAGAGAACCAGTTCCCACTTAATGTTAGTTGAATGCAAGAAAGGGTGGAAAGAAAGATGGAGGGTCAAAGGAGAGAGGAACTGAGAAAGAGATAGGAGAAACAGGGAAGTATGGTGCCAAGTGCAGGAGTGCTCAGGGCATTTGGCCGGAATTGCTGTTTCTATTATTCTATTATTATTTCTATTATTCCCATGATATCAGTGTGTGTTTCAGATTTCCGGGTCAGAGCATAAAGAGACATCGAAGACCAATGCGGGGAATGGCTGACTCCTGCCTCTTGCTTGCATGGCACACATTTAATTTTATATGATTTCCACCTTTGCAAACATCTACCAGGTGATGCTGCTGCCTCATGCTTGCAGCTATACAGGAAGGACTTAGTCAGGAAATGCTGGGCTTGAGTGAGAAAAACTTTTTAAACCCCATGTCTATGAGAAAAATGACACCCGATTCATTGCTTATTTCTCATAAGGGATTTTTTTCTGTCTTTTTTTCTTTTATTGGCTGGTCCTGGGGCTTGATTCTGTCCCTGAGCTTCCCCACCTCCCACCCTTCAAGGTCAGCATTCTACCATTTCTAGGTTTTTGGTGGCTAATTGGAGATGAGTGTCTCATGGACTTTCCTGCTTGTGTTAACTTTGAATTGTAACCCTCAGAACTCAGTCTTCTGAGTAGCAAGGATTACAGGCATGAGGCCTGTAATCTTTTCAAAGCCAGCAGTCTCTACACGGGTGACACTGCCATACGTTGCTATACAAATGCCAAACATTGGAAGCCCAAGTGAATGCCAAGTGAGTCATTGCCTCCCAGAGGCTACAGCTCCTTCAGCAGAACATCCAATGTCCTCACCTCCTTCCTGCAGCCCCAAGCAGGAAAAGATTCCCAAAGTGCCCCTTCTGTGCTCCGTTGATCAACCTTTTCTCCCTTTTGAAGGCTACTGTTGCTTGTTTCTATAAACCAGACAAATCAGGCAGCAAGTTGACATTCTCATAATGGCATTGAAAATCTAGTGTCATCTGTCTCTCTGCTGGGCTCTTTATTGGCACAGGTGGAAGAGCTGGGTGGGCTCTGGGCAGACTGGGAGGGTGAGGTGGTGGTGCACACTCCCTCTATAAACCTCAATGCTGCATGCAGTAAACCTCACAGCTTTCTGCAAATCAAAGAACTTTTTCCTTCCAAAGCAAGCTCTGCAGTGAAAGTTTCCAGAAGCACGTTTGGCAGCTTCATAGAGATTCTCAAGGCCACTTGGGAACTATTTCTGATTTTTTTTTTTGCCTCTGTGCAATCCAGAATTCTTGCAGCAGCAATTCTTCAAGCATGATTCCTGGGGCCACGGGCCAGTAGAATCCTGTGGGAAGCTGGGTAGGAATGCAGTTTCTGGGCCCCCATTGGGGATCCAGCTTGGGTAGCAGTGAATGTTAATAGGTACTGTAGGTGAGTACTCTGCATATGTAAGTCTCAGGATCATAGTCTTACAGCTTCACACAGCAACGGGTCTTGAAGTAAGCAAGCACCCGGTATCTCTTGTTTATTTGCCTGGGCCATTTTTCTGTCCGATGTTGTTCTACTTGGGTGGACCTGTGGTCAAGATGACATAACCAGTCTTGCAGTACTTGCTGCTGGCTGTGGAGGGCTCTTGTGCAGACTGGACTTCATTCCTTTTTTTTTCAGCCAGGTTTCTTTTTCTGCTGCTTTGTCACCTTGGCCATATACACAGAATGTTTCCGTCCGGTGTCTCTCCTTGGGGGATTGGACTGAAGTCAAATCTCAGCTACAAGCACATGTCACAACAGAATTTGTATCATGTCACCAGAATTTGCTCAGATTTTTTTTTAAGGGCCTGGGATTACTATGGTCCTTTAATGTTATGATCTTCCTTCTATACAGACCTGTAGAAGGGACCTTCATAAGTCTGGGATGATTTCTGGTAAAATTACAAGGGAAAGACAGCTCTTGTCTGGATGTTACTTCTTTCTTTTTTTCTCTGCTCTCTGGCCCCTGTCCACTTTGTTCTGCCAGGTTTCTATAGCCCTGGGCTGGTCAAGACCCAACCTACAGCTCTGATTTTTTTCTGACTGTTGGCCACTCAGCAGGACTTCCCCATTGAGTAAGTAACACATGTCTTTAGAATTTTGTTAGCTGTGTTGATGATCTCATTGTAAAGTAGTAAGGCATGTTAATAATTTAAAGTATGCTCACTTTTTTTTGGTTACTAGACAAATGCACTACCACTTCAGTAAAACCCTCAGCTCTTTTTTTTTTTTTTTAGATGGGGTCCTCTCTAACTTTGCCTAGGCTAGCCTTCCCAATCCTTCTTGCTCTGTCTTCAGAGTATCTGGCATTACAGCTATGTACCACCATTCCTAGTGATCCAACCACATTTTAATAAAATTGGGAGTGCTACACTTAAAAGGAAACTGAATTGTCAAGAGAAAATTAAAAAGAAAGTTTAGCTCCTCTTTCACTTGGGCTTCCTGCCAGATTGTGTGATCTCTGCCTTAACCAATGGCTGCACACAGTATGATACCATCCACCAGATATCTCCAAAACCAAGGTGATGCTGGCACCAGGTCCTAGATTTCTAGAACCATGAGCCTTAAGAGAGCTCTTATAAGTCAATCCAGCTTTAAAGGTTTTGGTGTAGTAACAGAAAATGGGCTAACAAACTATACTACTTTCCATGACACTCATTGTCCAGGGTCTTCTAGTTTTGTGACCCCTCATACATCACCTCAGAATCCTTAACACTTGCTCTTTCTGAAGATTTACTTTAGACCTTGATCTTATTCTCTTTTCGTATTTTCCCTGATGGTCTTCTCTGTTTCATGGCTTTAAGCATTGTCACTCATTCTAGCAAATCTCATAGCTTCCTGTCTCTGATTTACCATCCAGTTGGTATTACACATCTCCAAATGCCTACCAGATATTTCCACCTGAGTATTTTTTAACTTCAATTCCATTTCCCTGGATATGTTCAGTACTCTATCAATTGCAATCACTCAATTCTGATAGCCTTTCTCTTGTTGTTTATCCTTCCATTTCCTTCTTGATTCTGTTAAATATCAACCCAGCTCAGACCTCATAAACTCATCACTGGATCACTGCCTTGGCTCCTTTCTGAACTGCCCACTGAACTTTATTCCACCCTTTGTTCATCTGCCTGATCTCTAACTATTTGCATGTGGCTACCACATACCGTGTTCTCCAAATGGCACCCAATTAATTCTTCAAGTCAAGTGATTCTCAAGAGGTTTTTACCTCTTCCAGATGCTTCTAGTTGGCAGTGCTCCTCTTGTGGGCTCCTAGAACTGAGCCCCAGATTAGTTTTGGGGGATGGGATGGATAAGAACTTTATATTCCGCTCACAGTACAGTCCCTTCTAAGTAATATCTGTGCTGTTTTAAAGTCATGATCTCATGATATATTTGGGCAGGTTTTTATTTGTTTTCCTCCCCAGAAATCAGTTCATTTATTTGTATTAAATTTTTATCTCATCCAATCTGTCGATCATTTCAGCCAAAACCCTCTATGTATTTCCTCACCTGCCTTTCTTTCTTAAATTTTCTGCCTCAGTGGCATGGGGTAAATTTGAGTACCAGTACCAGTTATGTCTTTAGTTGAGATCTGATTAGGATAGCATAAGCAGGATGTATTTGGAATCTAGACATTGGTGGTTTACACCTGTAAACCTGGCTACTCAGGAAAATGAGATCTGAGGATCACAGTTCAGAGCTACCCTGGGCAGACAAATTCTGTATGCTCTCATCTCCAATTAATCAGCAAAAAATCAGAAGTGGAGCTGTGGCTTAAGTGATAGAGTGTAAAGTACAGTGAGAATGTGATGCCTGAGTTCAAACCCTAGTGTTGGGATAAAAGGATGAAAGGAAGGACAGAAGGAAGGGAGGGAGGGAGGTAAGGAGGGAGGGAGAGAGAGAGAGAAGCAAGGCAAGGCAAAGGAAAGCAGAATACTGAAATCAAGGTGAATATCAAAATTGCTGTAAAGGCTATATTAAGGACACTTTAGGACTGTTTGTTATTCTTTCTGTCTAAAAGCTTCTTATGACTTCATTTATAACTGATTATATCCTCCAGAACGTCTTAAAGAGTCAGTACATTTCTCCAGGCAATAATTTACTGTATAAAAGTCAGCACACAATCCTATGTCGACGATGTGCACTGTGTGCACATTTCTTGGTCGTATGCTTTTCTCAACATATTTAGTCAACATCTATGAAATGAATCAACCTTAGCTTTGCCTTCTACACCAGATCATAACCACATGCTTCTTGATGGGGAAATGTTACTTTTATCATTTAAAATTTTTTAATTGAGATGAAATTTACGTAGCATAAGGTTAATAATGTCTAAGTGAACAGTTCTCTGCTTCTAGTTGTTTTAAATTCCTGCCCAGAGACACAAAAGACATTCAAAAATAGTATTTGCCAACAATGATATGATGAGCTAGTCTTTTGGTTTCCTCCATAAGCATGCTGTGACTAAAGACTAATTACTCAAATGATTTGAAATGGATTTATAAACATAGCTGGTGTTTTGTTTCTGGAAACTAAGTTGTGGACTGAGGCCTTACTCTGAAAGCATTACACTGGCCTATGCTATTATTTAAGATTCAGAGTTCTTCTAGATGAACCAGGGATTTAAGAAGTAGCTCTCCATTAAGTAATTTCAAGGAGGTGTATCAAGTGAAGCAAACCTGATCAGGTATGATACGAAAAAAAGACATTTTATTTAGGATATCTTAAAAAATTTTCTTTTGTTTGTTGTGGGGCTTGAACTTTGGGCCTGAACACTGTCCTTAAGCTCTCTTACTCAAGGCTAGGGTGGGGTGTTTTACAAGTTTTTAACAGCCTAAAGACCAGAGCTAAAGCCATTTCCTCTAAAATCAGGAACAAGACAAGGATGCCCACTTTCTCCACTCCTCCTTAACCTAGTATTAGAATTCCTAGCCAGAGCAATAAGACAAGAAACAAGCATAAAAGGGATCCAAATAGAGAAAGAGGAAGTGAAACTTTCCCTCTTTACAGATGACATGATTCTGTATTTAAAGAACCCTATAGACTCCACTCCCAAGCTCCTTGAGCTGATTCAAAACTTTGGCAAGGTAGCAGGGTATAAAATTAACCCTCAAAAATTAACTGCCTTCTTCTATGCCAACAGTGAGAGGAATGAGGCAACAATCAGGAAAGCAACTCCTTTTGCAATAGCCTCAAAGAAAATAAAGTATCTAGGAATTATCTTAACTAAGAATGTAAAGGACCTTTTTGATGAAAACTTTAAAACCCTGAAAAAGGAAGTTAAAGCGGAACTGAGGAAATGGAAAAACCTCCCATGCTCCTGTATTGGAAGAATTAACATCATAAAAATGGCAATCTTGCCAAGGGCTATCTACAAATTCAATGCAATACCTATCAAAATCCCATGGCATTCTTTAAAGAAATAGAAGAGGCAATCCAAAATTTCATATGGAATAATAAAAGACTCTGTATAGCAAAAACAATTCTTAGCAAAAAGAATAGCGCAGGAGGAATTTCAATACCAAAAGTTAGACTCTATTACAGAGCTATAGTGACCAAAACAGCTTGGTACTGGCACAAGAACAGGCCTGAGGATCAATGGAATAGAACTGAAGACCCAGAAATCAACTCTTATATTCTTTCTGAGATAATACTGGGGTTTGAACTCATGGTGTTTGAGCCACACCACCAGCCCTCAGTTTTTCTTAATTTAAATTTAATTGTAAAGGTGATGTACAGAAAGGATACAATTACATAGGTCACGTAATGAGTACATTTCTTTTTGAACAATGTTACCCCCTCCCTCATTTTCTCTCTCTTTTCCCCTTTCTGACCCTCTTTTCCCCCTGGTTGGAAAGCTTCCTTTCCAACCGAGTGTCTAGTGAGTGTCACCCTTTGAATTGGTTCATTTTTTTTTTTTTTTGCCAGTCCTGGGCTTGAGCTCAGGGCCTGAGCACTGTCCTTGGACTTTCTCAAAGCTAGATCTCTACCACTTGAGCCTCAGCACCACTTCTGGCTTTTTTCTATGTATGTGGTACCAAGGAATCGAACCCGGGTCTTCATGCATACTAGGCAAGCACTTTAACCACTAGGCCAAACTCCCGGCCCCGAATTGGTTCATTTTTTGTCCCACTGTTTCTGTGATTCCTTTCCATTTCCCATATCAGATAAACATATTCTTGGTATTAGGCAAAGAATACAGAAATAAAAAACAGTGACAACAGGGAAAAACCAAAGGAAAAAAAAAGAAGAAAAAAACCTGTAAACAGCACAATAAAAATACTTATTGTATCCATTTCTTAGAGTTCATTTCAATAGGTATCATTTCATCTGATCATATGTACTTAGCTATTGAGCCATTGTAATTCTCTCCTAAGAATATCCTAGACATTTTCTAGTTATTACAAATGAGGGAACCATGAAGCCTATATTTCTTTGGGTTTGACTTATTTCACTTAATATAATTTTTTCCAAGTCTTACCATATCCTTACCAATGGGGCAATGCCATTTATCTGATGGAAGCATTGAATTCCTGTGTGTGTATGTATACCACATTTTCTTGATCCATTCATCCACTGAGGGGCATCTAAGTTGACTCCATATCATGACTATGGTAAATGATGCTGCAACAAACATAGTTTTGCTTGGGGCTTTAATGTGGACTGTTTTGTGGTCATTTGTGTAAATGCCCAAGGATGGGATTGCTGGGTCACAGGGAAACTCTATGCTTAGTCTTTTGATGAAACTCCATACTGCTTTTCACAGTAGTTGAACGAGTTTACATTCCCACCAATAGTGTAGTAGCATTCCCTTTTGGCCACATCTTCACCAGCATCCAGTTATTATTAGTTTTCTTGATAATGGCCACTCTAAGTGGGATGAAGTAGAATCTCAATGTTGTATTGATTTGCATTTCTTTTATGGCCATGTGTGTATTGCCATTCTTATTTCTTCTTCAAAGAAGTCTTATTAATGGGGTTGTTGTTTCTTTGAGGATTTGTTTGGGGGGGGGCCTTAATTTTGTGAGCTCTAAGATTATTTTTTAGGTATGAGGCTCTTTTCTGATGCATAGCTAGTAAAGATCTCCCATTCATTGTGCTTTCTATTTATCTTGCTAGCTATGTCCTTTGACATGCAATCCCATTTATCTGGACTTCCTTTCTTTTTTTTTTTTTGGATAAGCTGTGTTTCTTGTATTTACTTCCAAAGTTATGATCTGTGCCAAGGAGCCTTAGTGTTTCCCCTGTGCCTTCCTGTAACATTTTCAGAGTAGCTAGTTTGACATTGAGATCTTTGATTCATTTGGAATTGATTCTGGTGCAGGATGATGTATTAGGCTCTACTGCCAGTTTTTTGCACGTGTATAGCCAATTCTGCCAGCACCATTTGTCAAAGAAGCTGTCTTTCTTATATCTGTTTTTTTTTTTTTTTTTTTTGGCTCCCTTATCAAAGATTAGGTGGTCATAGATCTGCAGGTCCTGGGTCATTTTCATTTATTGAACATGAGCTTGCAAACCAATTTCCCTTGTCTAAGGCCCTAAAAAAAAACTCCAAGGTCAAGCCCTCTTCCACTTTCCTGTCCTTCATGACCTAAAGCAGGTGGCAAAGCTGTGGTTCTGATGACCTGTTTTTGAACTTTTCCTTTAGATTGTCAAGGGCAGCTACTTTTCTTAACCTTTTCCACTGTTTCAAAATAAGCATTTGTGGGGGTGAATTTCAAGCCTGTATGTTTTGAAACACACATGAAGCAGTGTTGAAGTAATCAAAATACAGACTCCTCCCCTCCCCACCTTCTTCTTTGCTCTCTGAATGCTAATGGTAATTCCCGTTGAGATGCTGAGGATGCTGCTGACTGAAGGGTAGTGGCTCTAGTAAGGAAGGACAAAAAAGAAAAGCCAAAAGATGGCTGTCTTGCAACAATATAGGACAATTGCTTATTCTCATTCTCATGGGGAATTGTTGGATGTGCATGGGAGAAGCATCATTATCTGTTTTTCAGAGCAGGAGATAAAAAGAAAGGAGAGCTGATAGAATCTCAGCTTCCCGGGTACCTCTTTGGCCCTCCTTTCAACAGAGAATAGTGCTAGTGCTAGCCCTCTGCTCTTCCTGTGTGTTTTCCACAGCACCAGAGAACCGAGTCTGTGCTTACAACTTGGCTGGCATCCTTCTCTGTGCCCTATATGCCAAGGAGATCCAGATTTGGCCCCTGCTTTTCTGTATTTGTGGGATTAGGTGGGGAGAATAGAAAGAACAGAAAGAATAGTAGTTAAGTTTTATTCATACTCCAGATGTCTTTTTGTCCAAACTGGGATTTGAACTCAGGGCTTTACCTTTGTTAATGAGCAAGTCTTCTACAAGTTGAGCCACATCTTCAGCTTTCCCCCCACTTTCTAGTTATTTTCCACATAGGGCAGTCATTTTTGCCCAGGGCAGATACGGCCCGTGATCTTCACTCTTATACCTCTTAGTAGCTGAGATTACAGATATGAGTCACCTTCTCTTATTTAATATTTGAAGATCTTTCCTTCTCACAGACATTCTGACATGCAGGTAAAATTCTGAGGTGATAGGAAAGATGTTACTTCTAGAAATATAACCTAAGGTGAAAATAGAAATGAGTGAATTTCTAGGTACCCTGTGCCCTTCCGTACATAGGCAGACCAGGGTCCATTCCTGCCTAGCTGCACATTATGTCCTGATCTAGCTACTCTCTGGAAAGACACTGATGAGCAAAGGGAACTTTCCTTGGAGATGGTTTTATGTTGACAGTCATAGACTATTGGAATCTAAGATTTCAAAATATTCCTTCTAAAATATACCAGACACAAGAATACCGGGAAGAGAAATGAATAATATTTTCTTGACACTTCACATTTTTAGATAGGCAGGTACATTGTACATGTCCCCAAAGTTGCCATGACTTTTTGGGCAGGTGCTTGGTCCATGAATGACTTTGAGAGCAGTCTCTGACAAGACTTCAATCTTCTTATGAACTCAAATATGCTGAGAATACACTTAGAATTTCTTTCAGTCAGAAGCAGTATGTTTCATATTTACCATTTCTGACATGTGTAATACTCATGGGATCAGAGAGCTGTCTTCAGCTATTTGAATGACTATCATGTGTAAACGACATCTAACTTATTTTGTGGGAACAGATGATATAAGGCTCAAGGGATAGAAGTCTCAGGAAGGCAGATTTCTATAAAGCATAGGAATAGAATTTCAGAACTTTGTGAAAATTATATGTGGTTTCCCTGCCCTGCAGAGGTTTAAGTGGAGGCTGAAAATCACTTGGCACTTGTTATACAGATTTCAATTTTAAAATGGGATCAAGTCTAGGTGCTTCCTAAATTGACCTCCAGCCTTGACATGAGGTGATTTTGTGTATCAAAGTCAAACTTTGGGATTTGATTATTGGAGTGCCTGTCATTTAGCAGCCAACAAAAAGTGGCATGAGAGTCCATGATTCCAACTGTAGTTTCTCTTAAGTTCACTATTATCTGCAAAGGGGCTCAGCACAGGCTCCTGGTAGAGCATTCTTCAGACTGAGGATACAAAGACAATATATATCAGCTTCTAAGAAAATTTTCAATTTTTTCCCCTGATATCTGAACTTGTACCTTTCCAGAATCTTACTATCTTCTCTATACTACACAAAAGCACATGGCCACTAGAAATCAATAAAGAAAGCTTTCTTTTCTTCTGGGGGACTTTGGCATCTCAAAATCTGATCATTCCTTTACCTTTATCTTCAGGTCCCTATACCTTTTGATAGTTGGGAAGTGATTTTTGAGTTAAATGCAGAAAAAGATTTAATGTCTTATATCTCCTAGAGGTCTTCCTGTTTTCACAGAGAGTTCTGGATGATAATAAAATGGAAACAAAATGTTGTCACTTAAAAGGATATCTTACTGGAGTGTGGAGGGGGAGGGAAATGGGTACCAAGACATGTGAAAGGGTATCAATGTATGTGAATTAATGCACCTTCTATCTGGCAAATATCATGTAACCCTTTTACTAATTACAATAAAAAAATTAAAAAAAAGGATATCTTACTAACAAAGTCTCTAATCCTAACTGTGGTAAAGGTAGAATGAGAGTAGAAAGGCCGAAGACAGAAGAGAGAACCTTCTTGATGTAGAGATTATTATCTAATCCAGCCCCTTTGGCCTGCTCTGATGGAAATTCAGTGAAATGAGTTGAATCCAATGGTTTCTAAATAGGAATGTGGATTTATTGGCTTTTTCTATGTTGCTGCAACTAGATTGAAAGGTAATTAGAGTCTTTTCTCTAACTACCACATATTCTTCTGAGAAGATCTTCCTGTGCTTCTTACACACACACACACACACACACACACATACACACACACACACACACACACACACACACACACACACACACAAAACAAGCCAAAAACAATAACAACAGCAAAAAACACTTTTCTGTGGGACTTATAAAGACCACAAATTCACTCTCATGCAATGGCCTCCATTATGCTTTGAGAGCTCAGAGGACATTGGTAATCTTGGAATACATGAGTGCTTTTGGAAGTTTTCAGTGGCAGCTTTTCTAGTTCATAATAGAGAGAATAATATGTTCATAAGGAAAAGCATAATTCATACTTGATGATGTCAAATCATCAAATGAGAAGTGGTTTAGGCCCAGGGCCTACCCAACCATATATTATTGGGAGAGATAGATGCAGGAGAAAGAGACTTTCCAGTATTAGACCTACTCCTACTTTTCATCCTTAAAGCAGCTTTTGATACCCAAATGATCAAGACTGAAATACTAAGAGCCATCACAGGCACTGAGCATGCTAATTCACAGAGTTGAAACTTCCCATCATGGTTCATTTTCAGCAATCATTTTCTTGGTGTAACCCCACGCCTCTCACTATTCTCTACAGGGTGGGAATCTTTTACCAAAAGTTTTTTGGGGTTTGGTAAAAAGCTTGTTTGGAGGTTTTTGAATAGATTCCCTGAAGTAGATAAAAGAGGAGAGTTATATGGTTAGTGAATGTCCTTGCAAGCCAAAATAGGACTTTTGCTTTGTGAGGATACCACACTCCTATGTGTATTACACAGAGCTTGCTGTTGTCCAGAATAGTTCACTCCAGGGATTATTGACTAGATGCTGTTTGAACTTTTGCTGCTTAACATGGGCTTTCTGGTATGCTACAAAAGCTGTTTACATTTTGGTTTCAAATAGCACAGAAAAACTCATGAAATGCACTTTACATTTTAACTTCAATTTGTTACGGGCCTGATTGCTTAATAACCAAATCTTAAAGTTGATATAGTTGTATATGTTTATTCATTTTAGTTTCTTTAGCTCATTTTGGCAGTTACTTTTGTTCTAGAAGTTCTTCATTATATATATATATATTTATATATATTAGTAGCCACTTTTCTACAAATAAAAAAAAGAAAGGCATAGAAAATCAGTAATGCACTCAAGAGCAAAACTAGTACACTACTAATTAGTTTTGCTCTTGAGCAGATTCTATATCTCTTATTCTATAAGAACTCTTATGTCTGCACAAGAAAGTCTTGTTTCAAACTAGATGGGATGCTATGCAAATGAAACCATTCTATTGAAGTTCTCATGGTCTTGAGAGTTCTATCTTAATAAAACAATCACTAAAACATTTATTTTTCACCCACTTGTGATGTTCAGGTGAGTTCCAAAAGGTACGTTGATCTTTATTAATTACATAAAGGAGAACATTCTCATAGCTTTAGTTTGAAATCATGGAGCAAACATATGATTCATTCTTGTCCTGAATTTGATTTTGAGTGTCAGTACAACCAGACTGAGGAGCAAAAGTGTTGAAGTGCATTCTTTTATTTGACCTGCAGTTTATCTATATAAAGGGAAGTGATAAGAGAAATAAAAGAGTATTGTGGGTCTATTTAAAATAAGTGTGCATAGTGCTTAATATCTAGATATACAAACACTACCATCATGTAACAAGACAGCCAAGTTTATTACTGTGTTGTGCATAGACAGTATCTGCCTATAAGACAGAGTATGATCCTATTGATAACATACTACTTTGTGAAAAATATACAATCAATCTAACACTGAAAGGTTGGGAATGTGGCTTACTGGTAGAATGTTTGCCTAACATGCATGAAACCCTAGGTTCAATTCCTCAATACCATATAAACAGAAAAGGCCAGAAGTGACACTATGGCTCAAGAGTTATATAGTGCTCTAGCCTTGAGCTAGAGCTCAGTGACAATGCCCAGGTCCTCACTTCAAGCCCCAGGACTGGCAAAAAAAAGGCTAACATTGACATAGAAGTCTATTGTCTGAAGATTCTGGGGACTTACTATACTCCAGAAAAAAGGTGGGCTTCTTCCAAAGTCTGAAAGTACAGAATTCTTTCAGTTCTTAATAATTTGACTTGTTGCTTGGACTATGACAGCCTAATGGCTTTCTTTCTGTCTTTTCATTGTATTTTCCTTCTAGTAATTCTAGCTACTCAAGAGGCTGAGATCTGAGGGGTGCAGTTCAAAGCCAGCCTGGGCATGAAAGTCCATAATACTCTTCTCTCCAGTTAACCACCAGAAAACCAAAGTAGTGCTGTGGCTCATCGTAATAGTGTGCTAGCCTTGAGCTGAAGAGCTCAGGAACAGAGCCCAGGCCCAAAGTTCAACCCCATAACAGGAAAAAAAAAGTAATATGGACAATGCCAGGGACTGAGAGGCTGCCACATGTGTGGTTTGCTAGTGTCTTTGTGCTTTTAATTGAATGATGCCAAGATTCATGAATATAATGTTGCAATGTTCCTTTTGTTAGTTTCAAACTAAGTTTATGTGTCCCTTATCACACAATACCATACTGCCAATTCTACTGGACAAGCAAGCTCTTTAAGAAAACGTAATTAGGGCACACTAAAGGTGACCTAGATTTAATAGGTAAGCTTAAACTGATGTTACCCTCCACTTTAGGGCAATTTCAGGGATTAGTGTTGTGCAGAAACCTCAGTAACAGGTTCTGAGGCATTGTGTTTTAATCAGTAGTTAGCATCACTCGTAAGAACTGGTTCTATTTTCAGAACAAGCCTAGGACAGAATCTTTAGCAAGTCTTGGCCAATAGCCAGCTCATGTACTGCACTGACCTGCAGTTCAACTGCAGGAAATGAGTTGATAGGTTTGTGTCTTTTAACTGAGGAGAAATGGGACATGGTTAAAATGAGGAAGGGAGAAATTTGGCTCATGTGGTTATACACTGAACTGTTATTATTTTTTACTTCTTAAAATAATAATAAAAACAGGCAAGCAAATTGCAAGTAGTATAGAAAGGAATAAAGTAACAAGTGAAAATCGGCAGTCTTGTAATTCTAATTCCAGTGTAGTTGCTAACACTCATACTATTTTCAAAGTTTATCGCTCAGTGTAAAAATAAAAGTTACAGATCACTATGCATAGATAATTCTCTCTAAATTAAAAAAATGAAATATATGGTCTATATATTGCAATGAACATATATACTGTAGGTAAAGACATACAGGTATATATATACACATATATGTTTAAAAATTAGCCTAAAATAATAAAGCATATAATGTTCTGGAACTTTCCATTTTCTTTTAGCAGGATACCTTCAACACATTCAGTACAACTAGATTTACACAAAATTGCTAACAGTTTCCACCCACCGGTTCTCTGTTGCTAGTCTTGTACTGTAATTATTCAAGATTCAGTGGTCTGGTATTACCACCAATAATAGGAAAAAGGTCTCAACTACCATCGTGGAGTCATGTGCACTAGGTTTATACTGTTGGATACGTGCTTGTGGCCTCAGCTATGTGGCTGGCTGAGTAGCAGCACTACTTGAATCTAGAAGCTTGAAGACAGACTGGCAGCATAGTGAGACCCTGCACAAAACATTTTAATGACAAATATAAGTGATGCTTCAATATTCCCTATATCAAATGTTTCCTTCACATATTCACTATATAAAAAATAGCTGTATTCATGTATATTCGAATATATTTTGTTTAGTTTTCTTTCTATCATTTCTTAATGTGAAAATATTAGGATAGGAATCTATTCCTTTTCCTCTAAAAGCCAACCAGCTACCCCAACATCTTTCATTAGTTGATCCACCTTCTCCCTGCTCCATCCTTATTTAAAATGACTTTATTTGCCCTGTGAAGAGCATACAGATATATTTAGGACTCTTCAGGCTTGTGTTTATGGTCATTCTGTTTCTGTATTCCCATCAATTACTATAGCTTTATAATATATTTTGAAATTTGGTACAGTTCTCATTCTTTTTTCCTAACGGTTTTCCTGGTCTTTATCACAAATTTAATTTTCCATGTGAACATGGAAATTATTTTGTCAGCTTTCAATAGTCTTTCCTGATTCTCTGTAAAGATTATCTTTTGTTCTTTTCCTATGGGCCTGGAAGGTTTTTCGTTTCTGTAGTCATTCATCTATATTTTAAAATCTAAAATGTGTGGTCTTTTTTCCCTTTTGTTATCTTTTGGGCTGTTTTTTATAGCTAGCAAAACTATTGTTTTTAATATTTTTATGTAGAAACTGACAAATTGCCCAGTTCTCCACGAAATTTTCATTAGTTTTTTCATTTGATCCTTTGAAACTCCCAAGTGTGCAGTTGTGTCAGCTGCAGATAACAGTAATCGTGGCTTTTCCTTTTCTACTGTGGGGATTTATTCTCCTTAGCCAATTATTTGTATGTTAGTATAGAACCAAGACAGTAGCATCTTTTGTTTTATAAGTCAAGTAGATTAATACTTTCAAACAAAAGATCACAAGACATTTATGTTCTTAAGCTCATTTGATTTATCATGATCAGAATTTTAAAAATAAAAATGTAATAGAAAAATACTAGTAAGCATTCTGAACCTTCTGTTTAAGATATGATGTGTGTGTGTGTGTGTGTGTGTGTAGGTGTATGTGTCTGCGTCTGTGTGTCTGAGTGTTCCATATTCCATAGGCTAAACTTATACTATTGGTTGTGGTAAGAAGAAAGTTTGACAGATAATTCAGATGAGTAATTTTCTTTCTGGAACTTATGTACCTTTCTTTTAACCCTGGGCAATTAGAGGATACCCTCTAATAGAAATAGTGACCCTTTCCTCTTGTCCCCATCCTCTGTTGGCCCACCATGAGTAATATTATGCAAGCACCATAGTGCCTTGTCTGCTTTGGGTATTTTAACAGTGGATAGTTGAAGCTCTAGGCTAGAAAATGATACCTTTAGCAGAATACTCCTAAGATAAAGACCAGAGCTGAGTTATTGAAAAGAAACAAAGAAATGATTTGCTAAATTCAGACAGTTGAGTCTATCTTATTACCTCTGTTTTGATTTATTTCCAATTATTTGCCAAATGAAGCATAGAAATTGCAAATCTACAACTGAAATTTCACTTAGGTAACTGAGCACTTAGGTAACCGAGGTTTCAAGCAGGCAGGAATGGGTGAGATGTAATCAGAGTTACCCCAGTTGTATATTTCTGGAGTTCCTGCCAAACACTCAGGAATGGCTTAGAAGCCTCGGAATAAGAGAAGTGTGGTTCTGCCATTGTGGAGTTCCTATTGGACCTACTGAGTTGAAAGTATTCAGATATTAATATTTTGTTTAATTTTCATTTTAAGATAAGACATAGAAAGTTCTATAGAAGGGGATTCAGATAGATCAAACTATCATTTAATAAGTTGACAGACATTTAGTAATAAAAAGGTATATTTTTTAAGTAGGCACTAGATGGCTATCGTGTTGTGTGTAGATAGTTGTTCATACTCAAAGCTACATAGATATCTGCCTTGGATCTAGGTCTTCCTGTCATGCCCTGAACAATAGTGCTGAGATGACTGGACTCTGATACTTACATTCACATGACCAAGTCCACCGTTTCTTGTACTGTCTCCTTCTCAAACCCAGTCTCTGCCTTCTTAACATTTATTTCCCCACAGCCTCCTCATGTCTTTGTTATGTGATCTTTCAGTTTCTATTTCTATCTACCTGCCTGATTTTTTTTTTCCCTCTCAGATTTGATGGTTGAAAAAGGAAGGCAGGGGGAAAATGTAGGAAGAGAAGGAAATGAGTCTGATTGGTCAGGTCACTTCTCCTACTTGGGGCTTTGTTTTCCAGCCTATTGTCCACTCAGAGCCATCTTACCATTTTCTGATACTATGTTCACTTACACAGCCTTGTTATCTCCAACTCTCAGCCTACTCAGCACCTGCACTTCTGCAGCCGGATAAGGCTAGTCCACTCACAGTGACTCACTTCGTCCCCAGTGCTGTTTGCCAGTTACACTACCCTTCACTGGCTCCACCCCCACCCCAAGTCTTCTGGATGATTGTTGCGCATGCACTTCTGCTCGTTCTAAAAACCTCAGTCACCTTTCCTTTCTCCCACTGTCATCTGGTGACTGTGCATCTTATTTTAATGAGAAGATAGGAACAATCAAAAAAGACCTCGGGCTGGGAGTTTGGCCTAGTGGTAGAGTGTTTGCCTAGCATGCACGAAGACCCGGGTTCAATTCCTTGGTACCACATACATAGAAAAAAAGCTGGAAGTGGTGCTGTGGCTCAGGGTAGAGCTCTAGCCTTGAGGAAAGCCCAAGGACAGTGCTCAAGCCCTGAGCTCAAGCTCAGGACTGGCAAAAAAAAAAAGACCTCCATGTAGTCCCTGATTTGTCACCTTGTCTTCCTACCCACCTGTCAATGTTCTCTGTCTTCCTTCCTGTAATTACAACAATGACCCATGTTCCCGCCTTAGCCTAACTCCTCCTCTTGCCAACTCAGAGTTACTTTAGCAATTCTTGCTAATCTCTAATATCATCCCTCTCCCATCCCCACTGAATCATCCTCCTTTGGAATACAAATACCCTTTTATGGAATGCTTCCTTCTCTGCAGTCCATTTCTTCCTCATTCAGCAGTTGTTCTTCACTTTTAGACGAGGAATACCACAATATTCTGATAAATCCTACAGACTCCTCAGTCTCCTCAGAATATGGTTTTTAAATGTTTCACATAAAACAAAGGTAGAACAGACTTGGAAAAAATCATAAGCTAGACCCAAAGGAACATAGACTCAATGGTTTCCCTCATTTGTAATAATTACGACACAGGTAGGACTCTCCTAGCAGAGGATTACAATAGCTCAAAACCTAGGTATATAAGGTCATAAAGGATAAGGCTAAATGAAAGAATCTCCAGGATATGGAAACAAGAGCTATATAATGTGTGATTGTTGTTCTTAATGAACTATGTTATTTCTCTTCTCCTTTGTTGCCCTTTGGTTAAGCTTATATTGTTACTGTATCCTGGCATGTTGTATATACATTGATTTGTTTATTTGAAATAGGAAAAGGAAGGGGGGAAAGAAGATGATTGGGAGATGGTAGGGGAAAGAAATTGGGGACAAAAACATGAGAAGGAGTATCAGTGTGTGACAAATAATGCACCTACTATCTTGCGATAGTAGGTAATCCCTGTATATATTACCTCAATAATAAAAAGTAAAATGAAAAAAAAGTACACAGTAGTGAACTATAGTTAACAAAATAGTTATTTTGTTAACAGTTTCAAGAGTTGTAATATGGTAACATATTTTTCTTAATCAGTTCACTAAATAGCACATTTAATGTTAAGGCAAGGTAGAGTTAGAAACACCACTGATCCTAAGTTTTATATCTACCCATGTCAAAAAGATTATGCAACTTTGAGATAGTTCAGACTTCTTTCTTCTTTGATCTGTTTATTTTCAATAAATATTGAAAATCTTTATTTTCAATAAAAGGGGCTAGAACACCACTACAACTATTTATAGATGTTATGGTTTGGGTTGTAAATGTGTTATATGTGTTAAAAGCTTGGTCTCCAGCCTGTGATGCTATTAGGAGGTGATGGAACCTTTAGGGGGAGGAAGTTAGGTCACTGGGGACATGGCCTTGAAGGGGATATTGGGACTTTGGCCTCTTCCTCTCTTTGTCTCTCAGCCACCATGAAATGAATGGGTTTGATTTGCTCTAGCATATACTCTTCACCATCTTGTTCTCCCTCACCATGGGCCCAAAACAACAGACTCAGTTGACCATGTACTGAAATCTCTGAAGCTGTGAGCCAAACAACCATTCTTCCTTCTAAGTTAATTGTTTTCAGGTATTTGTTACCATAACTGAACAACTCAGTTGACCCACCAAGTCTGGGCACTTGTAGAGCAAAGTTCACTGTCATGTGAAATCTTGTAACAGAAATAGCACCAGGTTTGAAATAGTGAGCAATATTTTTTTCGGAATTTCCACAATATCTACAATATGGAATGAAAATACCAATAGCCTCTATGGGTAATATAATATTATAAAACTGTAATCCAGAGTTTTCCCATATAAATGGGTGACCATTTTGACTTGTATTGGATGACTCAAATAGAGAAATAATCTTTGTTTAAGATTATTCTTTGTCTTCAACCTTCTCTTGATATTCAGGCATTTGCCCCCATGACCCATTGAAACTGGTTTTTTGTTGTTGTTTTTTAAATCACCAGTAATTTCATATTACTACACCCAAGATGTTGCTTATCTTATCAGGCAAGAGACCATTGGTTTTTAATCTTAATAGAATTTCCTTTACTTGGCCATTAAGGTTGCACACTCCCTTGATTTTCTTCGGGTCTTTTTGGCCACTAATTTTCCCATATTTATGTTGAATCCTTGGCTCAGGCAAAGTTTTGCAGTGAATCAGGACTCACTCTTTGCATACCTTTTTCCATGTCTTTTGTTTATCTTATATAGTTGTAAGGCTTTAATTTTACTCATTCTGTTCCAATATACCTCCAAAATAATATCTTCAGCTTCACTAAGTTCTTGAATTTTATCTGCTCACTCAATATTGTCATTTGGTTGCTTAATAAGAAAACCAACTTATCCTGTCCAAATCTGTGTTTCCATTGTTCTTCCCAAACCTGCTTTATTTTATGGTGTTGCCCAACTCCGTAAATGACAAACCAATCTTATTATTGGATCCACTAAAGTGAACTCCAAGGCCTCTTCTCTAGAATATAGCCCCAAACTCCTTTCCCCAATTCGCCATCCTTTTCACTATCCTTAAAGTTGGAAGTTAATAAATCTTATAAATAATCCATCAGGTTCTACTCTTTTGAATTCAGAAGAAATGTGCAGTTGCCAAATGATATTCAGACCTCTTCCAGATATGCTAATACACATGATTCTACAGTGATGGATATTTGTGACCTATAGGATGCATTGAGTAGCAAAAGTATGACCCTAACAGGATTTTAAATGCAATACTACAGAGGTTTGATATCCATATAAAAACATTTTCAAGCCAGGTGCGGTGGCTCATGCCTATAATCCTAGCTATTCAGGAGATTGGGATTTGAGGATCATGGTTCAAAGCCAGCCTGGACACTAAAAAGTCCATGAAACTCTAATCACCAATTAACCACCAGAAAACTGGAAATGGCACTGTGGTTCAAGGGGGTAGGCTAGTAGCCTTGGGCTGAATAGCTCAGGACAGCACTCAGTCCCAGAGTTCACATCCCATGACCAACAAAAGAAAAACAAAAACAAAAACAGTTTCTGGCTAGGAGTTTGGCCTAGTGGTAGAGTGCTTGCCTAGCATGCACGAAGACCAGAGTTTGATTCCTTAGTACCACATACATAGAAAAAACCAGAAATGATGCTGTGCCTCAAGTGGTAGAATGCTAGCCTCGAGAAAGTCAAGGACAGTGCTCAGGGCCCTGAGTTCAAGCCCCAGGACTGGCAAAAAAGTTTCAAACCCATAACATCTCAATTTTAGTTTTTTTTTCTTTGTTTTTGTTTTTTCCTTCTGATACTGAGGATTGAAATGAGGGCACTGTGCTTGCTAGACAAGTACACTAGCACTGGCGTTGCATACAAACCCTTAGGATCTTATTTATATGATCCTTGGGTTTTATTTTTGAATGTCCAAATAAAATTATAATGGCAGCATACATCCATCAAGTATCAAGAGATTGTTTTATTTCTGTTGTGTGACTGACAAACTCTCAAAATGTAATAACTGTTAACTATATTCTTCTACAGTTGCCTCTCTTCTATAGAATCACAAAATTATAGAAGTAGCTTCAGGTAGCTTAGAGTATGGGTAACTTTTCTTAGCAATTAAGTTACTTGTTCAGTAAACACATTGAATGGTTTTTGTGTGCCAGCCACTTTATTGTATGCTTAGGAATACAGAGGAATAAAAATAGTAAACATCCTCAGAAAGATTCAAACAAACAAGGCAGGTAGATATGGTAGGTAGAAGATACAACACTAGCACAAATGTTTAAGTGAATCAGGGCATCACATTCTGAAACATTACCTGAGATTTAAAAAAAAAAAGATGTGATTTTCATCATTTATGTACAAAGGGTATATATGTATATCCCTACCACACTTCAACTCTATTTCAAAACAGTGTTGACTTGGAATTTCTAAAAATAGAAAAACAGAGTGGGTACTGGTGGCTCCTAAGTAATCTGAGCTACTCAGCTTGAGTATGAGACTCTTATCTCCAGTAATCTACCAAAGAGCCAGAAGTAGACCTGTGGCTCAAGTACTAAAGTGCTAGCTTTGAGCCAAAAGGCTCAGGGACCAGCACCAAGCCCTGAATTCAAGCCCCATCTCTAGCACCAAAAAATGGAAAAGGATAGATATTATATATATATATACATACATACATTAAATAAATAATACAAATAAAGGCCTTATGTTGGAAAAAATGCCAATCTGTAACTTTATAGAACATGAAACTCTCCTGGTACTTGGAAAGTTAGATAATTCTGGCCAGTTTTATGTAATTAGTGGTTGAGGAAAAAATTAGGCACTACTACCTTATAAATAAACAATTTACCTTTATAATGTTATACCTGTTCTCTATGGTGATGTATACATATATTTGTATAAATGATATAG
The DNA here is from genome assembly GCF_031878675.1 of Megascapheus bottae. Lineage (NCBI taxonomy): Eukaryota > Metazoa > Chordata > Mammalia > Rodentia > Geomyidae > Megascapheus > Megascapheus bottae. The sequence continues at coordinate 26,846,129 of NC_143520.1, forward strand.
ATAGGTAGACATTATATATATATATATACACATACTTTAGGAACCTTTAGAATACATATGTATAACACACAGTATAGTATAAATGAACATGTAAGAGATTAATTAAAAAAAACCTCTCCCCCTATTTTAGGATAAGAGGAAAGCTTATGGAGAATGATTAGGAATTACAAAATATAGCATACTTCCAGGATATTTTAGAGACTTACTATGCACTAATTTTACTTTACTGACAACAGAATACATGGAACCTCAGATTAATCTGCTGATCTCCTGCACTTTATAAGGAAACACACCAATCTGGGGGGTGTGGAGCTTTCTTAGAGTTATCCAACTGATAACCAGAATACTGAGCATAGAGCCTAAGTTTCTGACTAGTTCTTATGTTTCCTCCACTGTGTAAGCATGGCTTAATTGGATGATTCTTAGAATCAGATTTCCCCATCAGGATCTTATAGGCCAATTTGAGATTGTCAGGTAGTCAACATCCTGGTGTCTATTCAGGCTTCATCCAGTGCCTACAACAGAAAGGCCATAGAGATAGTAGCTCTCTCTGGCAGTCCAAAAGGAAGAAGCTACATAGGTTCAAGGGACCTGATGCAAAGACTGGGGAAGAAAGCACAGAAGCCATTTAAATGTGCTAGTTTCCAAGAGATCTATTATATAAATAAACAAGTGAATTATAAAAGTCAGGAGGACAGTCTGCCTTAAAGGAATTAAAAAGACAAATGGCAGAGTCTAATGGCAGGGTTGTAGAATGCTCTGGAATGCTAGGTTCTGTAGTTCATGCACCTATTGAATGCTAAATGCTTGGTTGGGTTTCTGTGGTTGTTTAGGGTTTTTTTTTTTTATAACACTTAAAATTCAGCTGGCCTTGGTGACTCGAGCCTATAATCCTAGCTGCTAAAGAGGTTGAGATCTGAAGATCTTAGTTCAAGCCAGTCTGGACCGGAAAGTCACTGAGACTCTTATCTCCAATTAACCGCTGAAAAAAGCTGGAAATAGAGCTGTGGGTCACATGGTAAAGTGCTAGCCTGGAACAAAAAAGCTCAAGGATAGTTCCTAGGCGCTGAGATCAAACCTCAGGACCAGTATGTATGAAACACACACACACACACACACACACACACACACACACACACACACACCTTAAAATTCTTGTAGGCAGACCTGTATCACATGGTCACCTGTGTCACACCCACTCAAGTCCTCTCTGAGCCTACATTCGCCGTTTCTTCGGAGGTCTCAGGACGCACAACTGGGCAGAGAGCAAATACTGTTCTTTTATATAACCTGGCAGTCCTCATGGACTCACAAATTTGAGTGTGGATAAATTCCACTATGAAGTTATTTCACAGCAGACTGAGACAACAAACCTTGGATATTGACTAGGTTTGGCCCTCTAGGAATAGACTCAATTATGTTATGAAACTGGCTGGTAAAGTTCAGAAGGTCTCAGAAATACTGGAATGAAATCAGGATTTGCGATTCCCATCAACTACTTGAGTCCACAAACTATAACTGCCATAGTAAATAGCTTTATGAAAGCTCTGGTTGCTAGGAAACATGCCAAAGACCCGACACTGGAAATATTATGAATCTTATAAGCCTCTGTCTTGCACAGGAAAAAATTCATACAAATTTGTGGTAGCTATGAAAATAGCCACCCAAAGATGTTCACATACTAAACTTTTGAAGTGCTGAATATGTTAGTTTCTTCGTCTGTTAAGGCTACCATCCTACCCCTTGAACCACAACGCCACTTCTGAGAAGCCTGTTTTGACTTAGAGATTTGGAGGCTGGTAAGACTAAAGTGAGGTGCTGGCATTCATTTGTCTTCTACCAAGAACCTCAGGCTACTTTACCTTATGACAGAGAGAAAATGGATCACATGGCAAGAGAAGAAATTAGAGAGAGCTGAATAAGACAGTTTTGCCTTGGTAGAAATTTCCTCTCGGTAACCAACCTAGTCCCACAAGAGTGAGAACTCACTCAAAAGAGAAAAGCATTAATCTAGTCATAAGGACTCTCTCCATTTCACAAGTACTTCCCACCAGAATTTAAAATTGTAGCACATGAACTTTTAGAAAAGTTAAGATTCATTACAGAGGGAAATTATGATTTCTTATTGAGTGACCTTGTGATGGGCAAACTGTCCTGGATTATCTCATGGGGCCCCACATAATCCATTCATGTCTGCTATAGTGAGAATTTCAACTATGCCCCAAATGACTGTGTAGTAGAGACTTGGGAACCAGCTTGACACTATTTAAAGTTGGTAGAAAGCTAGCTGTTGTGACTCATGGCTGTCATCTAAGCTATTACTTTGGGGTGTAAACTTTGGGAAGATTGTGGCTTGAGGCCAAGTTTCGAGCCTATGCAAAGTGTTAATGAGACCCCATTTAAACTAATAACTAGGTGTGGTGGTTCATGCCTGGCATCCACTTATAGGGAAAACATAAAGGGCAGGATCATGGTCTAGGCTGTCCCTGGTAAAAATGTAATACTTTATTCGAAAATAACCATAGCAAAACAAGTTAGGGGCAAGGCTTGTTATAAATATGCTCTAAGAACATAGAGTCACAATGATAGACACAAAAATAAAGGAAGGAAAAACTTACTTCTGCAGAAGGGTGTGGCATCGGCCAAAAATCTGGCAAGCAAGCACGCTGAACAGACAGACTACTCCTGTTCATTTAATTCCCAAAGCAGCAGAACCCATTCTTTTGCTTAGATTGACTGAGCGCAGGTTCACAATCAGCTCATGTTTGGCTAGTTTGAACAGGGTAAAATGTATTTACATACGATGACTTTGAAATAAGATTAACAGTTCACAAGTAAACTCAAGATATTCCCACACCCTCCACTATTCCTTCAACAATCTGAAGTGTGTCTTAATTTCATCTTGTAAAGAAACCAGTTTAAGAGATTACATTTCAAAAACTTATCCTTATCCCAAAGTAGATCCTCTTTTCCTTAATGGAAGCCTAGCCATCTCATCAAAGGAGTAACTTTTAAGCAACACACACATTTTGATAGAAAACAAAACAAACAGCAAAAAAAAAAAAATGTTTTTCTCACAGGCCTAAGTAGTAGAACGCCTGCCCAGCAGGCATGACGTGTCAAAAAAAAAAAAAGTGGAGCCTACTGAGAAGTTTTGAGTCTTTGGAGGTGTGCCTGTGAAGTGTATAGAGTAACTCCAGACCTCTTCTCTCTTCTTGGCCACGGGGTGAACGACTTTGCTCTGCTATACGTTCCCTCCATCCAATCCTATCATGATATCCTGTCACTCCCAAAGCACTGAGAAAGACCAAAATCTTTACAACTGTGAGCTAAAATAGCTTTTCTCTTTATAACTTGTTTCATCTCTAGGCTCTTTTTTTTTGTCACAGTGACAGAAAGCTTACTAATACAAGGTCCATATAACATGAAGAGGAAGGCAGGCAAGAGAACTAGGCAGGCAGCGGTATGAGCAAGACTTCAACCTTGCTATCACTTCTACTAAGATGGAGATAGAGTGTGTGTGAGCCAAGGAAGGCAGGTGACCTCCAGGAGATGGAACATGCAAGGAAACTGATTACCCCATAGCCTCCAGAAGAAAAGCAGAGTTTCAGACAATTTAATTTTATACTAGCAAGACTTACATTAGACTTATAACCCATAAAATGATGAAATAATAAAAGAACTTGGTTTGTGGTCATGTATTACAAATGCAATAGGAAACCAATCCACTCTTTTATTTTATTATTATCGGGGTAATGTATAGAGGAGTTAGTTACATTTGCCAGATAGTAGGTATATTACTTCTCACACATTGATACCCCTTCTCATGTTTTTGTCCCCATTTCCCTCCCCCTCCTAATCATTTGTTTTCCCCCTTTTCCTTTCCAATTTCAAATAAACAAATAAACATATATATAATATACCAGGTAACAAAGTCAGATACAGTAACAATATGAGATTAACCAAAGGGCAAAAAAAAAAAAAAGAGAAGAGAAATAACACAGGTGAGGAAAAAGTGAACGCAGCAGGGGATACATTCGTGTGGTTCTTCTGTTATCACCCCTGTTGGTTTAAGCCAACACTCACCATTTCATGTCTATAATGTAATGACTGTAACAGACAATGAAGTTCATTTCTAAGGGACATTGGTTATAAAACTCTTCCAACTTCCTAAACCAAACATGGGAGTTTAAAATTGGCAAAAGCTAAGAATTCTAAGGCTGGTTCTCAAAATAGTGAGAACTATTATAACCTAGCTACTTAGCCTTATTTCACTTGTCAGTTATGATCATAATCATAAAACATAGCTGTTTAGCTAAACATTTCTTAAATAGAGAATCAAACTACAAGCTATATGAAATCAGTGAATGTGTAAAGTTTATGAAGATTACAGATTGAAGCAAAGTAGTGAAGACTAAGTCATTTTTTTTATTCATTAGTATTCATTTCTATTCATTAGTATCTACAAAAGAAAACCACATTCTGACACCTAATACTTTCTCAATTGGGTTGTCATGGTAGGATTAACAAACATACAGACAGAGCTCATTATTGTTTTATTTAGACATTTGAACCATTGCATTTTGCAATGGAACTGTATTCGTTTAAATGTTCGTCATGTACAAGAATAAAAAATAAACAAGCAGAAATTAAGTCTTTCCTGAAATTTCCAAAGTTTATTCTGGGTTGTAGTAATGGGAGGAAAAACTTCAGGTTTTTGTTAGCTGTTTTATTCATACTTACAAATGGAAGGTGTGTCATAGAATATCACAGAACAGGCATTCGTTCAATCTTCTTATACACACTTTTTGGTTTAGAAATATGTTTTTCAAAAAAGAAAAAAAAAGAAATATGCTTTTCAGTCATTCGCTATTTCTGTGGTTTGTTTTGTTTTTTGTTTTTTGCCAGTCCTGGGCTTGAGCTCAGGGTCTGAGCCCTGTCCTTGGACTTTCTCGAGGCTAGAGCTCTACCACTTGAGCCTCAGCACCATTTCCAGCTTTTTTCTATGCATGTGGTACGGAGGAATTGAACCCAGGTCTTCATGAATGCTAGGCAAGCACTTTACCATTAGGCCAAACTCCTGGCCCCTATTTCTGTCTGTTTTGTACAAATAGGAACATCTAAAATTTCACAAAATCTATATCCAAAGTGCTGATATAGTGATTATGACTGTTGCATGTCTGGATTTATTGTCTTTATTAGTTCTGATTGTTTTTCATGAGGTTGGTTTCATTCAATGCTGATGTTATACAGTACAGATATTATATAGTATTTATTTGGAAAAGAGTTAACTCAAGTGTCTACTTAGCAGCATGCCCACAATCTCATGAATTCTCATCTACAGCTCAGGCTAAGTATGAAAGTGTGCTTGCACAGTAGGCACAAGTCTGGTAGATAAATGCTTTGCATATTTTTAGCAATGGTGGCCAGGGAACATTGATGTGATTGTGTAACAGTGGAAACTCTCTGGTCAGGGAAGTGGCCTTATTAGAAAGGGAAAGCCTCTGGGGTCCCGTATCAGTCTATTTTCTTGTAGAGCTTTCTGCTAAGCTGGGCATGGAGGGAAAGAGAGGGGGTCTCTGGAGCCATCCAGACTTGACTGTTACTAACCACAGGTTCATTGATCTTTTCTACCTGATTTAAGCATTTTGAGAGTAAAGACAGCATTGCATTGGCTTTTGCAACTCCTGTGGTGCATGGCTTGTGACTGAATATTTAGTACATGCTTATTAACTCAGTGAGTGAAATAATAGACTTCAGAGATGCCAACGGCCTGTTTTATTAAAAATATATTGATACAAGCTTTTAATGGCAACTTGGAAACATAGGCCATGTCTCCCTAATGGCAAACCACACATATTGGCAGAGGACAAATCAGTACATATGGTAGAGGGTGGTGGTTATATCTTCATATAGAAATTGGTAGCATCCTTTCTCTCAGCCCTTTTCACTTTTGTTTTCAAACCATTCCTTTCTACCATATTGAGAGGAGGAGTTACGACTAGACACCTGTAGTTGTGAGAGCAATGGGATTCCAGCCAGTGTGCACTTTCCTGGTTTCCTACTTGTGCCTAGACAGTGCAAATGGAGGGAAGCAGACATCTGAGCATAAACTACAGGGTTTATTTCAGAAATATTATGTGCAGATTTGGTATTCCTAATCATGTCACTCCTCCTCGTTATGACTAATGTAGTTTTTTGAGCATTGATTATCTTTTTGCATTGTGCTGAACTTCAATTTAGGCCTTCATTCTAGGAGGCAGTTATTTTTTTAGCATGTTAGTTTATAAGTGCAGTGTCTCTTAATTAATGTCACCTTTTCCATCATTTTCCCCCATCTCTCAAAACACCACTTATCCCCTCAAGTTAGCTGGTTCCTATATACATTAAATATAATGACTGTTTTTGTCCTCCCTTCTCCCCATTGCCTGTCCTCACTGCTTCCCCCACTGACTTCCTACCTGACAATATATGTTTTAGTTTCTTGGTATTCATTTTGTTAAACTGTTAGTTGTTCAGAGAAGTTATACCACTGAAATCCTCCCCTGTGTATCATACTTTAGTCAACTTGTTTGTATAAATATGCATATGACTATATATATTTATATATGTTGATAATTTAGATCTGAACTCCACAAATGAGAGAAAACATATGTCCTTTGTCTTTCTGAGTCTGGCTTACTTCATTCAATAATTTTTTTCCAGGTTCTCAATTTCCCTGCTGATGACATATTCTCCATGATGGATGAGTAAAATTCCATTGTTTATAAATACCACATTTTCTCAATGCATTCTTCTATTGTAGAGCATCCGGGCTATTTCTGTAACTCAGCTACGGTGAATAGTGTAGCAGTGAACATGGGTGTGCAAGTGTCTACCAAACCCTGAATTGCAGTCTCTAGGACAAATGCTCGAGAGTATTATCACTGTATTATAATTGGGTAGTTTTATGTTTAATGTTTCGAGGAACCTCCGAATTGCCTTCCATAGTGGTCACACTAGTTTACGTTCACACCAACAATATGAGGTTCTTTCCCCCTTCCTCTTCATCAGTATTTGTTGTTATTTGTATTCCTTTTTTTTTTCCTCTGTGTCAAATTGAGTCTCAAAATCAGGCTAGGTGTTATCCCTGGGCTTTTTTTTTTGCTTAGTGTTAGTACTCTAACCCTGAGCTACAATTTTTTTGTTTTTGTTTTTTTGTTTAAATTTTTTTGTCAGTCGTGGGACTTGAACTCTGAGCCTGCATGTTGTCCCTGAACTCTTCAGCTCAAGGCTACTAACCTACTCCTTGGGCCACAGCAGCACTTCCAGTTTTCAGGTGGTTAATTGGAGATAACAGTGTCAGGGCCAGGTGCAGTGGCTCACGCCTGTAATCCTAGTTACTCAGGAGGCTGAGATCTGAGGATCAAGGTTCAAAGCCAGTCTTGGCACAAAAGAACCTGAGACTCTTATCTCCAGTTAACCTCTAGAAAACTGGGAAGTGGGACTTGGCTCCAGGGAAGGGCAGTAGCCTTGAGCTGAAGAGCTCAGTGACAGCACCCAGGCCAAGTTCAAGCCCCATGACCCACAAAAGAAAAAAAAAAGAGTCTCACTCTTTTTTGCTCAGGCTGGATTTGAACCTTGATCCTCAGATCTCAGCCTCCTGAGTGGCTAGGATTACAGGCATGAGTCACCGTGCCTAGCTGCCACAGTTTTTGATGGTTAATTGGAAATAAGAGTACTCATTACTTTTTGTGTGTTTGTGTGTGCTGCTACTGGTCTTAAACTCAGGGCCTATTTACTGAGCCCTTAGGTTTTTCACTCAAGTTTGAGAAGTCTCATCTCTATTACCTATCTAGAAGACCCAGAAATAACTCCATGTATCTACAGCCATCTGATATATGGCATAGGAGTAAAAAATATACATTGGAAAAAAGTCTCTTTAACAAATGGTGTTGGGAAAACAGGACATTCATAAGCAGAAGATTGAACTTGGATCCCTATCACCTTGAACTAATACCAATTCAAAATGGATAAAAGATCTCAATGTAAGGCCTATATCCTTAGAAGTACTACAGAAAGGAGTAGGAGAAACATTATAAATTATTGACTTTGCAGGAACTTCCTGAATAGAATTCCCAGGGCTCAACAAATAGTAGTGAGAACTGAAATATGGAATTGCATCAAGCTAAAGTGTTTCTGCATAGCAAAGGACATAGTTATTAAGCAAATAGGACAACCTACAGAATACCAGAATATCTCTACCAGGTATCCATCTGTCAAGGGCCTAATATCCAGAAAATAAAAGGAGCTCAAGTAACTAAATTCCCAAAGAATCAATAGCCCAATTAATAAATGGGCACAGGGGCCAAATACAGATATTTGTTTGATGGTTAGAATTCTTATATCCAGAAACTTATATAAGGACCAATAAAATCTTTATTAGCTTGTACCAGTTAGGATTCTACTGAGAGCCAAACAGGTTTTGCTTGGGTCTTCCCAAAGCCTTCCAAAGCTGCAATCTCATTCTCCATAGCTGGGCAATATTTTGCATATTCCAATGCATGATTGAAACTCAGATTTTACATGTTGGTTAACATTTGACAGCTACATCCAAATCGTGTTCTTTTTTTTTTTTGCCAGTCCTGGCCTTGAGCTCAGGGCCTGAGCACTGTCCTTGGACTTTCTCAAGGCTAGAGCTCTACCACTTGAGACTCAGCACCACTTCCGGCTTTTTTCTATGTATATGGTACCGAGGAATCGAACCCGGGTCTTCATGCATGCTAGGCAAGCACTTTAACCACTAGGCCAAACTCCCAGCCCCCAAATCGTGTTCTTATTGAAGGATTTGTGTGAAAGGCAAACTACATTTGGTTATTTAAATAATTTTCTTGTGAATGAGAAAGATGAAAAGTGCATGCTAAAGAAAGCTGGTGATTCTGTACCAGAGTTGTTGGAACTATGGCACTATTGATATTTCAGCCCAGATGGCATGCCTTGAGTCTTGTAGGACATTTTGCAGCACCCCTGGCTTCCACCCACCATATCCTAGCAGCATCCTTTAAACTCCACCCAAAGCCACATACCAGCAGCCTACCCTTACCCTTACCCCCACCAAAGGTCGCATATTTGTAGTAACCATCAACCCTGCCCAAATTAGGAGAATGGAAAATGTTTCTGCCAAATGTTCTGTGGACTGGAAGTGGGGGGAGGGTAAAATGGTTTCCAGTTAGAAACCAGAGCTCTAAACCCATGATTGAAGAGCTTTGCCTGGCACTAGAATACATATATGATGTTCCTCTTGTGGCTCTGAAGTCCAGTTTCATGAAGTTTCAACATTTTGACTTGCTGTGCTAGGTATGAATGATAATTAAGTACTTCATAGATAATTATTAGATAAATATAAGTATGCACAATTCCTTCTTTTCTATAATTTGTAGCCAGGATAAGATTTAAGTATTTTTAGTTGACAATTGTAAAACCAGTGATAAGACTTTAATGATGAACATTTCTCTTTATTTTAAAAATAGTACCTGCATGGTGTCTACTTTCAAACTTTCCCAAGAGCTCAAATTCACCACCTCTCTCTAAATATACCACCTCTCCCTAAATACACCATTTTCTATCTTTTAAAGCCTGGGAATACAGAAATTAATGACAACTGAGAGCCTTAGTTTCTGTTTTAATGCCCTCTGCACTGTAGAGGGCCACTTTGCTGAAATCAGATGTTCCTGGTACCTTTGTTCCTGGCTCCTCTTCCTTCTTCCCAGCCTCCCTACCTAGTTTGACAGGGGCAGCAGCTCAGGCAATCTTCCTCATTTTGTCATTGACAGCTCTTTTTTTTTTTTTTTTTCCTGGCCAGTCCTGGGGTTTCAACTCAGGGCCTAAGCACTGTCTTTCTCAAGGCTAGAGCTTTGCCTCTTGAGCCACAGCACCATTTCCAGCTTTTTCTATGTATGTGGTACTGAGGAATCGAATCTGGGTCTTTGTGCATGCAAGACAAACACTTTACCACTAGGCCAAACTCCCGGTCCAGTCTGCAGCTCTTTTTTAACCCAGGCCGCCAAGCTATAGGTGTCAGGACAAAAGTCTCTTTGCAGATGATTTGAGAATTTTGATCCACTTGTGAAATAAACCCTGTCTTGGGGTGCTCTTTATTTCTAGTTGTCTTATTTGCTAGCATATCTACTCTACCTGGTTTTCTTTATTTTGAAACCATGTGCTGACCTGATTGCAATATTCTTAGCCTATATGAGTTCACAGCTATGCCAGGGCTGGAGCCGAACTTTATTCATTGTGTGGCCCTTGGCTGAGTCTTGGAAAGGAGGTACCAGCCCTATACCATATTAGCACTACAGGAAATCAGAATAAGCTGAGATGTTCATTGATCTTTAAAGCAGTATTCCTTTTTCAAATAAAATCAGTATTTGAGGTTTAAGAATGTAGAAAATGTAACTGTAATCCCTTTATACATTATCCCAACAACAAAATACAACAGAAAAAATGTAGAAAGTGCAGTATGCTATCGAGTTGGCTTCTGAGATACAAAAAAATCAACAGTTGTCGAAAACTGATATTTGCTAAAAGACTGGTGTTTTATTGGTAATAATACAACAGTGCCAATTTTTCAGTTATCCCAGATGCCTCCCAGTTATATAAAATGTTAGCATTAGGGGAAACTGGATCAAAGGTATAAATGAACTCTTGGTACTATCTTTGCAACCTTTTTGTTTTATAAATCTAAGATTATTGTGAAATAAAAAGTTTAAGGGGCAACATATTTTTACCCAGTGATTTGGGTTACTTAACTGTTTCTTTAGCAGTTGACATTGAGGATTTGATTCAGGAAAGAATAGTAGTGGAGTATATAGCTTTTGCATGCAGAAAAGAATCACTAAGACTATAGCTCATCTGTATCTCTAGGGAGAGTAGCTACTCATAGATTAGTGTACTTGCCTGTGTTATTTTCTGTTCTATAAATTTTTAAAAGTAAGTATTGAGCTTAACCCTGAAGGAAGAAAAAAGGTGAAATAAATGTTTTTCCTACCCTCAAAGGGCACATGAACTGGAGTAGGGGAATAAATTTGCAGAGAAATAACTATTAAATAATGTAAGTGTACTGATAACAAAGAGAAGGCATATTAATGCTTTTCTAGATGGGATGATCATTGAAGGTGACTCACTGTTCTTAGAGGCTGAGTTGTTGTTAGGACGAAAGTACTGAGGAAATGTGAGGAAAGGGAAAGACCTGTGTGTGGTGCATCCTGGGAGCTGGGGAGCTAAGAGTCTAGGGGAGAGAGAGATAGGAGTTCATAAGTAGGCAGAGAGTGGAGCAAGATGAAGCTGGATAGCTTTGAGGGAGAAAATAGGACAGAATTGAGGGAGCTGCTTTTGCAGAGCTGAATGGAAACAAAGGTAGAGATTCAAATAAATATACTTAAAAATGACAAACCGCTGATTGATAAGAAACATGATTTGGGGTAAGGGAATGGTAGTTACAGGCATCGTGGGAATGCTAGCATGCTACTGAATGCTCTCTTCTTTGGAGAATGGCTTGAAAAATTTAGACTTATGTGCAGACTTATATTAGATGTAAGAGGTTAGTATCTGGCATGCACTTGAACCATGCAGAGAGGCTGACAGCCAGAATGAGCTGGACCTTGTTCGCACTCCATTATATGATTGCAGACTGTGGGGGAAATGATAGCTATCTCATTCTTCTTTCAGAAAAGTCTGCATCACATTTCAGAATGTTTCATTGGTGGTTCTTGCAGGGGTTCAAGTACACTTCCTCTTTTCCTACTCAGCTAAGTAATCTTGAAAGGCAAAGAAACAGATTTACTTCCATTTTGGTCTTGCACTTCTTACTGTTTATTTACTGTCTTCATGTTGAAAATATCAGAGTTTACTGACTTAATGGGATATATCTGGTTGTTTCCAATATCTAGTTAGTAAACAGAAAGAGGAGCCTGAAAAAGCTTCACATTTGTTATGTTACTAACAGGGCAACTGGAGTTAGAAGATGGTAACTTTTGTGAGTTGCTTAATGATTATTCAGCAATGGAAGGGTCTTACTCAGTTGTGACTGGCAGAGGAGCAACAGTGGCTCCATATCAGCAGACAAATAGTAAAGATTTGAATATTGACTAAAATTCACCACAGCCAGAGGGATTCCTAGCTACATATGTAACCAAAAAGAACTTAGCTACCCAACTAATCATGAATGGATGAATTCAGCAAAACAAAATTCAGTCTGCTCGTGCAAGGGTGGTTTTGATCAATTGAAGGCAAACATTCTTCTGTATTGAATGCAACTCTGAGTGACTAGTAAAATGCTGTATATTCTTAAGAGTGATACAAAACAGTATTGTTTTCTTGTTCCTTCTTTTTTTTCATTTATTTTTATTGTAATTAATAGAAGAGTTACATTATATTTGCCAGATAGAAGATGCATTACTTCACATACATTGATACCCTTTCTCATGTCTTGGTCCCCATTTCCCCTACCCCCACCCCTACCCCTCATCTTGTTTTCCCCCTTCCCTATCCCAATTTCAAATAACCAAATACAAATATATCCAATATATCAGATAACAAAGTGAGATACTGTAAAAATATGAGATAACCAAGGGACAGCAAAAGAGATGAGAGATAACATAGTACATTAAGGACAAAAATCACTCATTATATGGCTTTTGTTTCTATATCCGAGAGTTATCCTCCCTCTTTCTAAAAATACTTGTATAACTACGATACACTAAATCCTCATTGGGAACACAAAGATGAAAAAGATCAGCCGTCTTTCTTTATGTAGGTATTTGTCAAAAAAGGACACACCCTTGAATATAGTTATAACACAATTGATAGATTGCGCTTTGCCAGATGCTCATAGAGGGAGGGGGAAAAAAGGTTTTGTTCAAGTCATCTGAGCCTTTCTCCACTGTATGCACTTTATCTTCAGAGTATTTGGTATGTACTGCAACTGAATAAAGCATGTTTGGAAAACAGCGAAAAGAATATTAAGTCCAGAGTATAGTATGAGCTGGAGAAGAAAGATAAAGAGCCTGGAGGTTGACAGGGACAATTTGAAATGTCACTCCAGTTGTACTCTCCTTTTCAAAGTAAATAACAGACACTTTTGTATTTTTGTACTAGCTTGATTCAGTGAAATGGAGAGTAATAGGATAAAGATTTTCAGTTGATTCATTACATATTTATGCTTAATGTTAGTAAATAAACACATGCAAAATACCAAATAAATCACACACTCGGATTCAAGGGCATAACTAGGCCAGACTGGGGTATATATAGCCATCTACGTAATTTCTTATCTGGAAATTTCCAAATGGTTAGCAGGAACATGACTAATAATCCTACAAGAGAGAGACTGAAAACTTCCTTTCTGAAAGGAGAAACTATTAGCAGTTATTTTAATCCTATAGCAGCGACCAAGAGTCACAAGAATTATCTGTGTAGACATCTGTATAATGGAGGAAAATTTCATTCATTTGCATACATAAGATCAAAAATTATGACAATTGTGGTGAAAATGTAAATGTTTTATATTCTTCCATCATTCTACAAAGTTGTTGAGCTTACTTTGGAGAATATACAAAGTCAATAACAAGTAAATGATCAGAATCAGCAGAAATATAAATTAGACTGAAAAATCTACAAGGGGAAAATAAGAACAGCCTAGAATGCCCTGATAGCTGGGAAATATATATATATATAATTTATATATAATAAAATAGAAAATGTATATATGTAATTAAATGTGACATGTTTTGTTGTGTAGAGAAAAAATTTTCTGAGAGAGATGGTGGTTTTTTATCTATAACACAAGAAAAAAGATTTATTTTGCATTTAGACATCTAGATAAAAATTCATTGTAGACTCAGTCCTCCATGTTGGTTTCCTTATTTCCCTAAGACCAAAGTTTTTCTAGATAGATTAGGCTAGTCTTGAACTCTTGATCTTCCTACATTAGTTCTGAGTATCATAGATGTATGCTATCACACTCAGCCCAGCCTATTATATTTTGAGAAACAATTTTATAAGGCATATATGAGGGCAATTTTACTACAGATTTTGAATGCAAGCTTAAATTGGCGTTTTATGAAAAGACCAGTGCTGATGTTGCCCACTCCAGCTTTATCTACATTATTCTCACAGGAACTTGTCTTCTTTGAGTACTCATTATTCATAATGATTTATTTTCTGGTGAAGTATTTGTCTTCTACAAGAGTGTGTTTCATTTTCTTTTAGCATCTTTACAGCATTGCATGTGAAAATGGATATAGGCCTTTGTGTGTTCCAGTTTTATGATGAAGTAATAGAATTTGTAGTAAATCCAAGTTCCCCAGAATCCATTTGGGAAAACAAATGATTGCTTAAAATGAACAAACGCTTGTTTTTCAAATTCCTATTCTCAATTCAATCCCTAGCCTCTACCCAGGAAGACATTTTGCTTGTCCATCATTGTCAATTTTTGTGTTCTTTGGTTATAAATAACTACTGGAACAAGTATCAGACTACATTTCTGTAGCAATTTTCAAAACTCAAGTCACATTCTTTCAAAAACTTTGTGTGCTTTTCTAGTAAGAAAGATTTTTTTAACTCACTTGAATCTGGTTGTATTGTCCAGTATCATCTTGGACCCCACACAGTTAAAATGAGTGAAAAGAACCCTTTTTCAAATCATTAAAGTTAATAATAATGTTCTACTGGGTTTGTTAGATAAAGAACTCAGTATATCTTAAATTACCCCCAGTTCTAGTACATTTTTTGATATTTGTTTTTGCTTATCTGAGCTGACCATCAAGAGATAGACACAATTGCTGATAGTTTGTTGAATTAACACAGTTTTTTCAAAGAACATGAAAAAGCCAGTGGCTTGGGCTTATATTCCTTGCTACTTAGGAAGCTGAGACTGGGATCAAGGTTCAAAGCCAGGCCAGGCAGGGAAGTCCATGAGACTCTCCTCTCTAAGTAACTATCTAGAAAGCCAAAATGGGGCTGTGGCTCAGGTGGTAGAGCACCAGATTGAGTGGAAAAAGCTCCAGGACCCTGAGGTCAGGACCAAAGTCTTCAAGTTGCAAATGATTCAATAAAAAGTTCATTTGTTTCCTCTTTTTTCACTTTCATCCAATGTGTAGTAGCAATGCTTTACACATGCTGAGCAGTTGGTGAGTGCATTTGTCATCCATGTTATATGTTCTTTGAGATACATTTCTGAATGACTTCTTCCTCTCTTTCTTACCTCTCTTTCCTGACAGTCTCCCCATCAGTCTTAGACTCTGGTACCCTTTCCTATATGAGGCCCCTGCATGTACTGAAGCTCCATGTCAGCCATCTGCTCTCTGCTCCCACCTGTTTGATGGCACCTGCCTTGTCCTGGATTTTCTGATTTCTTGAGAGGTTGTATATTCTTATTTTTAGTTTTATTTTCAGTGCATCTCATCAGAAACTTCTCATATCCCTTTTACACACACGTATATGCACACATGTGCACACAAAGCCTGATACTGCTTTCCTACCTTTGGTCAAGCCTCCCCAACCTGCCATACCCAGGCTGTTCTTCTCTAACCCCAGCAGACACAGTACACACATGAGGATCGAGCTGTGCCTTCTTCATCTGTCTTCCTTCACTTGGCTTCCCTGACTATCCTCAGCAGGCTTTTCTAGGACTCCAAAGTCAGAAGGCCTCATGCCCTTGGTCTTTGTATCTGTCTCAGGTTTTCTATTAATACTCTGAGTCCTGAGCTGAGCTTGAACTTGTTTCTCTGGTTGCCATACCACTAACCAAGGTGCTTACAAGGCTGGGATTACAGAAAGGGTCCTTTTGCTGCTGCACTTGCCAAATTCTGACTCAGGTCCTCAGCAGTGTCCTTCTGCTCCTTGGGTCTCTCTGAACTTTTTCCTGCTGGATGGACACCCTACCTCTTCCCAAGGAAGGACTTTGCCTTTTGGGCTGTTCCCTCTACCTGGACTTGAATTCTGCTCTAAAATTATATCACATTGAACTATAGTGACTATAGAACTATGGTACTAAAATAATCATTGGCTGATTTCAAATCTAACCATCTGAATGGTACATGTAATGATTCCTGAGTGTTTTCCTTATCTGTAAAGACTCACACTGAGTAATAGATAACAATAAACCTATGTTTGATAAATTCATCAAAACTTAAAATGGGAGGGATTCATTTTCTATTTATTTATTTATTTATTTATTTATTTATTTATTTATTTATTGCCAGTCCTGGGGCTTGTACTCAGGGCCTGAGCACTGTCCTTGGGCTTTCTCAAGGCTGGTGCTCTACCACTTGAACCACAGCACCACTTCTGGCTTTTTTCTATGTATGTGATACCGAGGAATCAAACCCGGGTCTTCGTGCATGCTCGGCATGCACTCTACCACTAAGCCAAACTCCTGGCCCCAAGGGATTCATTTTTAAGAAGACAAAATGAGTAAGAAAATCAAATTTAAAAAAAATCGAATATAGTTAATTCAAAGCAATGGCTGCCCTGCTGGGTTTTTTTTTTTTTTTTCCTATTTGAAATGACCAAAGAGGAAACAGCAGAAAGCCCATATTTAGCTCTTGGAGGAAGGAGTGTTTTTTCCTCCTGAAGTGATTCTTTAGCTTATTTAGGATTCTAAAAGATTTTTTTTCCCCCTCGATGGCCTTGTTTTGTAGAGAGTACTGTCCATGAGTTCCAGGATGTGGGTGGGCAGCAAAGCACGCAGTGATGTTTGGGACATGCAGTAGCCCTCGCCATTAGAAAGATGTTTGAGATCCTAAAGAGGAAGTTCAGCTCAGAGCAGTCCTGGCTGATGGGGCCAACAGTTCGGAGCACTGCTCTTCTCTGATGAGTCCTGATCCTCTGCTAGTTACTCTGGAAGAGGTAATATCTCCTGTGCAAACACAACTTGTGCAGGCACAACAATGTAGGTTTAACAAAGTAGTCTATGCCTGAAATCACAGCTATTTGGGGAAAAGGTTAGTTAGATCCTATCTCAGTACATAGCCTAGGAATGTTCTTATCATGAGTGCATTTCCAGCTACTGAGGAGGCACAGGTAGAAGGGTGGAAGTCCAGGGCCAACCCCGGGCAAAACCACCAGACTCTATCCAAAAAATAACTAAGGTACAAAAAGTCTGGGGGCATAGCTCAAGTCAGAGTAACCACCTAGCAAGTGAGCAGCTCTGAGTGCAAGTCCCACTACGGCCAAAAATAGAAAATCATGGAGAAGCTGACATAATTCCTAAATTTCAGTTTAGCCAACACTTTTCATTGTCCTCAATTTTTTCCCCAGAGCATTTGATTCCTATTCACTTTGATTAAGTTTTATATTTTTTGTTATTTGTTTAAGTGAAGTTTTTTTAAAGAATTTATTAATGTTGATTTTTACATCATATTTTAAATGACAAGTTTAACAAACAAGTGTTCAAGGAGGGAATCTCTATTTACAATCATTGGGACTTAGTATTTAGAATTTAATCAAAATTAGGCTAAGGGTTTGTATGTCATAGAAGCATATTAATTTATGAAATAAAACATAGAGTCATAGGTTTTTATGTCTATATAGTTATGTTTATATTTCCATTACCATGTCCATAGTTTTGGGTATGCAGTTATTGAGTTAAGTGAAGTTTTAAAAACAGCAAATTGAGGCTGGGTATTGGGGACTCACATGTATAACTCTAGTTTCTCAGGAGGCTGAAATCTGGGATTATAGTTCAAAGCCATCCCAGGCAGATAATTCTGAGAGATTCAGGTCCACTTAACTGGTAAAATTCTGGAACTGGAAGCATGGCTCGAGTGTTAAAGAGCTAGCTATGAGCAGAAAAATCTGTGTGAGAAGCCTTGAATTCAAGCTGCATCACTGGCACATATGTGCATCATGGCACATACATCATGGAAAGAAAAGGAGTGAGGTAATCTGTAAACTGGTATCCATGCTAACATATATGTAGCGAATCTTTGGTAGGATGCGTGTAGGGTTGTGAGTATATAAATACACTATGAAGCAAGTTAATGCAGTTAATGTTAGGAAGAAATAGATATATTTCAATTAATAATTTTGTCTCTTAACTTTAGAAAGATATTATTATTTGGTCCAATTATCAAGAAATCTAATAACAACAGATGCTGGAGGGGATGTGGCCAGGAGGGATCACTACTACACTGTTGGTGGGAGTGCAAACTCTTCCAACCACTATGGAAAGCAGTATGGCAACTCCTCAAAAGACTAAACATAGAGCTCACCTATGACCCAGCAATTCCACTACTTGGCAATTACTCAATTATCCAGAAACAAGGACATACTAAATCCACTAGCACAATGATGTTTATTGCAGCACTATTAACCATAGTGAAGATATGGAACCAACCCAGATGCCCCTTAGTAGATGATTAGATCAACAAGATGTGGTATTTATATACAATGGAATTCTGTGCTGCCATCAGAAAGGATGACATCGCCCCATTTGTAAGGAAATGGAAAGATGGGGAAAAAAATCATATGAAGTGAAGTAAGCCAGACCCAAAGGAGCATAGGCTCCATGGTTTCCCTCACTTGTAATAATTAGTACATATCTAGGACTCTCTTAGCAGAGGATTACAATAGTTCAAAATCTAGGTTACATAAGGTCATGTAGAATGAGACTAAATGAAAGTATCTCTAGGTTATGGAAGCAAGAGCCATATAATGTGTGATTGTTGTTCTTAATATACTATGTTATTTCTCTTCTTTTTTTTTGCTCCTTGGTTAATCTTATATTGTTACTGTATCTGACTTTATTACCTAGTTTATTGTATGTACTTTCATTTGTTTATTTGAAATAGGAAAGGGAAGGGGGAAAACAAGTGGGGAGGGAAATGGGGACAAAAACATGAGAAGGGGAATCAATGTGTGAGAAGTTATGCACTGACTACTACGTGGTGAATGTAACTGTAACTAACCCCTCTATACATTACTCCGACAATAAAAAATAAAAAGAAAGATATTATTTGGTCCAAAAAGAAGTCTAACAAAAAATGAACAAGTGTGGGTTTCTTCTCTACATAGGTTAATATGAGCCTGGGTGAGTCTGAAGGAAAAGAAGAGAAAAATCTAGATGTTTGATAGTTAGAACCTTATAGTAGATATGTTTTTGGTATCAGACCAAATGAATCACCAAGACTTGAAGAGTGCTACTTCTGGCACTAGGAACTACCTTGAACAGTAGACCTCAGAGAACTCAGATCATTGAGGAAACGTGCAGTCTTAATCCCGGCAGCTGATGGCTGGGTAACTTTGGCATGTGGGTGGATCTGAAGTCATCAAAAGAGCTTTGGCAAGAAATCAAAGTGATTTGCTGGAGATGATTAGTAATTGTGAGTAATGGTTGTGGGGGGCAGAAGGAGGGTGGGAAGAGAGAGAGGGAGGAGAAGAGAGATTTTTTTTAATGCTTTTAACTTTGGTGATCTGCTAATTCAGCAGTGTCCACTAGCACTTCAGCTGTGCCTGGCTGTAATCCAGTTAGCAAGGATTTTAGGGGGGGATCAGCCCTGGGCTCAATCTCCTTCATCAACCCTGTGACCTTATTTATGCCAGTGGGACACTGGACTTAACTCTAAGTTTTTTATTCTTTTTTTTTTTGAGGACTAAGTTAGGCCACATCAGTAAAGAGCTATTTTATTCTCCTGAGAATCTTATTCATTAATACAAAGATTGGACTGAGAAGTTTTTTTCTTCTTAACATAATGAGCTGGAACACAGAACACAGAATGAACAGATAGGAAGCCAAAAGGCCTTGCTTTCACCTTCTCCCACTTCTGAGACAACTGGACTGAATGAGCTTGAGGCTTTCCACACTGAGAAGGGGCTTGGTCTCTGCTGATTGTGCAGTGGGCAGTGAGTGTTATCTAAGCTCCAAGGAGCAATGTAGAAAGAACTAGAAAGGCTTACAGTGCTTGTTTTAGAACATGAACCTGTGGGAGGGGTCCTTTGTGGAAGACACATGGGTAAACACATCACTTACCTAGAGGGACAAGCACAAGAAGGACATCCCACTTCTTCAAATACTTTTACCGTCTTATAACTCAGAAAGAACATGTGTACCTAAAATCAACTACTGCCTTGAACTAAATCATCTGGTTTTTAATTTAATAATCAATCTTAAGTTTAAAAGTGTAGGAGACTGGTAATCGAACACAAAGACTCATTCTAACATAACCTTTATTTTATTATGATAAGGTGTTACTGTGTTGTCTAGGGTAGCCTTGATCTGCTTGGTTCGAGAATCCTTCTGCTTCACCCAAGTGGCTGGTGTTAATTTGTGCATCACATCTGGCTTGTATAAACAATATTGGGTATGCTTTCTTTGTATGTGTATGTTCCTGATTTGTAAGCATTCTTGTATATAAACTTATATTTACAAATCTGGTACAGGATTGTACCTAAGGCAAATATCTTAAAGCAGAATAGCTCAGTTGTTTTTGCCTAATTCCCTCCAAAAATATGCCCTTTTACATCCTTCTCAAACTATCCTAATGCTAACTTTGTTCTTTACTTATAAAGAGACTGTTTATGTGTTTAATGTATAGTATTGTTCCATTTCTGTTTCCTGTTTTTTTTTAAATCTTTTCTCATATGAGTTTATAAAGATGTCTTGTCGTTCATCATTTCCTTTCTAAGAAGTCAGAGCTCGAAAAACATTAAGCTTAGGCTGCTTATGTACACTTCCCTTTTGACTACAGTGTATCTATTTCTCCATATGAATGTTTAAATTTTTACATAATATAGATTATATACTTAGTACATATTAATTCATCTTTTAAAAAGTTGTGTACCTTTTTGCCATGGTTTCTGTATGTGTACTTGCACTCACAAGTGCTTGTGTTTGTGCATGTGTGTGAATGTGTGGATGGGCATACACTCATACACAGGTTTTCCCTCCCTTCCCCTCACTCCCTTCTCTTTCCTTCCCTTTCTTCCTTTTCAAGATAGGATTTTGCTATGTAGTCCAAGTTGGCTTCAAACTCCCGGTCCTCCTCCTCCTCCTTCTCCTTGATAATCTTAGGGCTTGAACTCAGGGCCTGGGCACTGTCTTTGAGCTTTGTCAAGGGTAGCACTCTACCACTTGAGCCACAGCACCACTCTGGCTGTTTCTGTGTATATGGTACTGAGGAATCTAACCCAGGGCTTCATGCATGCTAGGAGAGCATTTTACCACTAGGCCACATTCCTGGCTCCCAATCCTTCTTCCTCATTCCCCTAAGCATTGAAAATGTAGCTGTGTACCAACATGCCCAACTGCACTTTAAAAAGAATGAAAGAGGGATCTTTGTTTTTTCCACTTGTCTAGCTAAGTTTCCAGCATTATATATAGAAAGTCACTCTTTCTCTATTCATTTGACACATGATTCCTGTGTTACCTGTAAATCGTTCATACATAGGCATTGATTTGTAGACTGTTATTTCATGATCTGTGCTAATAGCCATTTTATAAAATTTTGTAGTTTTAGCATATGTTTTAATATCTTTTTAAAAGGCTACTTTTCCTTCTTCATTCTTTTAACATTTTGAGCAGTTAATTTTTCCAGTCAACTCTCATATCATTTGTCAAGTTAAGATCAGTTTTATTTTTCACTGTTTTGTTGTTGTTTTCGTCATGATTTCCAACCTCACATAAACGTAGGGCATTTGTCCCTACAAATGAAATGGGTGAAACCTGAGCAACCCTAGCACCTTCAAGTGAAGTTCTTCTTTCTCTGAGTTTCTCCAGTTTCTTCCATCTAGCAAGTGATATCGAGCTTTGAGGAGGTACAGAGCTGTATGCTGGAACCTCTGAGGACCACTATAAACCAGTGATATAACCTTTGCCTGAAATGATACATTTTTCTGCCCCACTGTATCCTCATCCACCTCTAGGAAAGTGTGTCTGTTTTGGAGACTGAACCATGGCTGTGTGTATGTTTCACATGTGCTAGACCACATCTTCTCGTCTTCCCAACATTCCTGGGCTCTGATGGTTCTGTGCAGGCATCCCCCACTGAGGGACTTGAACCAGTGACAAACTCATTTTAAAGAACTGCAGTAATACCACAAATGAAGTCTAAATCCTTTCCCCTCTGTTCTTCTTTTTTAAAACAAGCTGTGCTATTATTCCTCCCTTTACATGACAAAGCCATGTTTTGTTTTTTTTTTAAAGAGGTGGTGGTTTGAAACTACTCTTAAGGGAAACATGTTTAGTACTGTAATATTTTGAACCTGAGTCTTGAGAAAAGAGACTATAATTAAAAATGGTGTTTTCTGAGCCACTTTGTGAATTTGAGGAGGTGTGGTCACCCATATTTCCCTAAGGTCATAAAGAGCCCACATTTAACAAGTCGCGATGAATTCGGTCCTTTGCCCTGCAATACCTCAGAAGTTCCTGAGCAAACACTGGCTTTGCTCACTGATGTTCTTTTCTCAGTGTATTTTGTTGAACCGTATAGTTCAGGTCAATAGAAAAGAAGTCTACCCTACTGTTAACACCAGCCTAATTGAATTAACATGCTAATCTCTAGAAGACCCGCATCTCAGATTGGAATCTCACTATTAAAAATTGTCTTCCATCCACAGGTGCTATTGGGGTCTAAGAAAAGACACATCGTATACCTGAAGCACTCTTCAAGGGATTTGCTTTATATGGACTTGAGATTTTTTTTTCTCGTAAAAATTAGAAAAGGTCAGCCATTCCTACAGAACCTGATGGATTGCCAGGGTTCATATATGGAACTATGAAGACCCAGGGCTGTTCACTCGGAGGTTCTAACAGGTCTAATAGTAAGATCCTGTACCAATATTATTGTATGAAAAAAATGAGTATTTGTAGGCACTCCCTTCACCTTGCTATTATTTAATGATATATCTCAATTCTAAACTTACCTATAAAAACAGGTTTATTTTTATTTTCAAAGAACAAAGTAAGTAAGTAGAGTCTGAAGTCTAGAGAGGAAAAAGAAGAATGGCTGGACATGGACACAAAATTTCTTTTGAGGTAGTAGAAGTGTTCCAATACTTGACTATGTTAAAAATTGTATTTTATGGGGCTGGGAGTTTGGCCTAGTGGTAAAGTGCTTGCCTAGCATGCACAAAGATCTGG
Source organism: Megascapheus bottae (assembly GCF_031878675.1). NCBI lineage: Eukaryota > Metazoa > Chordata > Mammalia > Rodentia > Geomyidae > Megascapheus > Megascapheus bottae. The sequence continues at coordinate 26,869,245 of NC_143520.1, forward strand.
GTTCAATTCCTTGGTACTACATACATAGAAAAAAGCTGGAAGTGGTGCTGTGGCTCTAGTAGTAGAGGACTAGCCTTGAGAAAGTTCAAGGACAGTGTTTAGGCTCTGAATTCAAGCCCCAGGACTGGCAAAAAAATGTATTTTATACATTTATGTAAAATCATTTAGTTGCATTTAAAATGTATGAATCTTACGCTATGGAAATCATACCCCAGTAAAGCTATTAGTTTTTTAAAGAAGATATACATCCTATAACTCTCAGAAAGTCAAAATTGTAATGTTGAAAAGCTGCCAAACCTTTAATTAGTGAATCAAAGATGAATTGCTCGCATTTCCTGGATTCCCCTCATGGTGGGAAGAAAAATGATATCCAATCTCAAATCAAACACCAGAAAACTGCAGTAGACATATTAGTATCCCTGTCTACACAAGCAGGAAATTAGACTTCACAATGTTAAGATAAACTTGTCCAAGAGCCACAGCCAGCAAGAACTAATGATAGTGTAAACCAGGTCTATCTCCAGCTGAAACCCATAGATGTGCAGCTACCTGTGTCATGCACCCTTATCACTCTGAGTGAGCAGCCCTTCTGTTGTCTGACTGGAGGTCAGTTTCCTTCTCTTAAAGACAATAGCAGACTGTGTTTCCAATATTTTCACCAGAATTTTTTATTTTATGCTTGAGATCCATGAAAAAGTAAATGTTGAATTCAATCCATAAACCATGCTAATGAAAGGTAGGTGTTTTGTTTTTTGATGTTTAATAAAATATATTTATTATTATTATTATTATTATGAGATGGGAGGTCTTGCTATGTAGCTCAGGCTGGCCTGGAACTTCTGTGCTCAAGGGACCTTCCTGCCTAAGCTTCCTAAGAAGCTGAAACTACAATTATATTCCCAGGCCTGGTTTTTGATGCATTCTTTTAAGCTTTTAAAATAAAACTCTTTTATTGTTATAAAGGTGATGTACAGTGGGGTTACAGTTATAGGCAAAGAGTACATTTCTTCTTGGACAATGTCACCCTTTCCCTTGTTCTTTCCCAATTTTTCCCTCTCATCCCCACCTACAAGTTGTATAGTTCATTCTGAATAGAGTGTCTAGCGGGTACCACTGCTGCACTTATTTATCCTTTATCCCTCCATTTCTGTGCCTTCCCTTATTCGTCCCATTTTCATGCCTTTTCAAAGTGGATTTATACATAAACAATTGCTGAAGTCTGGGTCTCTGTGTGTCTCCATCTCTCTCTTCAACTAGATAGTTGCATAGATTGATGGGTAGATAGAGATGTAGGTAGTTAGGTAGACAGATAGACAGACATATAGTCAAATAGATAGTAAGATAAATGGATGTTTGTTGGGGATTCTAAATCTACAAGGTGAGACATGCTATAGTATCTGCTTACGAACTCTTGAGGGCCTGGTCACTGTCACGCCTCTTGTACATAGTTCTAGATCTCTTGATGGCTTACTGAGAACTTTCCTCGCTCATTTTGTGAAATATTTCTGGAAAATTATAACCTGATGTAACAGCAATTTCCAGATTTGACTGGAATAATCTTTCCTTCTTCAGTTCTTTCTTGTTATCTCTAGTATATATTTCTCTTGCCATTTTCTTCATACCCCTCCCAGAAAACTGAGTCCCTCTGCTTTCCTTAGGTTCTTGGCTACTCTGTGGCAGTGTATATTTTGCTCTCTGCCTTTATAAACAACCCATATTCTTTTTTGTCTTTCCTCTTTTTTTTTTTGGTGGGTCATGGGGCTTGAACTCTGGGCCAGGGCACTGTCCCTGAGCTCTTCAGCTCAAGGCTACCCTTGAGCTAAGCCCCACTTCCCGTTTTCTAAAGGTTAATTGGAGATAAGAGTCTCAGGTTTTTTTGTGCCCAGGCTGTCTTTGAACCTTGATCCTCAGATCTCAGTCTCCTGAGTATGTAGGATTACAGGCGTGAGCCACCATGCCCGGCCGCAACTCATATTCTTGTCTTAGCTTTTTTCATGCTTTTTCTAGAATATGTCCATATTCTCTTTGACCAATTAAAATGAAATTTAAAAATAAATAAATACTGGGCACTGATATTTATATCTGTCATCTTAGCTACTCAGGAGGCTGAGACCTAAGGATCACAGTTCAAAGCTAGTGCCAACAAAAAATTCTGAGAGACTCTTGTCAGCAATTAATCAGCAAAAAGCTGGAATTTGAGCTAAACTTGTAGAGCTTCAAGGGCCTGAGTTCAAGTTCCCCCTGCACAAAAAATGTTAAACTTAAAAAATAACGAATAAACAAGAAATTTAACTCAGTACCATGCTAATAGAACATGTCCATAGACCAAATGCTCTTGATTTTGGACTTCTGTGGTCTCTTGGACTGTGGGAGACAGCCACAATAATGTTCATGGTCAAGGATTACATTTGGGAAAATCCAGAATGAATAAGGTGATGGTGAGAATGGCAGTCATGGTGTTTTATTCTCCGACTACCAACATCTCTACAAATGAGGAAGTAAACAGAAACTTCTGCTTCTATGTATTTGGCAATAGTAGCACTTCTTAGGTCATTTTGGAATTCTTGTTCACATTTCAAAATCAAGTTCATTTGCAGGATTCCTTGAATCCCTCCTTATGTGCTGTGAGGTGATGACATGCCAGAATTTGAAAGCCATTGAAGTCATTTAAGGAAACTAGCCATGGCCTGACAGACAGAATAGGTTATAATTGTCTCACTGTTCCAGTGCACAGCCTGCTCTCTTGTGAACTAGAATCACCAGCCTTGTCTGGCCTGTGTTCACTTGCAATGCAAGGGCCTTCTTCCTGGTTTTGCTTTGTAATCTGTGGTCCAGAGTCCTCAGTCCAAACCACTGGGCTGGGCCACCCCGCTTATCAAACTTCCAACAAAGCATTGCCAGGGACTAAGGGCAGACTGTTGTCACAGACATTTTACTAACATCCTTTTCTCTCTCTGTTAGTCTGAGTTTTATGTAAGTCTGCCTAAATTTAGACAGTCCTGATATGTCCTGCGAGAATTTTCTGGGTTTTGTTGTTGTTGTTGTTGTTGTTGTGTGGTGGTTGATATAATTTGTTTGGTCCTGGAGTTTGAAATGAGGCCTCAGTCTTGCTAGGCAGTCACTTTACCACCCAGCCCATTTTTTGCTTTAGTTATTTTTTCAGATTGAATCTTGTGTTTTTGCTCAGAGCCAGTCTACAACTTTGATCTTCCTACCTATGATTTTCACATAGCTGTGATTACAGATATATCATACTTAAGTTGTTAGTGAGATGAAATCTCATAAACTTAGTTGATTTTGATGTTCAGGCTAACCTCAAGTCTTAATCTTCTGATCTCTGCTTCCAGGGTTGCTGAGATTACAAGTATGTGCCACTGTGTCTTGAGAACTCTGTTTTAAAAGATTTCATTACATCTATAATCTGTTATCTCTTTTGTAGGTCTACATTTTCCCCCAATAGATTTGTACAGAGGAATTTGATTTTGGTTTGGTTAACAGATACATTTGCTCTGTAAAGAATCTTTTCAAAAGTATTACATTATGTCAATGGAGGCATGACAGTCATCAAATTTTATATCAATTATCTATTGTAAGTACAGTAATAAAGATGGCTAGGGTTCAGGATGGGTTATTGTACATTTATAGACAAGTTGCAGTGATTCAGATGCCTTACTTTGTCTCAAAAATCAATGTAGAAATGTTAGCACTAGGTGGTAAGAAGGGTGATTTTCTTTGTGCATATTATATGTGGTCCTGGAATATTTTAACATTAAATACAACTCTATGGGATTTTTTTTTTTGGCCAGTCCTGGGCTTGAGCCCAGGGCCTGAGCACTGTCCTTGGACTTTTCTCAAGGCTAGTACTCTACCACTTGAGCCTCAGCACCACTTCCGGCTTTTTTTCTATATATGTGGTACCAAGGAATCGAACCCGGGTCTTTGTGCATGCTAGGCAAGCACTTTAACCACTAGGCCAAACTCCCGGCCCCAACTCTATGGGATTTGAACCTGCTTGTTTTCACATTAGTGCAAACAAGTTTAACTCTGAGTCAGTGTAATAAAGTATAACTCTGTACTCATGTGACAGTGAGCACTCAAAATAAGTTGCACCTATGTCTTACTCTATTTCCTTCTAGGAAGTAGGCATTGTTCTTTTTTTTTTTTTTTTTTTGCCAGTCCTGCGACTTGAACTCAGTGCCTCAGCACTCTCCTTGGGTTTTCTCAAGGTTAGAGCTCTAGCACTTGAGCCTCAGCACCACTTCCCGCACTCTACCACTAGGCCAAACTCCCAGCCAGCCTTGTTCCTTTCATAGAAGAGACTGTCTCAGTGATCTGATTAAGTTGCATAAAGGTTTTGGAAGTATACTGCAAAGACAGAATTTGAATCCAGGGTTTGTCTGGACACTGTCATCAAACTGCTAATCATGCTAATCATAGGTCTTAGTTGTGACACAAATGGTAGGCCCTTAGTTCAAACTCTTAGTGCAGCCCTATATCTCCAAGAAAAAACAAAACCAGAGAAAGAGGGGGAGAAAGGAAGGAAGCAAGGAAGGAAAGAGATGAAAAATAAAAATAAAACTACCATATGATTCAGCTTTACCATGCTTGGGTATGCCTCCACAGTTATGGAATTCTGAATACCTGTACAGGCCATGTTCATTCCAGCACTATTCACACTAGCCCAGCCATCCTATAGCAAGTGCATCAGGAAATGTGATATGTTGTATATGTGTATGTATTCGACATATTCCACCATAAAGAAGAATTAAATATGTAGTTTACAGGGAAATTGAAATCATCATGTTAAAGGAAGTAAGTCAAAAGGACAAAGGTCACATGGTTTCTATCATATGTGGAAGTTTGATCTAAAAACTTACACATAGACACACAGAGGACCATATACATACACACACACACACACACACACACACACAATTGTGTGTCTGTCTGAGGGGATTAGGAGTTAGGAAGGAGGAAAAAGAGGGTGAACAATAAAAAATGTGTTACATCTATTAATGATGACCCATTGGGAGCTATTGAATGATAAGGGATTATGAGAATGGTAAATGTGAGATTAAATGAAGGAATCAGTCTAGTTAAAATATGTGCACATGTGAAATACCACAGTGAAACCCCTTGGACAATTAAAATACACTAAAAAGAAAAACGAGTGGCAGGGCCTGGGCATTGTCCCTGAGCTCTTTTGCTCAAGGCTAGTGCTCTGCCACTTTGAGCTATAGCTCCAGTTTTTAAGTAGTTAATTGGAAATAAGAGTCTCATGGACTTTCCTGGATAGGTTGGCTTCAAACTGATCCTCAGATCTCAACCTCCTGAGTAGCTAGGATTATAGGCATGAGCCACCAGTACCTGGAAATGGTTGAACTGTTAACAGTGAAAATGTACAGATTCACCTTTGTACTAATGTAGGAAGCTGCTTAGCTGTGTGGAAATCTTAGACAAATGGATGCTGTCCAACCCAAGATACAGGTAGGAGTGAGATCATGAAATAGGTCAATGTCCTTTTCCTTTAAATGTATGGTACATGCAAAAGAGAATGGAAGAAAACTTGAGTTCCACAAATGAGTGTGGGCTTAATATAAAGATAGCACAACACAAGAATTGGGGCTGAATGTCACATGGCTTTCATTGCAGTTTACTTCCTAACACTTAATCTAGTCAAAATATTTTCCTTCACAACATTGCTACCTTCCAAATTACTCAGATGTTTAACTAACTTCTGCTGTCTAAATTTGTATCTGCAGTAAGGCACAGAGCATGCTTCAAGTGAAGGAACTCACACTCCAGGATACTGTGATGGTTGTGACAATTTAAGAAGCCACACATCACCTCCTTTGAGCTGTTCTGTGTTCTCTTTCCAGGGTTCAGCGGATTCCTATACAAGCAGGCCGTCTGACTCCGATGTCTCCTTGGAGGAGGACAGGGAAGCGATTCGGCAGGAGAGGGAACAGCAGGCAGCTATCCAACTTGAGAGAGCAAAGGTGACTTTCTGCCCCTTCTTTGATTCACCACTGGCCTGTTGCTTAGCTCAGCTGCTTTCCTCTGGCCTGTTTTCTCTGAAATATTTACTTTCTCATCATCCTCATTGTGTTCCAGACTGCCAAGAACTTTAGGACAGATTTCTGGTCCATTCACTCCTGAAGGAGGCACTAACATCTTCGGGGACCCTTCCACTGAGAACTATACCCTTTTATGTGTGATTTCATGAATTACTGATTGTTTCAGTTTGGCAATATATCACATTTGCCATGCCAGTGTTGGCTAAGAGCCTTCTAAGACATTAGCTTGTGTTCCCTGTTCTTGACTCTTCCTTGTCCTGTACATTTTCTGTCATACAGTTCACACGTGCCCTGCTGCTCTGTGTGTCTCCTCATTGGCTCTACTATTCCTGTATTTCTCAGTTGCAATCTCCCACCTCAAGTTCAGTGTGGAGCTCAGAACTTTAGTCGTGTTTGCTTCTATGAGAAAAGAGTCTTGCTATGTTGTTCAGGCTGCTCTAAACTCATGAGTTCAATGGATCCTTCTGCCTTAGCCTCCCAAGTAGCTGGGAGGACAGGTGTATACCATTGCCACTGGCTAAGTTAAGAACTCAAACAGTTCAGAGAAGTTGGGTGATAAGAGCCATTCCCCAATAGACCTTTAGCTAGCTTCCTCTACAGACCAGGAGTCAGCAAGAAGCAGACTACATGGCTCAGAACCACAGAGCCACTAGAGACCTCCCACCCCATATTTTTGTACCTTTTTTTGTCAGTGCATATATCCCTTTGTCACATGAAATTTTATGTGTCATACCAACATAAAGAACTGAGGTCATGGCCGATATATCTTTTGGTCTCAGGATAGACTTTTTCAGCATGTCGACCCAGGTTTTCTAAGTTTTAGGAGAAAAAACTCAAGACCAAATAAAGCAAATCTCTCTGAGAGTGATTAGGATACACAAGGTATCTTTGCTTAGATCCCAGTAGCACCTGTGCTGTGTGGAAGGAAGAAAATTTTCAGTAATGAGATTTTAACTTTACATTCATCATGCATTTCCTATATCCCAATGTGGAAGATATCTGTTACCATTTGAGACACATGGCTTCTTTTCTGTGCTGGTTCTGGAGCTTAAATTCAGGGCCTGGGCACTCATACTCAAGACTAGAGCCACAGCTCTACTTCATCTTTTTATGGTTCACTGGAGATAAGACTCCCACAGACTTTCCTGTCCAGGCTGCTTTCAACTGTGAACCTCAGATCTCAGCCTCCTAAATAGCTAGGATTTCAGGTGTGACGTATAGCTGACTAATAGCTTTTTATGACTAAAGAAGAAGGCAGGCTGTCCCTACCTCTGTTTATCCCTCCCCAGTATTTTAGGGGAACATTATTTATTCAGGAAGTACCACAGGAGAAAAAGAATCATTGGACCAATAGGACTAGATTATTTTCAGTGTCATCTCTACAAATTCTGGGTGTGGCCTGGGAAAGGAAACCCTGGCTGAGATCCCCCTTTGGAGAGTAATTTTCCCTACTTGCTGGTACTATTAGTCATTGCATGACACATTTCAACTTGCAGCGCACTCCTCCCGCCCTCACTTCTTCTTCTGTGGTTCTGTCCTCTCTAGTCTAAACCTGTAGCATTTGCTGTGAAGACGAATGTGAGCTACTGTGGCGCACTGGATGAGGATGTGCCTGTTCCAAGCACAGCCATCTCCTTTGATGCCAAGGACTTTCTACACATTAAAGAGGTAAATGTAGGCCATACTGCATCTATTAGCCTGATTAAAAGGCCAAAGTTGGGAATCAGCTCCTTGCCCAACTCACCCGAGAAGAGATATAAAGAACTGCCAGCAGAATGCCTTTTTCATTTCCTAGGCCTTCCATATCCAACCTCACCAAAATTGAGAAGCCAGAGATCATTGCCTATGTTATTACATACTTACAACCTGGGATCCTGAGCAACCTTTCAGATTATAGAACACATTTAGGACAGACTTGTGTCCTTCTACCCATTTTCTTCCATTGTTTGGGGTAAAACCAAGGGCCTTGTGTGTAGTTGGCAAGTGCCCTACCATGAAGCTCTACTCCCAGCCCAAGTTTTAACTCCTCTATGGCTGTGGAGCCATAGATCCAGCTTAGGAAAGCATGCCTACCCACAAGGCATATTTACAAGGGATATGATAGTTACAGGTTATATAATCCTCTGCAGTGTGATCCTGAAACCAATACCAGAATACATATCATTCAAAGACAGTACTCAATCTAAGAAAACGACAGAAGGCCAGGAAAATAGAGGCCTTAGATCTAGGAAGATTGAATAGTAACACCACACACTTCACTTATTCATCCTAGACACAATGAAATTCTACCCTCTATCAGATATTGTGCTGGACATTGGGAAATTAGATGCCATGATTGTCTCCATAAAGAGGGAGCTCAGAGTCTGTAGGAGGATGGGCTGGTGTGCATGGTTCCTATATAGAATGGCAAGTTCTGTTATGGGAAAAATTGTATGGGTGTTGTGGAATTCCAAAGAAAGCAGAGGAGGGGCTCTCTGGTGGGGAAGGGGAAGATTAGTAGACCAGAAAGCTCTACAGGGGGCTGGGAGAGGAGTGAAACCTGAGGAGTTGGGGCTGGGCCAGGAAGAGCATCAGGTGAAGGGGATAGCAGAGAGCTGTGCAGTGTGGTATGGAGTAGGGGCCTTGTCAGAAAGGTAAAGGCTAGACTGAAGAAAATCTTCTTGGACTATAGCAAGAAGCGTGGTCTTTATTACTAGGCAGTGGGCTAGAAAGTAATCTGAGATGGAGCACAGATGTGACCAGCCTTGTTTGTTAGAATAATAAAAGGAGGGAAGTGGGAATGGCAACATCTGATTCTCTAATACCCAGCACAAAGTCCAGACAGAGATGGAGAAAGAGTAAGAGGGGCAAGTAAGTATATAGGATTGGGGATTTCACATGGGTAGGGATAGTGGGGAAAGTAAGGGGAGAGGTCAGAAGGCAATTTTTTTAATATGCTTATTTAGAAGAATAGAAAGCAATTTCAACTGCTAGTATTAGCTATCCAAACAGAGAGGGCAGAGAAGGGAACAAGGGTAGGCGTAGTATTGAACTTCCTTTGAGCATGTGTAGTAGGGTCATGTGAATCTCTACATGAACATGCTTACCTCCATCATGTAAAGAGTTGAGGAAAAGAGCTAAATGTGCTCCTCCAAACTACTGGAATGACAGGAATACAGCACGATTCCTGGCACACATGTTGATATTAACAGCTGAGGGAGAGGAGAAGTAGATGAGAAAGGGAGAGATGGGCAAGGGAGTGGGTAAGTTGAGGGTATCCATGTCTACCTAAAAGACAGAGACCTTTGACCTGAACATATGCCTCTAATACCTGAATGGTTGATTCTGTCTCTGTTTTCCAGAAATGACCAAGCTATATTCATTAGTTAACACTCATTTCCAAGGAGACACATGTTAAAAAGAAAAGAGTCAGGCACCAACGGCTAAGGCCTACAATCCTAACTACTCAAGAGGCTGAGATCTGAAGATCATGGTTTGAGACTAGACAGGAAAGTCTGTGAGACTCTTATTTCCAATTGACCACAAAAAAAGCTGGAAGTGGAGCTGTGGCTCAAGTGGCAGAGTATTACCCTTGAAATGAAAATGGAGGGGGGTAAAGAGGGGGCTGGAGGAAGGAAGTAAGGGGTTGCTCAGGACAGTGCCCAGGTCCTGAGTTCAAGCCCTAGGACCAGCACAATAAACCTGGACTAGAAGCATGGCTCAAGTGGTATAGGGTGGGTAGTGCCAGAGATAAGTAACAGTGAGAGGCCCTGAGTGCTCTGAGTTCTAGCCTCCAGACCAGTACTCCCAAAAAGAGTCAGAGAATTCCTTCCATGTTGCATGCATACTCTGTCAATGTTCCACTAATCTATCCATATTTTTATTATTATCTTAATTGGAAATATCTATGTGGTATAGTACGAGCATTTGATATAACAAATAACAAATCAGACTAGTTAACATTGCCAGCTCTTTTAACTCTAAAATTTTTTGATTGTCAAATAATAATTGTACACAGTTATGATTATAGGGTGATATTTTATTTTTTCATATATTTTATTGTAACTATAATTGATAGAAGGGTTACATTATATTTACCAGACAGAAGGTGCATTACTTCACAAACATTGATACCCTTTCTCATGTCTTGGTCTCCATTTCCCTCCCTCCACCCCCAGGGTGGTATTTTACTACATAGATACACTAGTACTGTTCAAACCAGTATAACTAACATTTTTCTCTCCTTGTCGTTACTTTGAGTTTAAAGCCTTTTAGGCTTCTCTATCAATATTTTAACTTGTCCTGTCAGTTGCTTTTGGATCTATATGCTTCTTTGATCAGAGACTTTCTCTTCCATCTGGCAGCTAGATGTGTGGTATTGAACCAGTCATCTTATATAGATCAGAGACATTTCTTTTCAGATGTTGGAAGATCTGATTTAAAAAAAAAATCTTAGAAAGAGAAAGTGGTCATCACTTTAGAGAAATCAAAATGGTAAAGATTGGACCAACACTATAAGATGACCTTCCAAGAAAGCTGGCACAAACTCCCAGAAATCAATACTACAGATGAACACATACGTATAATTGTTAAGTTTCAGCCTTGCCTCTCATGTCTGTCACCTACAAGGCCCTCTCTACTGTTCTAAGTACTTTCTCAGCAATGAAGAAGCTTAAGAAAAGAGCTACAGCTAGGCTTTTTGTCCCATCAGCCAAATCATGACTGACTTAAACTCTTTTTTTTTCCCATATATTTTTATTGTAATTAATAGAAGGGTTACATTATATTCACCAGATAGAAGGTGCATTAATTCACATACATTGATACCCTTTCTCATGTCTTGGTCCCCATTAAACTCTTAAAATTTACATGGCAACTTCCTTCTAAGTAGCTTGAAGAACTTTCACTCACATTGAGTCATTCCCCTGTTGTACTTTCGCCCTATCCTAGAACCAAGTTAAACAAAACATTTGGGAAATTGCATTAGACATTTTAGGAAGCCCTTAGAAGGTCACTTGGGTACTGTTTAACAAATTAGTATTCCAGTGGGCTAATTTCATTTCAGGAAATCACTTAAACCCTAGGAAATGATGACTCATGGTCTGTTTTGTTGCCATCACAGAAAAATTTAAATTCCAGACCTGTGTACTGACTGAAGATTCTAATAGAATCTGTTTGCTTTTTCTTAATTACAAAATAAACAGACCTGTTATTTCAGGCATGTTATCCTGAAATTAGAGACAGGAACATGGGGGAAAACTAAGGTCTAGGTCTGTTCAAGATTTTATATGAGGTCATCTCCTAGTCCTTTCAATGCAGGCTCCTGCTTCATACCAGACAGGCCTCAGGCAGGAGCTTGCACATAATAAAGTCCAAATTTTCCTATATCATTTTCTTTGGAGTGTGAGACTGTGACTCAGAATTACTGAAAGTTACTCAGAATTTCTGGCTGCAATGATTCTATGAAACCCTCCATTCTTCCATCAAAAGGTTTCAGAATCAGATGAATAGAAATTCTGCTTTCCTCTGAGTTAAGCCAAGAGTCCCACATCCATTTGTTACATTTTGAAAATACACAGGTAGATAATAATCAGAGAGAGTTACTCTGCCCAACATTGATAATGACAATAAAGGAAGCATTAGTGATCTTCTTTTAAGGGGCTTAAAAAGCAAGATTAATAACTGTTTCTAGAAATGACTAAGCAGAAACTTTCCCTTGAGGCAGATGACCTGGATGAAGTAGCTTTCATCTCTAATATCCAGCAAATTAATAATTACAGATGCAGCTTTGTTGACCCACTGAATAAGGCCCTCCCTGCTGACAGTCTCTTCCACGTCAGTGGAAACCTTTGTGAAAATGTGCTTTTCATGTTTATTTGTCTTGAAACTTTTAGTGGAAATCTTGGAGCTCTTGTTGGGATCCAGGCATAATTTTATATACAAACACATAACATTCCCAGACTTTATAAGACTAACTTATTTTATTCAAGTGGTAAGATGGGCCTTAATGTAGCAAACCTATATTTGAGAAAGAGTAGAGTGCTGAAAATATCATAGAATTTTTGCCTGAAAGTTTGTTCTTTTGTTTTTTTGTTCGTGATGAGGCTTGAACTCTGGGTCTGGGCACTGTTCCTAGGCTCTTCAGCTCAAGGGTAGAGCTCTACTATGTTGAGCCACAGCGCCACCTCCTATTTTCTGGTGGTTAATTGGAGATAGGAGTCTCACAGACTTTGGTGCCCAGACTGGCTTTGAACCATGATCCTAAGGTCTCAGCTTCCTGAGTAGCTAGGATTACAGGAATGAGTCACCAGCGCCCAGCTGAAAGTTGTTTTTATTTTTAAGTAAGTAACACATTATGGGATGTATTTTAGCTGAGACATTTCTGTTTTGGTTTCATTGATATAAATTTTCATAAAAATCTATTTAAGAATATCTAGGGCTTTCTTAATAAGGACCAGGAAGATCTGATGTCTAAGATCCAACACAACTATACTTTCTTGTTTGTCTTTGTCTGAGGTTATTTTCACAGTAGGATAACCAGTTTAAGTTGTTGCCACAATGATCATATAGCTTATAATACCTATGTGAACCACAACAGGAAAAGTTTGCACAATCCCACTTTAGTTGTCTTTGAGCCTAAAAGAATAAACTGTACTATAATAAAAGTAGTATTTATATATAACACAATCAATATGATATGTACATATGTATAATATAAGTAATATTTATATATAATTCATTCAAAAAGAGATGGCATATTATGTAAGCAGTGTTCTGTTCTGGAGCCTTGAATTAATTATTAGAATGTGAGGATATATAATTACTATTTGTGTGTGTGTGTGTGTGTGAGGGTGTGTGTGTGTGTGTGTGTGCATATCCTAGGGCTTGAATTCAGGATCCGCATGCTATCTCTGAGCTTTTTTGCTCAAGGCTAGGGCACTGACACTTGAGCAACAACTCCGCTTTTAACTTTTTTGGTGGTTTAATGATAAGAGTCTCAAGGACTTTCTTGCCAATTGCAGTCCTCAGATCTCATCCTCCTGTGTAGCTAGGATTATAGACTAGACGTGAGCCACCAGCACCCAGCTGTGAATTACTATTGATAGAAGTTTTCTTTCTGCATTTCAGAAATATAACAATGATTGGTGGATAGGAAGGCTGGTAAAAGAGGGCTGTGAGATTGGCTTTATTCCAAGTCCACTGCGACTGGAGAACATACGGATTCAGCAAGAGCAAAAGAGAGGACGTTTCCATGGAGGGTGAGTCCATCCTTTCTATGTGATCAGCCTGCCTGCTTTCCATCCCTTCCCTTTCCATCCCTCCTTCCCTCCCTCCCTCCCTCCCTCCCTCCCTCCCTCTCTTCCTTCCTTCTCTATTTTATATCCATTCTTCATTTCCTCCTTCCTTCCTTTTTTTCCTTCCCTCTCTTCCTTTATAACTCTTTCTGAAGGAAACTGGGATGATATATATTTTTTTTCTTTATACATTTTCTTATTTCTTTTTTAATTTGCTTATTAAGTTAAAATATTTGCTTTTAAAGCAAAAGTTAGCTTTCTGCATCTGTTCTGTCTCTGAGATTGTTATGGAGGTTGAATTTCATGTCCTCATTTCGTACTGAAACCCACTGCTCTAAATCCACATGAATGTCACAGGGGAGAGTTTCCCATGGGTTTAGCAATCCTATCTCAAAACCTAAGCTTTCCTCTGCAAGAACTAAGCAAAATGTTCAATCTCAGAACTGCAAATGGGTGGGTTCTGATGTGGCCCAATGTGGTGGCTTTCCTTCGTTCACTTTAAGTGCTCTCTGTCCATTTGGCATGGGATATGATCACAATACAAAAACTTTCTCCCCTCAGGCTTCTTGTGGCATCCATTGATCCTGGTCCTGGGGTAAATACATGATCATATTCTGATGGGTCCGCTTCTAGATAGCTAGTGAAACAGCCACATAGACCTGAGTACGAATAGTGAAAGGTTATAGGAATACAGATAGAACCCTGGTCTGAAGCATTGGTTAGATATGTGCATCAAATAGATGCAGTTCTTTTGGGCTGGGAGTTTAGCCTAGTGGTAGAGTGCTTGCCTACCATGTACAAAGATGATTCCTTGGTACCACATACATAGAAAAACATGTCTATAGGTCATTCTTACTTCTTCAGAGAAGACTCTCTAAGTCTTTGGCCCATCTTTTAATGGGATGGTTTTTTCTTTGGAGATTAGTTTGGGAGTGATTCAATTTTTTGAGCTCTTGATAAATTTTAGATATGAGGCCTTCGTTAGTTGTATGGTTAATAAAGACCTTTTCCTACTCTGTAGGCTTTCTAGTTAATTTGCTAGCTATGTCCTTGCCATACAGAAGCTCTGTAGTCTAATGCAGTCCCCTTATCCAGACATTCTCTGATTTGTTGTATTCTTGGTCCTTATTAAGACGGTTTCGACCTGTGCCAAGGAGACCTACTGTATCTCCTATTCCTTCTTGTAAAGTTTTCAGTGTATCTGCTTTTACCTCGAGGTCTTTGATCTATTTGGAGTTAATCCTGGTGCAGGGTGACAAAGAAGGATCCAACTTTAGTTTTCTGCATGTGCTTAACCAGTTCTGCCAGCACAACTTGTTGAAGAGGCTGTCTTTCTTCCATTCTATTTTTTTTTTGGCTCCCTTATCAAAGATTAGGTGGCCATAGGTCTGTGGGTTAATATCTGGTTCCTCAGTTCTATTCCATTGGTCTTCAAGCCTGTTCTTGTGCCATTACCAAGCTGTTTTGGTTACTATAGCTCTGTAAGAGAGTCTAAAGTTTGGTATTGAAATTCCTCTTGTGCTGTTCTTTCTGCTAAGAAGTGTTTTTGTTACACAGCATCTTTTATTATTCCATATGAAATTTTGGATTGCCTCTTCTATTTCTTTAAAGAATGCCATTGGGATATTGATGGGTATTGCATTGAATTTGTAGATAGCCCTTGGCAAGATTGCCATTTTTAAGATGTTAATTTTTCCAATCCAGGAGCATGGGAAGTTTTTCCATTTCCTCAGTTCTGCTTTAATTTCCTTTTTCACTGTTTTTAAGTTTTCATTAAAAGGTTCATTTACATTCTTAGTTAAGTTAATTCCTAGGTACTTTATTTTCTTTGAGGCTATTGCAAAAGGAGTTGCTTTCCTGATTGTTGCCTCATGCCTCTCATTGTTGGCATAAAGGAAGGCGGTTGATTTTTGAGGGTTAATTTTATACCCTGCTACCTTGCCATAGTTTTGAATCAGTTCAAGCAGCTTGGAAGTGGAGTTTATAGAGTTCTTTAAATACAGAATCATGTCAATAGATGCAGTTCTTTAAAAAATGTTTTTGGTCCTTTCTTGGCTTGAACTCAGCTAGTTTCTGGGCACTGTATCTGAGCTCTTTTTGATCAAGGCTAGCATTTTACAACTCTAGAGTCACAGCACCACTTTGGTTTTCTGGTGGTTAATTGGAAATGAGTCTCCTACACACTTCCTTGCCTCGGCTGGCTTTGAACCATGATCCTGAGATCTCAGCTTCCTGAGTAGTATGAACCACTGGGTCCTGAGACTTGAGCTTTGCCTGGGTGCTGTCCCTGAGCTCTTCAGCTCAAGGCTAGCGTTCTGCTACCACTTTGAGTCACAGCGCCACTTCTGGGTATTTTGGTGATTAATTGAGATAAGAGTCTCATGGACTTTCATGCCTGGGCTGGCTTTGAACCTCAGTCTTTAGATGTCAGCCTCCTGAGTAGCTAGGATTACAGGATTACAGATGTGTGCCACCAATGCCTGGCTCTGGTACTTTTTAATTAACATAAACAAACAAACAAACAACAACAAAATGTTGCTAGGCTGGTCTTGAACTACTATTCCTTTAACCTCAGTTATCCCTGTTCTGTGATTACAGGTATGTACTACCACCTGACAGAAAGCAGGTCTTTCTCTTGACATCTAACCTTCTTTCTGTTGGACCCTTTTGTATTTCAAAAACATTCTTTCAAGTTCCTTTTGCTTTTGTCCAAATGGGACACTTTTCCAGATTAATAGAAAATTGAAGTATAGTAGGCCCCACTTTTAATTATTAGTAGTACGTTTTAGTATATAACATGCCTGAACTCTTGTGAATTATTAGTTTTTTAAATTGTATTTTATTGTTGGGTTGATGTAAAGAGGAGTTATTAATGTTCTCACTTCCTCTGTTCTAGACTTTTTGTCTTCATTGCTTTTCTTTAAATACACTGGAAACCCATGTTTACATCAGAACCTTTGCATTTGTTTTCCTCCTATTAGAACACTTATTTTTTTCATGTTTTCTCCA
This sequence comes from Megascapheus bottae, assembly GCF_031878675.1. NCBI lineage: Eukaryota > Metazoa > Chordata > Mammalia > Rodentia > Geomyidae > Megascapheus > Megascapheus bottae. The sequence goes on from NC_143520.1 coordinate 26,885,605, forward strand.
GCACACTTCTTCAACTCCTTCTGAGTTTTGCTAAATATCACATTTCCAATGATCCCTTTCTGGTTCCCTGTGTATTTATAAGTATTCCCACTCTATTCCCTCTACCCTTCCCAGATACAGATATCTTGATTGTATTTATTGCTTTCAGAAATATGATACATTTCTCTTGCTTATTACTAGTATCTCCCACTAGACTGACTCACTAAGGGTAAGGAGTTTGCTTCTTCCCACTGTAGTCTTCCTAGTTTCTAGATCAAGAACATGGAACCATTATTTGTTAAATAAGATAATAAATGAATTATGGTCATTGTTTCAAAATTTTACTAGTACTACTACTAATATTCCATAATACTGTTGTATATATGTATGAAAGTATGTATATACGTATATAATACAGATGTCTGTATGTGTGTGCCTGTGTGTGTGTGCATGTAAACGGAAGCTTACTTTGGGGCAGAAATAATAGTAAAACCAAAAGCTCTTTGACAGGATATTCCTATATCATTATGGCACCCCTGTGAACTACAGATAGCTTCTGTGATACACATGAGGATACATGGGGATATACCAAGGTACCATAGGTGGCAAGGCCAGGATGGGTCTGTATCATTTTCCTCAGCACTTAATAGGCAAAGACACGTGAGACGTAGGCAAGTAAGCTCCTCAGGACCAGTGGAGGCCCCTGGGAGCCTTGCGAGGCATACATGAGACCAATGTTAAAAAACTTGCATTTCAGGTCACAGACAATATTTGTCTGGCCTTATTGTCAATTCTACAATTCTAACTGAGTTTTTTTTTTTTTGAGATGAGTTTTGTGGACTTTCTTGCCCAGGCTATCCCCAAGCTGGCTTTGAATTATGGTCCTCACATCTCAGCATCCTCATTAGCTAGGATTATAGGCATGAGCTACCAGCACCCAGTCTTATTGCAAGTTATTCTTAATGCTAACCCACAACAATTAGAAATGGTTCAGATATGTCTTCTTGCTTGTTTTGAGCTGTTTGACTTCAGCCTGGTACATTAGTGACTGTTGCTAGATAAGCAGGCAGTTTACAAGGACATTCCTGACAAGAATTATTTTGCCTGATTCCTGCACTGAATAACTGAAAGCAATGTTTTGCAAAGTATTCCTTGGTCTCTATTAGGTCTCCACTTTCTCTAAGAATAAGGTCAAAGAAAACATTCAAACAGATTCTTCAAGTTCTTCTCTCTAAAAAGATTTGGTATGTTTTGAATTATTTAATACAGTGAAGGCAGGAGAAGCTTTGTATTCTCAGTTTATTATTTCAAAGAATCCAGGGAGCAAGTTTTAAGTTCCTTTGTATATTCTAGGAAATCGAGTGGAAATTCTTCTTCAAGTCTTGGAGAAATGGTATCAGGGACATTTCGTGCAACTCCTACGTCAACAGGTGAGAGCTTTAGTTTGACTTTCTTTAATGAAATATATTCCTTCTTAATATTGTAACATCTTTACAAGCATTTTTTACTAATTTGCAAACAAATTTGAAGCTTATTGAATATTTCATTGTTCATTTTATTTTTATGGCACTTTGATTCGATTTAAACAGTACTAGTGGTGAATAAGAAAATCAAATCCCTATAGTTTTGAAACTCTTAATTTAATTATGTAGCCAATAATGTCCATTGTGTAAATCAATTCACAAGTCAGTTATTCTACTGAAGAATACAAGAGACTTTAAGATGGTGAGAACAATTAGGTTTTTTTTTTAAGTTGTAGACATTTAGGACGATGTTCATTCTCCACATGGACATGTGTTTGGGCAGATGGGTTTGTGAACATTAGGAAGGTTACAGGAGAGAAAGAGGTAAGGCCCAAAGATCTTGATTGTCTTTTTAGAAAATAGACAGGTAAACCCAGGAATCAATGGCAGCGATGGGGTGGCAGACTCAAAGATTTGGTCTGTTTTTGGAAAGATCACATGCTGTAAATTCTAAAGATGAATTTCATTCTGGCCTAGAATGGAGGCAGCATTAGAACATATAGAATTACTAATAATTGCTAACTTGCAGGTTATTACTAATAATTGCAGGTTCTAAGCTCTGTTCTGGATGTCAAAACTGGGTTGGTTCTGGAACAGTGCTAAAGATCTGGTCCTTCTTCCTGAGAATCTTTCCTGGTCTCATGGCTCTGAGCCAAACTATACATCTAGGTGTCCTTCACATAAGAAATGCTTGGATGGTGACAAAGTCACAGTGTGTTTTGCCTCATTTACATTTGCTGAACATCCAGGGCATTGTAGCTTTTTACTATCACAAATAGGAAACAAAACAAAACAAAATGGGGAAAACAGGCTATCAGTTGATTTGAAGTTGAAAGCAACTCATTTTATTCTAGAAAATGAAACCTACAAAGTTCTCTCCTGAGTCACCAAAGTTATAAATACAAAAAACTAGTAATTGAGGCAATATTCTTTTTTTAATAGTCCCTTTTGCTATTCTGTTAGAAGGCAAATTCTGTTGGTAACAAATTGTTATTCTGTTCCTTTTCTATTAACCTTGATTGTCCTTTGCACACTTTTGTGCTGTGCTCAGCCTGGGAACAGCCCGGGATCAATAGCTAAAACTTCCATTGCTTCTGTGAGCACCTGTGAGCTCCCCTGCTCCACACAAAGTGAAGGCGCAAAGTCATTTCTATAGGAAGGAAGTTAGTTACATTTCCCCTGACTTCAAAAGTATAAGTGCAGATGAAATAACAGCAGTGGGTGACAGGGACTTTATGAGGATAACTATAAGGACGAATGGGTCCCTTCTCCCATCTTTTAAACTCATGTGCTATCATTTACAGCGATTACATATTTTGATATGGCTCTCATTGTTGTCTTTTAGCAAAACAGAAGCAAAAAGTGGTAAGTTGTACTTCCTTTTTAAATTTACTGTTAAGGTTCCTTTACATACATGCCTGCCACACTCCATTTCAGAGACCACCCAGTGGCTATAAAGTAAGGGATGAGCCTCTTGGTGGGGAGGTGGTAACCATTTTTCATTCAACCTAAGAATTACGGATGTCATGGCTGCCAAGACGGTGTGCTCCACCTCACCTTGTCATGTATATCAAATCATCTTTTTCAGACGGAACACATTCCTCCTTATGATGTTGTGCCATCGATGCGTCCGGTGGTGCTAGTGGGGCCGTCACTGAAAGGTTATGAGGTACAAACATCATCTGTTATCATCTGTTACTCTTTATTTCTTGACTGAGAACCCAGGAAATGGTTCCTTGGGCTCCTGCTGCTCAGGGTCTGTTTGTAGATAGCAACTAAGGAAAGCTATTTGTCACTGTGTGATGGCGGGTCGTACGAGGTGAGGCGCCTGTGGTACTTGACCCTCTTTTTTTGCTTCTCAGGCACATGTTTCATCTTTTATATATCACATTGTTTAGAAATAGCCCCTCAAAATTCTGGTGAAAGAGTCGCTCTGTATTAAATTAAAAGAAAAAGACCTTATTTCTCTCAACCATTCCTGTTATTATTAGAAACAATAGAGGATGAACAGCACAAGGGACTTGCTAAGTATTCTTCCAGAAAACTGAACTCTCAAAGCGCCAACCAATCTCAACCAAGTGCTCAAAATAATGACTTGGTCCACCAAATCATTTGTGGCTTATTTGAAAGGACATATAAAAATGCACTTAAAACATGAGTGAACTCTGGAGATGAATTAAATGATGCTTTGCAACAAGAAAGAATAGAGATTTTGACTCATGGCATTTCACATTATTGTGTTTTGTACTGGCATAAATAAAAAAGGTGGGGTGCCTGGAGTTGGACCTAGTGGTAGTGTCCTTACCTAGCATGCACAAAGACCTGGGTTTGAGTCCTTGGTACCACATATGTAGAAAAAAAAAAAAGCCAGAAGTGGTGCTGAGGTTCAAGGGATAGAGCTGTAGCCTTGAGAAAGTCTAAGGACATGCTCAAACCCTGAGCTCAAGCCCAGGACTGGCAAAAAAAAAAAAAAAAAAAAAAAAAAAAAGGCAACTTCCAGGCCTCCATTTCCTCTGACCTAGGTCAGTGTCTGGCACACACTACGACTCTCACTACATACCTGTTCAATGAATTCATGAGTCGTTTGAGGGAGGTCTAAGGATCCTGTATTTTTGTCTTCCTTTGAATTAGAAATATCAAATGATAGGGCAGGAGAATAATCTGGGTGAGAAGAATTTCAACTAACATGTACAGACTGGCAGGAAAGCCAAGCCCAAAATGCATTAGGGCCTCTCACTGTTCCTTACTAGAGGCAAGTAGCTGTGAACAAAGGCAGCCCATTGTCCCCTATTGGCAGATCTACCCCCTAATAAAGGAATAGGGAAATGTGCTTGCCTTGGGTCTGGTGAATATTGTCGGTTCATTCCTTAGCACCAAGGGGGAAAATTAGCAACTATACTTGGTCACACATGAAAAAATATCTTGCATGGAGACTGCTTCTTAGGAGACCACTGGTTTTGATGAGGTCTTTGTTCACACACAGTGTCCTTCCCTTCTAACTTACATACTTTTGACTCTGTTTCTCTCTGCCTCTCTCTCTGTCCCTGTCTCTCTCTGTCAACCTCTCTGTTCTGTCTCTGTCTCTGTCCCCCCTCTCTCTCCCTTCCCCCTTTCTCTCTCTCCTTCTCCTCTCTCTTCCTCCCTGGGTATTTGCCTCACTCTTTTTTTTTTCTCACTTCTGCAAAGGTAACAGATATGATGCAGAAAGCCCTCTTTGATTTCCTGAAACACAGGTTTGATGGGAGGTGAGACATAGATTCTTTTTGTATTATTTTCTTTTTTACAGACAAGTGTGATAAATTGACTTGTACATCAACAGTTTTTGTGATTGCAGAAGTTCTTTATTTAAAAGTTGACTCAATGTGCTTGGGAAATATACATACATGAAAGATCTCTGAAAATGTTATGTATAGCACTGAATCTCCAATGGAAAATGGGCCTTGAAAAGGAAAACAATTTGTGTTTTATTAAAATGCATGTCTTTGTCTTTATTTTCTCATTTATTAGTGAATTCAGGCCAAATTGATTTCCATAAAATTAATTAAAATGTGTAGTTCTGATCAATATGATGGCTCAAGAGCCCTTCTGGTTAATTTTTTTGAATTGTTTATGTGTATACAAGCATGCATGCATGTGTGTTTGTGTATGTGTGTGTGTAATACAAAGGTATAAGTTTAGAGTACTAAATTGCCTTAAGGGAATACATCAAGAATTTTTTCTATTCTAAGCTTTTCAAGCGCCTGTTATTCAGGAAGTATTACATATTTGAAGCATTTGTTCTGGGTTTGTTTTGTTAGAAATCATCTTGTTTTATAGGTCTGTTTTTGTATGTATCCTGCTATGAATCATCATCAATGTGACCCAGCTCTTCATATAGTAACCACCACAGAAAAAACACCTAATATTCTCAGATGTAAAGGAAATTTAAATGATGTACATTGAGAAATCTAAGTAAATGTTTCCATTGTATTTTCTTCAGTTAGATTAAAAAATCTTTAAATGTTTTCAGGTATCTTTTAATTCATATAATATTTTAAGAGAAACCCAATAATGTTTTAAGTACAAATTATATAGATATATGCATACATATATATACATATGTCAAAAGAAAAGAATTCTGAATTGTGTTAAAATACAGTTGCCACAGTTGCTTTTATTAACAAACTCCAAATGTGTAATGAACACAATGGAAGCTTATTATTGCTCACTTAGCAATCTGAGACAAGTGTTCCTCTCTGCGAAGGATAATAAAATAGGGGGAGGGAAAAATAGGACTAAAATTTTGCTCCTTCTGCCATTTGTGGCTGTTAGCCTGGGGTCTTCTCTCCACTCAAGCAACTGAGCAAAGGAGCAAGCAAGGGCTGGAAATAGTGCACATCTTTTCTTATATTTCATTGATTAGAACTAGGTCATATGATCATACCTAATTTCAAAGGAATCTGGGAAGTAGTTTAGCTAAATATCTAGGAGGAACAGAAATAAATTGTGTTGAATAACCATCTTCGGTAGTTATCTTGTGGGCACAAAGGGACCTTCAAGAAGAACTTGACTATCCAAGTTCTTTTTTTTTCTTTTTAATGAAAGAAGCCTGGTTGAGAACTAAGTAGTTTTTTAAAAAAAATGCTCCATGCTAGAAAATTATCATTGTAAGGAAACATGAAGTTCTTTAATTCTAATTTCACCATTACTATTAACCACAATCAGATTACCTGCTTTTGTTTGCAACTTCTGGCTACTGGAAATTCACTTCCTATAGGTTCATTACAAGAAACAGCCCAAACCCTGACTTTAGTAACGATCTTGTTTTGTCCTCTTTGACCTGGGACATAACCCAGACCCTCATTTATCTTTTCATGCCTTAAAAGCAGCTCACATACACAGGCCCAGGCTTCTGTTTTAGTTTCACCTGTGCAGTTTCTTCAGCTGTAGACAGCCACTTATTTAAACCTGAAGTGTGCACTGAAGGCTGTTCTGAATGATCCCCCATACTGTGGCTCCAGGACAGCCATTGATTTGAACATCATAGCCAACAAGTGTGTTAGATTGTTTTGGCCCACACATAGCAGACCTATAAATGTTTTTAAAGATAGGACTGATGGAAAAGAAGCAAGGATTTCAGCTAATTTAGCAAAAGAAAAGTGAATGGTTTAATTACTGGCTTTAAAAAGGAACAATCTGAGGTTTCTTCAATTGTGAGATCCAGAAAGAGGCAACTCATTCCACTGTAGTAGCAAAAAGTTCTTTTGAATCAAGTAGAATCACCTGTACGAGTCAGTGAACACATGCTATTGAAGTTAGTTTTACTAGAAAGAGAATTATAATTTTAATGCCAAGTATTCATGGCATCTGGTAACATAATATGCCAAGGAAACTAGAGGGAAAAAAATCCAGCAGCAGCAAATATAGTAGCTGGAGAGAGAGACAGATTTGAAGAGATCTGAAATACAAACATAACTAGAGGCAAGTAGATATTAGATGTGAGGATAAGAGAATGCTTTTAAATAATGTAAGGCCAGGCAGCAGAGTAGACAGTGAATTTGTTAGTGAATGTATATGTGCATATCTGGGAAAGATGAAGAGATTGTCTTGTAGCTTACTCCTGACTCCTGTCTCCTGCATGGGCAGTTAGCCTTATGCTTTGAGATATAACAATCTGCTGCCTTGTGTTTTGGCAGTTAATGAAAGGAGAAAAAACAAAACACATTCTTTAATTGAAGCCAGCCAAGAGAACAAGTACATGGAAAGCTTTCGTTTAGAAACAGAGCATAAACAAGATGTCTAATGGAAGAACCTACTCAGTTTTTCATTGGCTATGAATGTAGTGTTAGGAAAAATAGAAGTCCTATTTATTTTTCAGAGAGAACAAAGAAGAGATCCATGGATCAGCACACTTTCTAATTTGATGTTACCTTTCAGGTTTTGTTTAGAATTAATTCAGTGAAGCAAAGTTCAAATGTTTGCCTTTTCCCAAATCATAAATTTGGGTGACCTTCTATGCCACCTTCAAAATGGTTTGAGTCCATCTAGATCTATTTAATTATAATGATTTTACTGCAGTAGCTGCTATTGTAAAGCCCACCGGCTAAGAGGTTTCTGCAGGGTGCTCTATGCATGTGAATATCCACTGTAGTGAGGGTAATTGCATAAAGACCATAACCAAAATGGGCCCAGCACTCAGCCTGATTGAGGACATTGGATGTCCTATGGAGAGAAACTACTCTCTTCATAGCATACCACATGGGCAGGAGAATACAGCTATTTTAGCTGGTTGAGTCTAATATTCTGACATCAACCAGCAAGCACTCAAAGCAATTAGCATTTGGTGACCAATGCAAATCACTTCAAATCCCCCCAAAGCCATTACTTTAGACTTTTTGACAGCTATATTAATCAGTTTTCTGGCACTTATCAGATTTTTTGTAGCCCATGTAATCATGAGTTAAAACCATGAAACCTAAAGGAGTAGGAACATGACAAAAACAAAAAAAGGAGGGAGGGGAAGTGGTGCTGAAGCTCAAGGAACAGGGTGGTAGGTAGCCTTGAGCTGAAGAGCTCAGGGACAACACCCAGGCCCAGAGTTCAAGTCCTACAACCATCAGAGAAAAAAAAAGGAGGGAGGGATGTTGAGAAAAAGTTTGAAAGAGGAGTTAAGGGTGCAAGTTGGGGAGATACTCTGCAAGGGTATTATAATAGGTAATAGGATCCATTGATGGTGTCACAATGCAGCCAAGCCTAGAATTCAAACCATTTGCAAATGTGAATGCTTCATAACCAGTTTCATTTGCCTATCATCTCCCTTCACTATTCCCAATTCAAATGGTGCCTTACTCATAGACACACGAGATGATTGAATATTTTTTTGTCAAACTTGAATGTTTAAATTAGTAGATTTTAATGACATTATGTCTGACCTAATTTACTCATCTACAGTTCATAGTAAGCTGCTCACTTTTAAGGATAGTATAAAAGGAAACTCCTTCAAGTTTATGTATCTTTCAGTGTAGACAAGAATAATTACTTAAGAGAGCTCTATTATATTTTTGTTTCTAATGTTGACTCACGAGATACTTATGACAAATCTGCTATCATCATCTTATTAACCAGGATGTGGAGGCCCAAAAGATGATGTGACATGTCCCTGATCATGCAAAGAGCCAGGAAAATCCTCCAGTACTGTGCCTTTCATCCCTGTCCTAGTGACAGTTTACCATTATATTCTTTAAAACACTTCCCTATTAGGGCTTAGAGTTTCTTTTATTATTAAAGTGAATGGGCTTCTTATTAAATGTAGTGAACAAGGAATAGAAAAGCATTTTCTATTATATTACCAATGTGGAAATACTTATTTTTGATGACTATGTCATAGCCAAAAGTACTATTTCCCCATTGAAAAAAAAATCACAGAAAACTAATCACTGCCCATGATGGACTGCTTTGATGAAGACGAATTCCAGCTGGGTGCTGGTGGCTTATTTATCTGATCATACTTATTTGTAAGGGGAAGAATGGGAGGACTTCAAATCAAGGCAGAAAAGTCTATGAAACTCTATTGTAATGGAGAGGAGTTGGATGTGATGATCCATTCCTGTAATTCGGGTAATGCTGGGAAGCTTACAATTGGTGAATCATACACCACATGTGAGTGAGACTCTACCTTAAAAATAACCAGCCCCAAACAGGACTTGAAGACCCCAAAAGGACTTGATGGCTTAGCATCCTCTCATAAGCTCTAGGTACTGAGTTCCAACCTTAATACTGCCAAAAAAAAATTACATTCCAAAGTAGATAAGATACGTTCCAAAGTAGATTAAGCAGCAGTTGGATTTCAGATTTACTGCAATCAGGAATTATTTTTGCTAATTTTCAATAGTGTTCACTGCTATACCCAGTGTGTTGGAGAACTAGATTTCTATTAGTCTTTCAACTTCTGGCCATTAACTATTAATACTGTGCCACAGTTTGTTTTCTGAGAGAACTTTTTAAGAGATTATATCAAACTAAAGACATTTCTTTTGAGAGATAGAAACAGACACCAGAGGAGAGGATAAGTATAGCCAAATAAAGAAGTAGAAATCTATTTTTAAAAAAGCAATTGGTAATGAATGTAGCTGTCGTGCTGGGAGCCTTCTTACAAAAGAAGAGTTTGGGGTTTGATGTCTGATTTTAATGATGGTGAGCATCTTTGCAAGAGAGACTTCCATCTTCTCTTATAGAAGGGTTTCTGTTGTAGAGCTCTGTTTTATATAGATGTATTTTATTAGCAAATAAACTAAGAAAGAGAGCCCCTTTATCTTCTATAGCCTTTCTTCTATTTTTTCTTTGTGCTAGTCCTGGGGCTTGAACTCAGGGCTTGGGTGCAGTCCCTGAGCTTTGGTGCTCAAGGCCAGTGCTCTACCACTTGAGTCATAGCTCTACTTCCATCTTTTCATTGGTTAAATGGAGTTAAACACATCACAGACTTTCCTGCTCAGGCTAGCTTTGAGCCATGATCCTCAAATCTCAGACTCTTGAGAAGCTAGGATTACAGGCCCTCTCTTTTACCTACTTATAACAAATGAAGATTTTTTTCTCTATTTTTAAAAACATTAGTTGTGTTTGAAAATGGCTTTGTAAAACTGCTTTTAGAACTCAGAAAAAAGAAAACCCACAAGTATTTGTATCTATTCACATTTTTAAAAGCCACATACATGAACTGATTGATATAGAGCTAGAAAATTTGGCTTTTCTTGTTGTAGAAACTATTATTCTAAACAGTTGGTAGCTAGAAATGGTAGGGCATGCTTATAATCCCAGCACTTGGAGACTGAGGCAGGAGGATTTCAAGTTCAAGGCCATCCCAGACTTTATAGTGATGCTCCATCTGAAACTAAAAGAAAGCATGTTGAATTATGTCTCTAAGATAAGCAGCATGTCTACAATCACATAGTTGAGTTGTTCTGCAGATTCATAATATTTTTATCCAATAACTTGGATACTTTTTGTCCCAAGACAAACAATAAATCCAGAAACACAATCATAAGAACATGAACCCTATTTAGTAAAGAAAACTAGCTCTCTATGAGATCCCATAGTTCTAAACTAAAGTGGCTGAGTAAAGAGACCCAGGAGTTTGGCCTAGTGGTAGAGTGCTTGCCTAGCATGCACAGAGACCTGAGTTCCGTTCCTCGGTACCACATATATAGAAAAAGCCAGAAGTGGTGCTGTGTCTCAGTGGTAGAGCATTAGCCTTGAGGAAAGCTGAAGAACAGTATTCAGGCCCCGAGTTCAAGCTCCAGGCTGGCAAGAAAAGTGGAGGGGGTGGGTGTCAGAAGTGGGGCTTATCCAGCTTCATTGTGATTTAAAGCTACATCACCTCACAGAGCAAGGCAAAGATCCTGTACTTGCAGTTGATGATTTGGTTTATATAGAGAGCTTTGAGGTTGATCCCCACTCCTCCTTGCTTCACCCCCCAAAGGATTTTGGGCATGAAAAGGAGGGCATACTCACAGAGCATTAACAAGAAGCTGTGCTACTTTCCTTGTCCCCATTTGGAAAATTTTGCCAAGCTGTGAAGATGAGAACTGAGAAAGGCATTGTAACTAGCAGTAACTAGTCCAGAAAGAAAGGCAAGCTTTCTTTCAACAGGGAGATGAGAGTAATCCCAATTTAAAATGGTTTTAAAACTGTAAATTCCAGGTGGTCTGAATGAATAAGTCATATTCACATAGTTCCCTATTTACTACCTTACTCTTTTCTTCTGTACTTACTAAAATTCAGGCACAGTCCTCACATTGCTCTCACCTATAGGGTCTTAGGACTGCCTGCCATATGCGGTTGTATGCAAAGTTTTATGCAAATATACTGAAGAATTCTATGGCTGCAGAAAAATAATTCGTATTTTGCATACTCTTGTCTTCCGGGATCCAAAATGAAGCCTCTCTTTGGAACTGGAGATAAATTAACATTGAAGCATAAAGAATGCAACTTAGCCAACTAACTGATTGTCTTTATGATCAAAATGAAGGGAGTTACCCCATTGGTCAGCAGCCCTGAAATGCTGAGACAGAGCCTTTGTCATTCCTGAAGGTCTTGTTGAAGAGCAAATCAGCTGTGAGTTATGAAGAAACTATTCCTGCTTCCTAGAAAGAACATGGTTTATTCATGTTTTGACTCCCTTCCGGTGTATGCACATTATGAAGGGAAATTTGCAAGGCAAGCCGTAAAGGGGGAAGAACATTTTTATTGGAATAGTTTTTAGTTAAATAGCAAAAATCCTTCCTTCATTTGCTCCACTGGAATTTTAGTACTAGCCAAAGCCTGTTTAAACCACGTGTGGCCAGTGTTTATTATTCTGTGGTCCCATTGTAGTATGTTAAGTGGTTTATTAAGTACTGTGGTTATAAATCATTTGGAGAGCCCCGTAACATTTTAACTGGTTTGATCTGTTTTGTGTTCATATTCATAGGATATCTATAACAAGAGTGACAGCTGACATTTCTCTTGCTAAGAGGTCTGTCCTAAATAATCCTAGCAAGAGAGCAATAATTGAACGTTCAAACACCAGATCCAGCTTAGGTAAGTTGCTCAAATATGGCACTTCTCCAAGATATGCTTTCTGGCTGGAGGCATGTGTTTGTGAATGTCTTTTCTAATTTTCTCCCTGTTCTGAACAGCGAAGTGTGGATAACTGCAGAGATTGTTATCCAGGGACAGGAAATGAGCAGAATCCTGCGGCAGCCAGAGCCCTCTGTCTCCTTTTTCCTTCCCTCCCTCTCTCTTCTCCTCCTCTCTCTCCTTTCTCCCTGTTCCTTCACCCTCTCCCTCCTCTGTCTCTCCCTCTCTCCTTCCCCCCCTCCATCAATTAGCTAATTAGTAGTCTGGTAGGAAGAATCCTCCATGGGTTTGCCTAGCCTGTCACTGACTAACTACGTGAAACCACTCATCCCTACTTCACCTAAGCTTCTCTATGAGGTTAATGATATCTTCGTACCTGAGTCACAGCTGGCGTGAAAGAAAATGAGGTTCTCAGCCTCTTCCTATCTTTAGAAGAGTTAGGAGATGGTGTTCTTACTGTTGCCAGTTGGTAGTACACAGAATAGTCACACCTTTAAGTGGAAATGGTGACCATCATTACTAACAGGCAGGAAGTTTAAACCGTGCTTTCCAAGGGAACTTATCACCATAATAGAGAATAAAAGGTTGTGAGACGGGCTGTGGATAGAACTTAATCAATGCTGCTGATGGCTTGAATTCATCCTCACTCATTCTCCTCAGTCACTCTAGGTAGCTGGGATTCGTTTGAGGGGGTTTTATTTCTTGAAGAAAATTAGATGTGTATGCTTTTCTCGTCCTGGCATCTGTAGTTTCTTTCTTATAATCTAGATACGTGCTAGACCTTACCCTAAGCCTCCTGCCTTGCTATACCCAGTGCTTATGCCAGAGTCCCATTGATTGAACCACTGTTTAACTGTGTACATATTCTCTCCTGTCAAAAACCACATGTAATGTCCTGGCTGGTTCAGAGTAACTAAAGCCCAGGTGATTTTGAGTTGTGCAGACAAGCCAAGAATGCCTTGATGGTTCTTTGCACGAGGATGATTTAGTCTTCATTACTGCCTTTTAAAATTTATTTTATTTTTAGGGTGCTGTACAGAGGGGTTACAACTATATTCATCAGGTAGTGGGTACATTACTTCTTGAACATTGTTACTCCTTCCCATGTTTTTCTCTCACTTCCCTTCCTCCACCCCCTCCCACTTATCTTATTTTTCCCTTCCCATTTTCGAATACACTAATAAACATATATACAGTAAACCAATTATCAAAGTCAGATACAGTAACAACATGAGATAAACCTTAAGGAGAAAAGAAGAAAAAAGAAATAGATAGCTTCATAGTACATTAAGAATATACTGCTTAGAAAATACCATGCATTCAGATTTGCAGTTAAAACATATAGGCTTGTTCTTGGAGAGTCCTGCCCAGAAACTCCTTCAAACCAGTGGCAGTTGAATAAAAACCATAGATGATATTCCTCAACATCCTGATGAAACTTACTATAGAAAAAGTGTAACTTTCTTTTCCAAACTTTGTTCTTAAGAAATTTGTTTCGAATGTTTCTGACATGTCAGCAAAGGGAGGGAATCTCATGTTTATTATTACTAACACATGTAGAATATGATTTTAGAAGAAGCTAGCAAATAACCCTACAAAACCAGTTTCTTTAATAATACCAAGCTACTGCTATTGGATCAGATGGAAAATAAATGATATGTTGATTCTTTGAAGTCATACTTTCAAAAGTATGTATTAGACACGTGGGTTTTATGGAAAATAAGAATTTTTGTTATTATGCAAAGTCCCTCTCCCATTACAGTTACATAATAATCATTAATATTTATGATGCTGAATACCTGTCAATTGTTGTGGTTAAAAAATGAAGAAGGGAGGGGCTGGGAGTTTGGCCTAGTGGTTGAGTGCTTTCCTAGCATGCACAAAGACCCGGGTTTGACTCATCGGTACCACACACATAGAAGAAAAGCCAGAAGTGGTGCTGAGGCTCAAGTGGTAGAGCTCTAGCCTTGAGAAAGTCCAAGGACAGTGCTCAGGCCCTGAGCTCTGGCCTTGAGCAAAGTGTCCAAGAACAGTGCCCAGGCCCTGAGTTCAAGGGCCAGGACTGGCAAAAAAAAAATCATATTAAGTGAAGTAAGCCAGACCCAAAGGAACATAGGCTCAATGGTTTCCCTCATTTGCCAGAATCAGTAGAAACCTTGGACTCTTCTAGCAGAGATTTGCAATAGAGCAAAACCTAGATACATAAAGCCCTACAGTATGACACTAAATGAAAGGACCTCTAAGATATAGAAACAAAAGCCATATAATGAGTGATTGTTGTCCTTAATGTACTATGTTATCTCTCATCTCTTTTGCTGTCCCTTGGTTATCTCATATTGTTACATTATTTCACTTTGTTATCTGATATATTGGATATATGCGTATTTGGTTATTTGAAATTGGATAGGAAAGGGGGGAAAACAAGATGAGAGTGGGGGTGGGGGTGAAGGAAATGGGGACCAAGACATGAGAAAGGGTATCAATGTATATGAAGTAATACACCTTCCATCTGGTGAATGTAATGTAACCCTTCTATTAATTACAATAAAAAACATATGGGAAAAAAAAGAAATTGGAATCAAAAAAAAAAGAATGAAGGTTTTTTTGGTGGCTGATGCTTCAGATAAGCATTAGCTTATCTGAAGTTATACCAAATAAGCAAAGAAAATCATGAGAGATTCTGATGTATGCCCTTTAAATGAGAAAACTTACAGCAAATTATCCTTGCTCAACATTGTGTTTCATAATTTTTCCTACTGTGTGTACTTTAGATGTGCCTAAAACATTATTTTTTAAAATTTTATTGTCAGGATGATGTATAGACAGGTTACAATTACATTCATGAGTTAGGGAGTACATTACTTCTTGAACATTGTTACCCCTTCCCATGTTTTTCTTCTGCCACTTCTCCTTAAACGTTGTTAATTCACAACTGTAGTCATAAAGATAAGTAAAAAAGTGAAACAGAAGTCATCTTTCTGAATATAAAATAGTCTAATTTGCTTTGTATGAGGCCTAACAAATATAGGCCTAAAATATATGATGAGTTTTTAAATTTTAGAAAATAAGAAATTATTTTAGTTATATGTTTTCCTTTTTTAAAAAAAGTGTGATGGCCAGGAGTTTGGCCTAGTGGAGTGCTTTCCTCGCATGCACCAAGACCTGGGTTCGATTCCTTGGTACCACATACATAGAAAAAAAAGCCGGAAGTGGTGCTGAGGCTCAAGTGGTAGAGCTCTAGCCTTGAGAAAATCCAAGGACGGTGTTCAGGCCCTGAGCTTAAGCCTAGGATTGGCAAAAAAAAGCCCAAAAGTGTGATGGTATAGGCATATAATTTCAGCACTTAAGAGGCTATGGATAGAAGATAACAAGTTCAAAGTCAACCTGAGTAGCACAGGAAACCTTGTCTCAAAAGAAAAAAAAAAGCTGGAGAGGCTGGATTGGCATTATAATCAGCCAGATTGATTTGCACCTCACTGAATTACATAATTTTAATAAAAATAGCTTTAGTTGTTTTTTTTTCCCAAAAAGAACAGAGAAGATAGTTATCCCTTGAAAAGCTCCACTGACTGTAGTTCAGTTAGACATGATGATGGACTAGAGGAAACCGGAATAATTGAGTAGGCATATGAACATATACACAACAATGAAAACAAGTGGGTTGTAGAGAATTTTCAAAATCTTATATCTATACAATATTAATATATATATAAAACTTGCTGATATAGAAATACTTCAGTGTAATTTGATTTTTTCCACATATGTTTTTGCTGTTTCCTAAATGTCTTTTCTGACTCCACAGTTAAAATGAAAGTTCTTTAGAATAAAGCAGCATTCAAAAACAGCAAAAAAAAATCACCATATATTAGGCTGAGTGTGTATGTTAGTTTAAGAAGCAAGTCAAAAGAGCTATCTCAAGTTTCTACCAACTGTTGCTTTTTGTACAAAATTCAATCCATTTCTATTATGAAAAAAGATTTAAAATTAGAACAATAAAATTTCAAAAACATTGTGTTTACAGTGTAGATAAACATATCTGAAAGATATTCTATTTCTTTTTTATTAATTTGAAATGGGGTTACGGTTACATTCATGAGAAAGTGAGTACATTGTTTCTCCTTTCCATGATATACAGTATACCAGGTACCAAAGTCAGATACAGCAACAACAGGGGATATGACTTCACATAGTACATTGAAGACAGTATCAACAAGGATAAATCTTTTGTTTCCCTGTCTTGGAGTTCATTTTACTTAGGCTCATCCTGTATGGCCACATGCACTTGGTTTTTGAGCTCTCACACTCCTCTGCTAGGAAAATTCTAGACATAAGTCACTTATTACAAATGAGGGAAACCATAGGGCCTCTATGTTCCTTTGGGTCTGGCTTGCTTCACTTAATATGATTTTCTCTAAATCTTTCCATTTCCTTAATAATGGGGCAATGTCATCCTTTCTGACGGCAGCATAGAATTCCATTTTGTGTAAGGCATTGTATTTCTTTTTAACATAAATTAAAATGGAAATGGCCAGTATCTGTCATTTATTGTTTTTTCTTTTAGCTGAAGTACAAAGTGAAATTGAAAGAATCTTTGAATTGGCAAGGTCTTTGCAGCTGGTTGTTCTGGACGCAGACACCATCAATCACCCAGCACAACTCATAAAGACTTCCTTAGCACCAATTATTGTTCATGTAAAAGTCTCATCTCCAAAGGTAATCAGCTCATCGCTTCCTTAACCATTAGAAGCATATTTCCTTAGAAATATTCTTGGCTTAGTGGACAAGAAGAACATCTTAGTGTGATTCTGTTAATGAGCACATTTGAAAACAATGTTCACATTCTAGGAATTTTGAGATAGCAAATAAAGAATAATTCATTCCTTCAAGGAGCTCTCTGTGCATTGTAGTCCCCAAACAGACAGTTATGTAAAAGCAAGAAAATAAAGGGCAAAATAGAATAAATACTGGCTTTTCCTAGACTTTAGTTTATATCTGGGTAAACTTCTTGGATAATATTAATTCTTGAATTTCCCCAGTGGAGAAAGCATATAATGCAAGGAAAGAATCTTTCTGTATGTTACATTGAATAGCGTACCACTATGAAAGTATCTCACATGGAAATGTTTCAAACCTTAACGTTTGTGTTACTATTGGGCTCTTTTAGGAATGTACTTCCTCAGAGATGAAGCACCATTTGCCATACATCTTTAGGCCACTGGAGAGAGAAAAACCAATGTGAGATAGTCCCAGATGTGGCCTCTTGATTTGAGGGTCCTTTCATTTTTATAAAATGACAATGTTCTAAAAAGTTACTATAAACTAGATACCTCTGGAAACCATTAACAATCAAATTCAGTATACTTAAAATGTACTTTTATTTGTTTATATGGAAATTCAACTGCCTACCAGACCAATAATCTCCTGTCCCTGGTTAGAGAAAGCTCAAAGAAGCTGTGTCTCCTTCTCCCTCCTACGATGTTCTTGTTCTGCCATCTCTACAGGCACTGCTTCTTGAACCTTGGAAATCTTGACCAACGTGGGCTTTTAGGAAATCAGTAGAATACATTAAAATTTCCATGCCCAGCAGAAAGGTCCTTGATCCCCACTAGAGTTCCAGGTTGGATACTTGGTGATAGGGACTCAAGCACCCTCCATTGCAGTGGAGGAAAGATCAGGCCCCTGCTACTGCTCAGTGGCTGTGGTGACCAAAGAGCAGCACAGGACTGTCATAGACCCTTGTGCTCATACACTAGCACTGCTTAGGAAGAAAAAGCCTGGGTTCAGCTTAAGGGAAGAAAGAAGTTAAAGAAGAGAAGTACATATGGCCAAGTGCAGTTACAGTAGTGAGCAGAAGACACAGATAAATACATTGCTGGCTTAGGTGTAGCAATGTACCAAAGTGAATGTTTTGCCTTTTAGATTCACAATCATGAAATAGTCTGGCATGTACAAGTAAACTGGAATGTCCCATTGCTTATTAGCAACAAAAAGAGACACATTAAAAACTGACTTTGATAGTTATCTGCCATGCAGGAATTGAACCAAGATGTTACTCAACAGAATAATATTAAAATTACCCAGTGTAAGTGACTTGGTACAGAGCAGCCTATCTACTTTGTCAGGGCTTTCTGAAACCTCAAAGGGTTTCAAAATCTGGTGTGGGAACCTAATATCCTCCTAAGTCCTTACACTAAGCTAGAACTGGATGAACATATCCAAGCTAACATACAAGCCACTGTAAATGATGACATCATTTTAGAATTTATATAGTGTATGGTTTCTCACATTTTATTTCCCTTTTACTAATCCTCAGGGCTGAGTGGAGCATAAAAAGATCTTTGCTTATTTGGTTTTCCTTTCAACTCATTGACAATGCCTTGGGTTTATGTCTTCTGTCAGGTTTTACAGCGGTTAATTAAATCTAGAGGAAAATCCCAAAGCAAACACTTGAATGTTCAACTGGTGGCAGCTGATAAACTTGCACAATGCCCTCCTGTAAGTAGAACCATTTTTACTCTTCATCATCCTTGATTAGTTAGAAGAGGGAGATTATTTTCTCATTAGTGTTATTCTTTTTACACAGAATTATGGTGACGGGGGTATATTGATGTAAATCTAACGAACTCCTTGGAACAAGCTGGCTGTTGACATGTTGGTGCTCAGGCATCTGTCTGCCTTATATTAAATGAATTAACTGCCTAATGCCTGATTTCCTTCAAGGTTGACTAACTTATAAATACCAGCAAATCACAGAGCGTATAGTATTCAGAAATGTGGTGAGGGGTGTGTGTGTGTGTGTGTGTGTGTGTGTGTGTGTGTGTGTGTGCATGTGTGCTAGTACTGGGGCTTGAACTCAAGGCCTCAGGTTCTTGCTTGGCTTTTTTGTTCAAGGTTGACACTCTGCCACTTAAGCCATACCTCTATTTTAGGCTCTCTGGTGGTCATGGACTTTTCTACCCCAGATGTTGTTGAAGCACCATGATCCTCAGGTCTCAGCCTCCTGAGTAGCTGGGATTGTAGTTGTGAGCCACTAGTGCCCAGCTATATATGGACAGTTGTAAGAAAAGAACAAAATAAAATGTATCAGTTTGACTTCCCTTTAACTTTTCTGCCAGAAGGGTCTGGCAAACATAGAAGATTATGATGTTAAAGGTGAAAAATCATTGGAACTAGAGAAGCCCCATGGTAATAATAGATTAATGGGTCAGAGTTCAATAATGAAAAAGTATTCTTGAGCAACTTTTCTCCTAGTGCCCTTACCAGAGCACAGCTACTGGGTAGGAGGCAGGGGAGGAGACACTGGGCCACAGGGTTACTGGTTGCTTAGTTGCCTTACTGTTTCTGTGCCCAAGGAAATAACTTGTCTTTTTACTCGCTGATTTACTAGTTGTTCTTTTTTTCCCAAATATATATTTGAGTAATGATCATTTATGCCATTTGGAAGCATAAAATTCAACCTAAATATTTCAGAGAGGCAATACCACCTATCTAACAAATGCGCAGATTCAGAGACCACAGAGTTGGATTTGAATACACACTAATTATGCTATCTTGGGCAAATTCCTGCCTTTATGGGGCTGGTATAAGAATTCCAGGAGGGAATATGTGTGGAAGTCTTTAGAACAATGCCTGGCATACAATACATGCTAAGAGTTTCTGTTTCTGTTGTCATTACCAGGCACTCCCTGAACCATGCCATGCTTCATGATTTGGAGTCTGTAAGGACCAGGGCCATTCCTATTCGCAGCTGTACTTCACTGTTTGGTTATGGCAGGCCCATATAATAAATATGTATTGAATGCTTCATGAATGAAAAGATGTGCAAACAAGAGAAGTAATAATGTATCTTCTCATTAGATACATATAATGGGCCAGGCAGAGATGATTTCTAACCCTCATGGTTACCTAATAAAATAGACTACATAATTCACATTTTATACCTGAGGCAAATGAAAACTGATAGCTAATTTTAGATTAGATCTAAAACTATCTGGCTCCACAGCCATTTTTCTCTTCTCCCAATGTCTCTTATCCCCCACCCTCCCCACACACATACCATACCCCAAAGGGGGCTGCACATATACCTAGTTAACTACCCTGCAGATAATTCCCATAGCTTGGATCCTTCTGTGTTAAGAGTTTATTATCACATTGACCCATAAGAGTCCACTTACACGATGAAATATTTAATTTAAGTCCTGCATTACTTTAAAAGAATGTGTCACCTAGCTACTAACCCTATGACCTATCACAGCTGAAGGAAGACAAACACCCTATTATTATTCAGTTTCCCCAAAGCCAAGAGCTGTGCTATCATTTCTAGTGTTAAGTACAATCTGGTAAGGATATTTATATTGGCTTGGTATTCTGGGTAGCAGAACCCAAATGGAAATAGACATGTAGGTGATTTATTGGAGAAAATGCCATTTTATGAGAATGAGTTTATTGATATTACTAATAATTACTAGAAGGGAAATACCTATTTAGGCATGTTAGCTATTAAGAGACTCGATACAAGCTTTACTTCTAAAATGCTAGAGCCAAGAAAAAGACAAATGCATACTTACAATGCTTACAGACAGTACTGTAATCAATTTTAGCACATGTCCCCAGGTCAGGCATCTCCACCAACTGCACTTACTGGGAGGGCAGCTTTGCCCTGTCATTATCTCAGCAGGATAAATACTTCCTTGTTTTGTATCATTTGTTAGGTAATGTGGAATTTTAACCAAGCAATCTACACAAGTGAAAAATTACTTAATACTTGCCATTTTCTAAACATTTTACATTTCATACATAGCATTTCTAATGCTGAAAAGGAATTGTATATTCTTTTGGCATACATAAAGAAATCTTCAGATTATAAAAGCCAGTAGTCATTTACAAATGTATCTGCATTTGTCCCTTTATTTCAAGGCCACAATTATACTTGTCATCCAAAGATTGATCATTATGGTGTCATTTTAGTTCCTTTAGGGAAATTTGCAACTTGCTTCATTAGCCAGCCACTGTATCTTTAGACTAAAAAGTCAGCAGATTTTACTGGCACAAGCCAGTAAAACCATATCACAAAGAAATTAAAGGGAACAGTTTCTGGAAGGAACATCTACAAGAACTGTACAGTGGAATCTTAAATGCTTTGTAGTGATATGAATGACTCCTACAGATTCAGATCAAAACAGAGACTATAAAGATCACCCAATATAGAGTTTCCTAAAGTATGTGTGTTTGCAATTTGGATTCATTGTAATAACAGCAGGCAGTTTGGAAAAAAAGCTCTGAAGCTAAAAACGTTGAAGGAAAAACTTAGGCAAACAAATATCTTGTTTCTTTACTGCAGAAGCCTGACTACGCTAATGTGCATTTGATATTTCCATTAAGCTAGGTAGCATGTACTTCCTCTACAGGGAAACTACAGATCTGCTTTTCCACAGAGCATCCTAGGGGGTTAATGTTTCATGGAACTCTTCAAGAGAAAGTCTGATCTGGTCCAGTCTTCTCATTTTACACATGTGGAAACTGGCTTCCCAAAGGTTATACACCTTGTCCCAAATCAACGTAAGATCTTTTTGTCCTAGTCTAGTGAGACTGTCCATAGTGAAGGTAATATGTTGGTGGTTGAATATTGTCCTGGGTGTGGAATAATACGTTTGATAAGAAAGGTTTTTTCTTTTCTTTTTTTAAAAAGTAATTTTTAGCTGGGCACAGTGGTTCATGCCTATAATCCTAGCTACAGAGGAGGCTGAGATCTGAGGATCAAGGGTCAAAACCAGCCCAGGCACTAAAGACTATGAGATTCTTATCTCCAACTAACCTATAGAAAACTGGAAGTAGTGCTGTGGCTTCAGAGGTAAGGCAGTATCCTTGAGCTGAAGGGCTCAGAGACAATGCTCAGGCCCAGGGGTAGAGTGGTAGTCTTGAGCTGAAGAGCTCAAGGACAGTGCCTAGGCCCAGAGTTCAAGTCCCATGACCGACAAAAAAATTATCTTTAAACTTTTTATGATCATTAAGTAGTTATACAATGGAGTTTATATACAAAGAAGTTTGGGAATGCAATATGTCTTGATCAATGTCACCACTTTTAACATTCTCACCCCCACGCCCACCTCTTCACACATTCTTTATTTTGTAGGCTATACATTGGAGTCTTAACTGTATTTTCTCCCTCTCCTAATCTGTATTTGTTCACCCCTTTCCCTTTAGTCCCACCTACCCCCTTCAAATACCAATTTCCTGGTATTTTATTTCGCTGAACTTTGACTTCCCCTTTCTAAAGAATTTGAGTTCTTCCTTGAATCTACCATATTTCAATTAATACATTTGTATACACTTTCATACCACCAAACATAATTACTTACAAGTTCATAAGCTAAATCTAACTTCTACACATAAGGGAAAACATGCATCCTTTGTCTCTCTGGGACTCACAATGTAATTTTTTCCAGGTCAAGAAAGACTTTTGGGCTGGGATGTAGCTCAGTGGCAAAGCGCTTGCCTAGCAAGTGCAATGTCCTGGGTTCAGTTAGAAAACATTCTGGTTTGTGAGCCAAGTGGTCTCTTTATAAATCTACTCAATGTCTTTGAACAGCCATAGACCATATGGAAACAATAGAAGTGTTCCAGCCAAGCTCTATAGAAGCAGGAGGCAGATCTAATCTAGCTAAAAGAAGTTGCCACCATTGTTCTAGGACCATTTGTCTACTCCTGTGTCCTTAACTTAATGACTTCAAACAATGATCACTTGGCAATATTTAGGGGAACTCAGCCCTTCTCAGGCTCTTTCCTGAAGTCTCTTCCATAGGTATAGAACAACCATTCAATCTCATAAGACCTACTCTTAGTTACCAACACAGCATCATTTCTGTAGTATTCTGCTCATCAAAATCATGAATGCTACCCACATGCAAGCAGAGGGACATAACCCTCTGACTCAATGTAAGAAGGCAATACTAATGAATTTGTGACCATTTTTGATGAGCTGAGAGTGTATACTGCAAGGATGCAGAAAGAAAATGAGCCTATAGAATTGGGACCCACAGGCCTGTCTCATGCACTGTTTCATATATAAGCAGATGGATGGTGCTTTACCATCAGTTACTGGTACAATTTTCTCTTCAGACAAGTTGAGAGTAATGCATTTTAAAATGGCCAAGTTCAAGCAAAATGGAAGGCAAGAGAGGGAGGCAAAAGTACAGAGGTAAAGGTAAAATCAATGAAGAAAATAAAGCCTATAATGAGGAAAAGATGGAATCAGGTGGCTTTAGGCATGGTAGCAAGACAAATGGTCATATTTGACTTGAGACAAGAATACTTGTCAGGCTAGAGATACATAAGGCCATATAGGATGAGGCCAAATTAATGGACCTCCAGGACATGGAAACAAGAGCTTAATTATAAGTGACTGTTACTCTTAATGAATTATGTTTTTCTCCCTTCTCTTATGTTGCCCTGTGGTTAATCTCATATTGTTACTGTATCCCACTTTGTTACCTGGTATATTATATAGATGCTTACCTGTTCATTTGAAATATGAGGGGAGAAATGAGGGGGGAGGAAAATGGGGACAAAAACATAAGAAGGGATATCAATATGTGAGAAGTAATGCATCCTCTATCTGGTGATTATAAATGTAACCCCTTTGTACACTAAAAAAAAATAAATAAAAATAAAAAATAAAATCTAAAAAAGAATAAAAAAGTCCAAGTTCAGATTACCCCTGTACTATGGTAACAAGAGCTGCATAATGCACATTGAGAGAAGCAGATAGACAATTGAATATATAAATGAAATGTAATCCTTTAATCCTTCTTAGCTACAAGCTGGCTTGTATTACCAAATGCTGGTCCTGTGGCTCTCTGAGCTTGGTGATGGCTTTTTGTGTGTGTAAAATGACATTGATTGCTTTTTCTGCAAGAGGAGAATCCAGCTCAAGGACAGCCTTGAAAACTAACATTACCTTAACCATAGTTGCTTTCTTCTAACCTACTTCACTTGCCAGTGATGAATGGACTTGGATTTATCCTATTAAATGCGAGAGCTCTGAGGCGAACAAAAGAACCGTGGTGCCTAGTTCCTAATCATATTGCTCTCACAGTTGTGATTTTCTACTCTCCCTTTCAAGAAATTTTACTTAAATTATTGACTTAAAATTATTCACCCACCTACATGAAGTGGTCTCTCTTGTGGTGCATTTTGGGAAAAAAAGTGATTGATTTTACTTGCTCCTTCAGGAAACAAAGGCACACGAATTTCAGTTTCTCTTAGATGAAAGAAAAACATACACCCTTTGTGGGCACCCACTGGGGACACAGAGTCCAGGACAGTTCCATTCTACCAGTGCTATGATATAATGTATCAACTGGTATGAACTTAAAAATACTGTGTTCCTTTTCTGCAGATGATAACACTGGCAGGTGTTATTTGATAAGACATGGACAGGATAGAAAAATGTGGGGAAGAGAACATGTTTGCATTCAGAATGAGTGTCATAAATAGGAGATGAAGTAGAAGGAATAAAAGTCACTAAGTGCTCATTGTCAATTAGTAGCAAGAACTTATTGTTTTCCTAGTTAGCTCATTAAGTGTAACTCTCTGAAACCAATTGCTAGAACCTCACCGTATTGTTTTCATTTATCCCTATCTTTAAAATGAAACAAAACAAAAAAAAAAATTAAAAAAATAAAAAAAAAAATAAAATGAAACAAAACACCTTTAACTTAAAATCAAGTTTTCTATCATCAGCTAACCTATGAATTAAGTACTCCAGACTTCAAAAACTTTAGATAGCTAGTTACATACATACATACATACATACATACATACATACATACTATTACATATACTGGTAGCATCAACATATATAATATAAATATTTATATAAATGTATTTGTATAAATTATGCATCAAGACCAGCTTCTTCATTGGAAAAACTTTCAATGGATAAATGAATACTAGGCTTCACTTACCTACATAATACTGAAAAATTAGGGCATATTTATTATTGTTTTTTGTGGGTCATGGGGCTTGAGCTCTCAGCCTGGGCATTGTCCCTGAGCTCTTCAGCTTAAGGCTACCACCCTACCCTTGAGCCATAGCCCCACTTCCCATTTTCTAGTGGTTAATTGGAGATAAGGGTCTCAATTTCTTTAGTGCCTGGGCTGGCTTTGAACCACAATCCTCAAATCTCAGCCTCCTGAGAAGCTAGGATTATAGGTGTGAGCTGCCTCGCCCAGCTAAAACTAGTGCATATTGAAAGAGTCATAATTTTAGAGAATCTCACAGTGAATACTGACTTAGATGCCACTCACTGTAGAAGTTCCGTGGTCTCCATATCTGTGCAGCTGAGTCTGAAAATTAAGAAAAAATACACATATAAAAATGTATTTAACATATAAATATGTAATAGAGAAGACATATGCCATTTGAAAAAGAAAGGAACATTGGCAGGCTGTCCATTCATCCATTTTATTTTACTGAACAAAACAATCATTCTGGTGTTAGTTTCCATCTTGATGTCTTAGTCTCAGAGAGATGGAAGTACACAGACCCACACTACCTCTTTTCTCCACTTAGAAATAATAAAGATGTCCCACACAAGGTTTTTTCTGTTTATAGCAAAGCAATGTAAAGAAAAGCAGAAAGATGAGACCATTTGTATGTCTTTAATCCTCTTTCTAGGTAATATTTAGCAGTGAAGAATGCCTTTAAGTTAAACCTGCTTAATTAGTCTGTAAATATTCAATAACAGTTCCCTGAATAAATATTTGTCTTAATGAAGTTACCCCCTCTAAGCTATGAAGTCATAGGTATTTCATGCTTGTTAAAGATGACTTACACTGTCCCTCTTCCTAACTTTTCTTCTGAAACTATTTAAATAAATGGAACCTGCTTCATTCCTCTAAAAAGCACTGTTATCTCCTCTTGTGGCAGCAAGAGTGACTGAACATTTCAGTTTGCTCAGGGCTTTCCAGGTTTTAGGGAGACATCTCCCTGTCTCCCATTTCTAGTGAAACCAGAAGGGCTGGTCACCTTATTAAGTTAGTTGACTTTCCTAGGAAAGATAGCTACATCTTACTCTGTGAATTGGGAGCCAGACAGGTGGTTAAATGAATTACTGGGGAAAGACATTTCAAATTTTCTCCATTTCTTTCCCTTTATTCCCTGCCATAGTTGTTCTATGGTCTACATGTCTTTTATGCTTAGTTATTTACAAGGCTTTAGTGTTTAATTTTTTCTGTAAATGCTTACCCAGAATAGAGACCTGCTGTGCCTGAATTTGTGATAGTTTGTTTTGACGTATCTATTGCCTACGTATTTACTTTGGCAGCCACACCACGTCCACCTACTCCAACTGAAAAAAATATCTTATCCTGGAATGTCAGAGGTGTTGGTTGTGACAGTGATTTGAAAACATCTCTTGTCATCCTTAGCCTGGGCTTTCACCAAGGACATAGTGTCCCTGAGTGGGAGCTGTTTACTGCCTTAATCTTGCTGATTAAATGGCTCTCTGCCTCCTATGTTCATGCTGTGGGCCTCACCTGCTGCATAGCAAGGAGTTAATTATTTACTTTTAGATATTAAATGTTTTATTTATTAATTTTTATTTTATTAATTAATTTATATTTTTTTGCCAGTCCTGGATCTTGAACTCAGGGCCTGGGCACTGTCCTTGGGTTTTCTCAAGAGCTTTACCACTTGAGCCACAGCACCATTTCTGGCTTTTTTTCTATGTATGTAGTACGGAAGAATCAAGGTCTTCGTGCATGCTAGGCAAGCACTCTACCCCTAGGCTAAACTCCTGGCCCCTATCTATTTACTTTTTTAAATCACCAAAGCTGGTTTATGCAATCCGTTGACTTTTTTTCTCCTTTAATTTCTTGTGTGATTTTTTAAGCCCCTTATACTGATTTGCTAGTACTTTGGTCTATAAACACACACAAAAAAATCTGTAGCCAAATATAGCGGTGTGTAATTCTTTCCAGTTGACAAGATACCCATGTCAGTATTCATTGTGAATCTAAAATTTGCATTTTCCCTGTTATGTGTCTTTGGAAGACTAAATGCAATTTCAAGCCATCTTCTACCACATAGCTATCTCTTAGTAGTGCAAAAGCATAGTTTGCAATAAATGGTTTTCATATATTTTTATTGTAATTAATAGAAGGGTTACATTATATTCACCACATAGAAGGTGCATTACTTCACAAACATTTCTTATGTCTTGGTCCCCATTTCCCTCCCCTCACCCCTGCCCCTCATCTTGTTTTCCACCCTTCCCTATCCTATTTCAAATAATGGTTGCACTTTTAAAAACAGCCATACTTAGTGTACTCAAATTCTATTCATTGGTAAAGAGAATGCTTTCTTCAAACTGCTTCTAATATAACGTGGCTACAGTATTGAGAGTACAAGATGTAAAATAGCCAAGGGCCATGGACACTGCTTTCCTGTTTTTACCTTTTTGCTTTTTTCTTCTTCATTGCTGTTATTTAGTTTTATTTACATTTTATTAGCATATATATTAGTATAAATTCATGGGGTCACTTGCATATTTGCATACATACATAACAATGATTATGCCATCCACTCATTATCCCATTACCCTATTTTATCTTTACTTCTCCTACCTCTCCTGAACCTAAAAACCCCTTTGAATATCTTTCTGTTCCCTTCTCACCTGCCCTTCTATATTTCTAGTGTGCACTATTGTATTCGATACTTCAGTAGGGTTGATTCACCAGTTTTCATAAATGAGTGAGAACACATAGTATTCTTCCTATGTCTAACTGGTTTTAAACAGCATAGCATTTTCTAGTTCCATCCCATTACAGTTTGATATCCTATTTCCCTACTTCTACTTTTTAAATGACATTCAGTTAGCATGTATTAGTTGTAAAAGTTTCACTGATATTTCTGTATACATATACAGTGTACCCTGATGTATCTTGATCATATGATAAAAATAAGATTTCATTATTATTTTTTATAGCTGAGAAATATTCCATTGTATAAATATACCACATTTTCATCCACTGGAGGGCATATGGTTTCCATGTTTTGGCTTTTGTGAGTAATGCTGCAATAAAGGTTGGGTGAAAGCTACTTTTTGCCACTAATATTTTTTTATTTTTTTTATTGTAATTAGTAAAAGGGTTACATGATATTTGTCAGATGGAAGGTGCATTAATTCACATACGTTGATACCCTTTCACATGTCTTGGTACCCGTTTCCCTCCCCCCCACACACCCCCCACCCGTCTTGGTTTTCCCCCCTTCCCTATCGAATTTCAAATATCCAAATACAAATAAATTCAATATATCAGATAACAAAGTGAGATACTATACCAATATGAGATAACCAAGGGACAACAAAAGAGATGAGAGACAACATAGTACATTAAGGACAACAATCATTCATTATATGGCTTTTGTTTCACTATCCTGGAGGTCCTTTCAATTAGCTTCACATTATATGTCCTTATGTATCAAGATTTTGCTCTATTGCAAATCTCTGCTAGTAGAGCCCAAGGTTTCTACTGATTATGACGAATGAGGGAAACCATTGAGCCTAAGTTCCTTTGAGTCTGGCTTACTTCACTTAATATGATTTTTTCTAAGTCTTTCCATTTCCTAACAAATGGGGCGATGTCATTCTTTCTGACAGCAGCATAGAATTCCATTGTGTACAAATACCACAGCTTGTTGATCCACTCATCAACTGAGGGACATCTAGGTTGGTTCCATATCTTTGCTATAGTGAATAGTGCTGCAGTGAACATTGTTGTGCTAGTGGGTTTAGTATGTCCTTGTTTCTGGACAATTGGGTAAATGCCAAGTAGTGGAATTGCTGGGTCATAGGGGAGTTCTATGTTTAGCCTTTTGAGGCACTGCCACACTGCTTGCCATAGTGGTTGAATGAGTTTGCACTCCCACCAACAGTGTAGTAGTGATCCCTCCTGGCCACATCCCCTCCAGCATCTGTTGTCATTCGTTTTCCTGATCCTGGCCATTCTAGCTGGAGTGAGGTGGAATCTTAGAGTTGTTTTGATTTGCATTTCTTTTATGACCAGAGATGTTGAGCATTTCTTCATGTGTCTATAGGCCATTTTTGTTTCTTCTTCAGAGAAGACTCTCTTTAAGTCTTTGGCCCATCTTTTAATGGGATGGTTGTTACTTTGGAGGTTAGTTTTGGAGTGATTCAATTTTTTGAGTTGTTGGTATATTTTAGATATAAGGCCTTTGTCCGTTATTTGGTTGGTGAAGATCTTCTCCCACTCTGTAGGCTTCCTGATTAGTTTACTAGCTATGTCCTTTGCCATACAAAAGCTCTGCAGTTTAATGCAGTCCCATTTATCCAGCCTTTCTCTGATTTGTTGTGATTCTTGGTCCTTATTAAGAAAGTTTCGACCTGTGCCAAGGAGGCCTAGTGTATCTCCTATTCCTTCCTGTAGAGTTTTCAGTGTGTCAGCTTTTACCTCCAGGTCTTTGATCCATTTGGAGTTAATTCTAGTGCAAGGTGACAAAGAAGGATCCAGCTTTAGTTTTCTGCAGGTGCTTAACCAGTTCTGCCAGCACAACTTGTTGAAGAGGCTGTCTTTCTTCCATTCTATTTTTTTGGCTCCCTTGTCAAAGATTAGGTGGCCATAGGTCTGTTTGCCACTAATATTTTATCTCCTCTGTATATATACCCAGAAATGGAATTACTGGATCATAATATAGTTCAGTTTTCTTGAGGAATCTTTATACTATGTATACTATTTATACTATTATCTTATCAGTGTTGATTTGTATTCTAGCAACTATTTAAGTTTCTATTTCTCTGTGTCCTCGTCACTATTTGCCATGTCTTGTTCTTTTTAATGATAGCCATTCTAACTAGAATGAAATAACACCTGACTGGGGTTTGGATTTCCATTTCTCAGATGATTAGTGAGACTGGACAGTGTTTCACTTTTTTTTTTTTTTTTGCTGGTCCTGGGCTTGGGCTCAGGGCCTGATCACTGTCCTAGGATTTTCTCAAGGCTAGCATTCTACCACTTGAGCCTCAGCACCACTCCCAGCTTTTTTCTATGTATATGGTACCGAGGAATTGAACCTGGGTCTTCATGCATGCTAGGCAAGCACTCTACCACTAGGCCAAACTCCCAGCCCTGTTTCACTTTATTGGCCATTTGTAAGTCCGTTTGCTTAGTTCCAAATTTAGCTCATTTTCTATCTTTCCTTTTTTTGTATGTGTGCCAGTCATGGGCCTTGAACTCAGATCCTGAGTGCTGTCTCTGAGCTTTTTTCCTTCATGTCTAGCACTTTACCACTTGAGCCACAACTTTATTTATACTGTATATGTGTGATTAATCAGAGATAAGAGTCTCCTGGACTTTCCTGCTTGTGGGTGACATTGAAAGCAGATTCTCAGATTTCAGCTTTCAAAGTAGCTATGATTATAGGCATGAGTCCCTGGTGCCTGGACCTTCCTTCCTTTTTTTTCTTTTCTTTTTCTGTGTATATGTATGTGTATGTTGCTAAGGATTTAACCCAGGGCCTGCTGTCTGCTAGACAGGTGCTCTCCACTGAGCTACATTTTTAATCCTTTTTAACCACCCCCTCCCTTTATTTTTTCTGGATTGTTTCTTTTTTTCCCAGTGTTCATTTTTCTGAGTATATTATATAACTGTGATGTCAGCTCCTCAGTTGACAGACCATTTGCAAATATTCTCTCTTATTCTATAGATTATCTATTAGTCCTGTTTATTTTGCTCTCTGAAAGCTTCTCAGCTTGATATGATCCCATTTTCCTACTTTACTTTTTAAATAACATTTTAGTTAGCAGATATTAGTGGTACAACAAGGTTTCATTGACATTTCCATGTATGCATACAATGTATCCTGTTATATCCTGATTAAATCTCTGAACAATTATTTCATCTATGACTTTAAGAAGGCAAGAAAATGACTTATTGGGTCCAAAACCCACACTATTGAATGATACCTGTGCAATCTAATATTTTAGTAAATATAAATACAGTGACAGCAGGCTTAACATCACAGGGAGTCTAGAATTCGTGGGACACAGCCTGTGGAAGCTAGAGCGGTCATCTGATTGGTGCATCCATTTCCCCTTTATCTTCCTGTGTCATCTGAGGCTGTGGTTGCTTTTTGAGTGGAAGTCTTCTTGTTTCACTCAAGGCAGTAGTCCAATGCCACTGTCTTCAGTGGAGCATGTAGACAGCCCTCAGAATCAAATCTCTCTTTATGACTGTGGAAAGTGAAAACGAATGCAGAAAAGAGTCTTTTCTGCAAGAGGCAGAAACTCCTTTGGGTTACTTGATGGGAAATAGATTGCTGGTAAGGATATATGTTCAATAAAGGTTACATGCTCAATATATGTTCAAAGGTGTTGTCTCCATCTTTTGAGGGAATGGTTTCTTTCTTCTACAGGTAGAATCTTCATTTAACTTACAATTTCTCTAGAGCTCCTTTCTAGATCCAGAACATTAACTGATTCAAATATTAAGTGGCTCTGCCTTTGCAGTGTTTGGAGTTGAAATCCTAATGTGATATGGATTATTATGGCTTTTAGTATTTTTATGATTATGATTTTTGTTATTATCTTTTATTTGTACAAAGGGGTTTCAATTCAACATGTCACTTTGTGAATTCAACACATCTTGATCAATATCAAGGATTCTTCCTTTCATCGTTCTCCCCATCTCTCCCCTCCCTACCTATCCCCTCAATTTGATTTTAATATTTGTGTGCCTCTTCAACTTCCGATGATGTCTTATTTTGTGGTGTTTTGTTTGTTTGTTTTTGCCACCAAATATCCATCATACCTGGCATGGAATCAGTATTATGTAAATATTTTAGGAATGAAAATATGCAAAAAAAAAACACAGAAATTCAAATGATAAATGTTCTTGTGTTTTTTCCCTATATAAATTGAACTGAGTCCTTTCCAACATGAATCAGTTTAGATTTAAGTCACTTATTATTTCCCTACTCAAAGAACCTTCAAACATTGCAACATGGGGTCAAAATTTTCAGAGAAGATTGATGTAATGGAGCATTTACACAGTAGGCTGGGGGTGTAGCTCAGAGGTAGAGTATGTGCTTAGCATGCCAGAGTTCTGGGTTCAATCTGCTGCACTAAAAATAAAGAGTAAATATTGGGGGCGAGATAGTTTCTATGGTGACATCTGCTTCTAGGAGCCCCTGTTCTAAGCACTAAAGAGAATGAGTCAATTGAGACACCTCCACCTTCCAGTTACTTCCCTCCATTCAGCAATGTCAGTGTTCCTGGCATTAGCCATGAATTTGATTCATTATCAAGAGGTTCTTAACTTGTTCAAATGAGCTCATAAAAGCAGGTGGATAGTAGTAGAGGTGGTGGGAGAGGGAATTTATTTCAATGCAGTGACTGAAGACTTGATTCACCACCACCCCCTTGCTTTTATGAGGTTTACTACCACCTGTGAATTGGCTTTTCTTTTTGTGAAGTGCCCAGGCTTTCTGACTGTCCCTCCAAGAAGTCTATATTTTAGGTATACCCTGTTTTGCTCCTAGCCACATGGCCATAACAGAAGAGCCATTCTATTTCCCTTGGGCCTAAAGAACAGCCAATTACAGGACAGATATCAAGCAAAGTTTGATGAAAGAAATACAGATACTGGATGTTTCTTGTATGATACTTGTTCTACAATTAAACACTCCCTTGATATTTTTTAAACCATCTTGCATAATTAGCTTAAAGTAGGAATAGTGACTGCACTTTCTTTCCTTGCATCTTATCATGAGACGGAAAAAAAATCTGTTTCATAAGCCTTCTGAAAAGTTTTTAAGTAAGTGCTGTTCCTTTCACCTTAGGAGGAGTTTATTCCAATGGATAGATTTTCTGCACTTACTATTTATTCCTTAAATAATGAAAAATTCAAGTAAGTTAATAAACGCTCCCTCCTTCCCTCCCTCCATCCCTTCCCCTCTGATTTTCCTGCTCCAGATAACTGGAATTCCTTGCTTACTAACTTGAGAAACTACCAATGTATTCCTTCAAATTATGGAATATATGGGATATATGGAATGTTAGATTTCATTGGCAAAATTCTAGTTTAGGAAGAAAAGGGATTTTCTTGTCGTCTCCAGGAAATGTTTGATGTCATACTGGATGAGAATCAGCTTGAGGATGCATGCGAACATCTCGGAGAGTACCTTGAGGCATATTGGCGGGCCACTCACACAACCAGTAGCACCCCGATGACTCCATTGCTGGGAAGGAATTTGGGCTCCACAGCACTCTCACCATATCCTACTGCAATTTCTGGGTTACAGGTATTGTCACTATTTTACTTGTAACTTTTACAACCTTACCTTTCATATTCTATAGAGAGGTAAGTTGAAGATAGGTTAAATAGAAGATGAGGAAATATTCTCAACATGAGGAGGGAATCATAGGAGCACATTATATTAACACAAATTGGAATGATCACCAATTCTAAAGGAAACTACCCAGAGAATCACCCTGACTGGAGGACTTTGCTCCCTGTAATTGTGATTGTGATTGTGATTATAATGCGGGGGTGGGGAAGGGTAGGAGTGTATATGTGTGCTGGTCCTGGGCTTGAACTTGGAGCCTGTATGCTGTTCCTGAGAAATTTTGCTCAAGGCCAGCACTGTACCACTTGAGCCACAGCTCTACTGCCAGCTTTTCTGGTTGTTAATTGAAGATAAGAATTCATGGGCTTTCCTGAGCTTTGAACCACAATCCTCAGATCTCATCC
This sequence comes from Megascapheus bottae, assembly GCF_031878675.1. NCBI lineage: Eukaryota > Metazoa > Chordata > Mammalia > Rodentia > Geomyidae > Megascapheus > Megascapheus bottae. The sequence continues at coordinate 26,919,470 of NC_143520.1, forward strand.
TCCTGAGTGGCCAGGATTACATGCCACCAGCTGCTCTCTGGGAATTTAAAATGGGTTCTACTTAGATAAAGTAGCTCTTGATAGACTTAATGTCTATACAGGGCAACTGTTCACAACTTATATATGACACTTCTTAAAAAGTATATGATAGTGAAAATGTCAGGCACATTGGCTGGCTAGCTAAATATTTAGAGACAAATGAGCCTTTTGCCTTTCCTCAACTATAGCTGCTGGACCTGTTCTACATCTTGCACAAGATAGAATGTTTTTTTGAGGGGGAGGGGATTCTAGGGTGCATCTGGCTCAGTGGCTACGATGAATGTCATTTGGGGAAGTTTGGGACAGGGTCAGGAGCTTTTCTCTTCTACTGCTCTGATAGAGAGCCAGAAGCAGGACACAAAATGATTCCTGCCTTTTGACCTAAATTACTATTTACCATTTATCATGTAGCTGTTGGAAGCTGGCCAACCCCTAGCTGACTGAAGAACATGTAATCAGTTGTGTTGTCTGGCATCATGACTTCTTTAGTCTTAATAGGCTATAATGATAGCTGAACTTGAAGATTTTTATAAAGTTAACTGAGATAAATTGAAACACTATTACAACTGTTTGGCTTTGCTGCAAAACTGCAGCAAAATAGAGAAAATGACTATAAAAAGAATTTCTTTTGAGACTAGACATGTTTGAGTGTATGTATCAGTTTTGTCTTATTTCGCTTCATAATGCTGATCAGAGTGAAACATTTTCATTGACTATTTTGTGTTGGCTTTGAACTGGGATTGGTGTGAAGGTATGGAACACTAAGCCTCTGTGATGTGGGACTAGTAGCACATTGCACTTTGTTTATGAATACAACACACTGGATACAACATCTCCAAGACATCCACCTACAGTTGTTCTCCCAGTTTCACTAATGAGTAATGTGGTGCCCTTTATCCTGTGCCCTACTTCTTCCTGTCATAATAGGCACTTAATTGTTTGATACCTGGCTGAGATTAATGACACAGTCTGTGACTCATTGAATTTCTATGTTAAGCCCCAGTAGACTCTGTGGAAGATTGACTTGTGTCAGGATCCTTCGACATTCCTAAGCTAGTAAACACATACAGATACCTGTTTCCCATAGTGAAAAGAGAAATTTCCGATCTCATTTTCTGACCCATCAAATAATTGTCCTACCATGTTACTTTCAATTACTAATATTAGAAGAATTTGGTTTATATCTCAAGATTACTTTTTTAGGCTATCTCAGTTAAGGAATAAAGATTTTTGAAAGCATCAGTTAGCTGGTTCTATATCATTACATACTCCTTTAAAGAATATTGCTGCAAGTGGAATATTTAGGTAGAATGTTGTAACAGACACATTATTTCATGGACTGTACAAATCGTTTCATAAAATATTTTTAAATATATAAAGCTATGTTCAGCTAGATTAATACAAAGTGTGTGATTTTGGAGGAGAAAGATCTTACCAGTTCAAGAGAGGAGTAAAAGAATAGATATTACTCTGAACTTCATGTTCCACTAGCAAAATAACCCCATGTTTTGTAAAAGAAATGAAATATTTAAGCCTTCCTAAATGCATTAACTTCCATGTAATGGCCAATTTTCAATTCTGCTTTTTCAGTAGAAAGCATAGGCATGCAGCTGTCAGTGCTGTCAAACACACCTTTATGTGTCCCAAATAAATAAGACCAGATATTTTGGACAGACTATCTGTTTCTCACTATGCTTTATTCATGGAGATATTTAGTCATGACTCATTGAATGGGTCTAAAGGTTTGTGTACTTACATGTATATAATATGCATCTCTAACATGTTTACATTTTATGACATGTACATGTTTACATGTATGAGGCTGGCCTACATTAATACCTGATTTTTTTTAGAGTCAGCGGATGAGGCACAGCAACCACTCCACAGAGAACTCTCCAATTGAAAGACGAAGTCTAATGACCTCTGATGAAAACTATCACAACGAGAGAGCTCGGAAGAGTAGGAACCGCTTGTCTTCCAGTTCTCAGCATAGCCGAGATCATTATCCTCTTGTGGAAGAAGATTACCCTGACTCATACCAGGACACATACAAACCACACAGGAACCGAGGCTCACCTGCAGGATACAGCCATGACTCCCGACATAGGCTTTGAGGCTGCCGAAACAGCATAAAAAATATTCATTTGTTGACAATTTGTCATAGCACTGCTCGGATAAAACAATCATTTAACTTGGCAAGCACAGCACCATTATTGTGCTGTGGGCTGATGGTCAGTTGATGCTAAGTAAGGGGCAAAAAAAAAAAAAAAAAAAAAGAGTACATTATGCCCTTGAACCTAGATGAATAGTAGATGCCCAGTCATATAGATATTTCTAAGTGTAACATTTACATAACAGTACCTTTTGTTTTCTTCACAGATTTAGATGCATCAATTTGTAATTTTAGGGTATTTATCAAGGCACATACAAAATAATTTCCCATGCTGGAAATTCCAAATGACCAGTTCCAGTTGGAACCAATTTATAAACCAATTCCTGTTGGAATTTGGGTGAATTGACTGGAAGTCTACTTGAGCATGTTAAAACCTATTGAATAATCAGGAAAAAAAATAAACCTAAATAATAAGAAATTCACAATACCAACAGAAACCAAAACCAGCTATTGTATTTATTTGCTGGAAGCTAAATTTACTCTTGCAGTTGGAATGTATAAACATTTTAATATACTTCAATGTTGCCAGAATGGCTTTTCAAACTTACCAAATATACTGATAGTGCCAAAAAAGTTAGAAATCTTAATGCAGAAATTTATAGTCTCCTCAGATTTTAATATTTTTCTTCCTTTCCTGGCATAGCTGTTGTATTCAAAGTGTTTTGGGTTTTTTTTGTTTTTTGTTTTTTGTTTTGCTTTCTGTTCAGTTAGTATTGTGAGCTTGTTTGAAGTTGGCAAAAAAAAAAAGGAGAAGAAAAACCTCAACATTTTTTCAGCAATGGGAAAGAAAATAAAGAGAACCCAAGAATAGCTGGTTATATAAGAAATGGAAAACGAATGGTATTTCATCTTTAATCAATCTGAGCACAACTACACATATATGGGGATCTGAAGTCAGATAGCAAGGACTTGGTATCATCCTGGGAGTTCATTCAGCCCACTTACCACATGCATCAGGTCAGTATTTCCTGCCAACACAGTGGAGTGTCCTCCCATCCCTTCACTCAGTCTCTGTTTTTGGTTTAGCTGAATGTCTAGCCCTTCAGCAAAGTTTTAAAACATGCTAAATTTCTTTAAAATTTTCTTGGAACACATTCAAATTACATGATAAACTGGAAAAGGTTCAAAGAATTGATGCATTTAATACTTTGTAGTAAAAAACAAAACTAACATATACATTCAGAATATGTTGATTCACTAAAAGAATAACATTTTAATGCAGAAAATTATAAATAACTTTGTCTTATTTATAGTGAACACCCCTCATCACTGAACTATTCAGGTTCTTGGGAGTTGATTATAGTTATAGACTTAGTGACCCATGTCTTATCAAGAAATACTTAGATTCACTATGATTCAAGAAATTATTGACCCCTTTATATAAGATACAAATGTCTTTATGAAAGGAGTCCTGTTTCTAAAGTTCTACAATGTGTGCATTTTCTAAAATGCAGCCACATTTTCTACTAGCTCATGTCACGAAGCATGTTTTTGAAAACATAATTAATTTTATGTTATGTTAACTTGTCTTCCCTTAAGTTGTTCTATATTTAGGCTTTCAAAGCATGTGCCAGTTCAGTCATTTTTCTGATGAGAAAATACATGTCATGTTCTCATTAGTTATACATATCTTCAAACCCACTTCAGCCTACCATATATCCTTCCCCTTGTCCATGGTATATAACCTGTCATGAACCTGTTTAGCTTATCATGAAGGTGCCTACAATTCTGTATGTCATCTCCTCCATCCATCAATACAAATCAACATGGGCTCAGTAAAATTTCAAAGTTAACATGTGGTACTGGCTTGTGCAGTTCTTTTTTTTTTGTCTAGTGAAGCTTACAAAATTTTCAGTTCATACATTTAGAAGAGCTATAGCACAAGGCTCTTTACTCAACATATAACCTGCCATTACTGAATACTTTGTTAAAACACAGAAAAGCATTTTCCAGCAAACAAAACTATATCACATGTACAGCACATATTTGCATGAGAAAGAAAACATTAGCCAAAACATTTTCTATATGCTTTACTGGTTTCTTGTTTGTGTGCATTAAAGTACTTAATTGCAAAGAGTGCACCAAGGTGTATAAATTTAGATTAGACAGCTGTCCAGCTTTTTCTGTGGTAGCTTTAGCAATTTGGTCATTTTAACTACTTTAAGGTATTTACATTTTATGGCAGGTAGCTGTAACAGCATTTTCTATATATTTCCTAGTCAGTGAAAGTCTTTTTGGAAGTCACATGTTTTTTAAAGCCTCTCAGCTCTTGCTTCAAATCTTCATGTAATACTGATGAAGAGGGAGTTCCATTCAATAACTGTACACAGGACCTATCCATCTCATGCCCATACCCATTTCGCTTTTCATTATTATTCAAAAGCTAACAATCTTTGAAAGGGTATAATGTATATTTTCTTGATGATATACTTAACATTTCTCTTTTATTTGACATCTTTTTCACTTTTCTTCTATAATGTTTTATCTTCTTCAAATGAATAAGAGATGCACATTTTCCTTTCTTTTAAAGCCTTAGAATTTATTATGTAAATGATACTAACATCAAGATATATACTAAAGTTTTTTTTTTCCAAGCACATTAAGCACCTTTGGAAAATATGTATTTCAGTAATACCTTGTTTTGAATTATTTTAAAATAACAAATAATGATAAGCAGGAGAAACAAATCTTATAATATTTTAAAGTTGTTTTAATTTGTTGTATAAACCACATATTAGAATTCTTTAGTTTCAGTCCAAAGACATAATAATGTCACACTGTGGAAATGTAGTCATGGAAAAGAAAGGAATGGAGTTTTTTTTATCTTGCTGTTAACTCTCAAGGCCATAATGTGACTCCAGAACCATAACCAACAATGTTACCTTGTTTACTCTAGTACTTAGTGCAGCACTTAGACAAGTTTGTGACTGACTGGATTCCCTCTTATCTTTATACAGTTAGTTTTATTGGTAATAAGATTGGAATTGTTAACAATTTAGACTAATGGTCTTAACCAGGAAGAGAGTCTTAATTTTGTGACTCTATAAGTTATTGCATTTTGTCCTTAATGAAATGAACTTTTTAAATGTGAAACAAATTTGGAAACAAGTATTTGTTCCCTTTAAGTGATTTGTTATTTACTCTAATTATTATTGTTGTTCTTGCAAAAATGTATTTTTGGAATGTTAACCTCTTTTCATACCTGCATACTTGAACTTGTCTTCAGTGTGGGGGCCTTAAAATTCATAATAGACAGTAGAGGCAGTAAAAGGGAGAGAAGGAAACTGGCAAAAGATGTTTTGGAAATTTTAGCTCTTTAAATGAACATATCACAAAACATTATTGCGACCCAAGATATCAGTTAGCAATGTTTCTAGGCAAACTTGATTCACATGTTCATATATTTTCTTAGTTATATAATTTTATTTTCATATTTGCTAAAGAAAAGTGCAAAACAATATGATACCCTATACAAATTGCTCTGCATAGCAATATTTTTTCTATATCTTCTCTAAAAAAGACAGTCTGTCTTTAAGTGGAAAGAGTACTCATCAAATTAAGATTATTTGTCATCAAAAGACAATCATCAAATTTTTAACCTTGCTGCTAACCTCGCTGCAAAACTAAAAGTATGAAGTGTTAGAATCCCATGATGCTTTATCACCCTTTCATTTCTTCCTTGTTGATGATTTTTTTTAAGTGATTCACAGTGGAGTCAAGATGTGGTAACTGAACAAAAAAATCATAGGAAACGAGCAAAACCATGAAGAAACTACCTTTGTGTTCAATATGTTGTAATGCCCTAGTGCTGGGTCTGAAAAACAGTATGTTTAAATGCATAATGTTTAAATGCGGCTGGTTTGCAAATTCAAATTTTCTTGATTTTTGATTTCTGTGGATGCCAAGAGCATCTTGGACTCTGGTATAATGGGAACAAACCATAACAATGTTGAAATAAATGCTTATGTAATCCTTATTTCTTTTATATTTCTGCCTTTGTCGTTTATGACAGTGTTGCATGTTGATTTTTTTTATTATATACGACTCATCTTTGAATGACTGTGGGACACTTTATAAGAAATTATGTAATAGACTTTATTTCATTAGTCCTTTATGTCTTTAAATATTGTCAATACTGTAACTGTGAACTAGGGTCCTTATTTTGTGTGTATGTGACAGAGAATTGTCTCTTCTTTTAAATTATAATCATGATCAATAAGCAATTGAGTTAGTCAAGACAGTAACATTGGTTTATATGGGATGTCAGAAATCTAGCATTCATAAATTTCTTTTTGAAAGTTTCTTCTTTTATTAAAAGGGTCTTTGTCCAGTGCAGCACATCCTCTGATAGCAGCGGTCTCTATCTACTTTCGACTAATTTAATCCCAAACACAACACGTAATTGAGGGATATTATGAGAAGACAAGACAGTATCTCAACAGGCAATCTTAAGGGCTGTAACTCCCACTTCCCATGGAAAAACATATAAATAAAAATGAATAGCCTGGGGTTTTTAGGGAGTCATAGTTTCATGTGAAACTTTGTTTCTTTTGATAGATGTTAAATGTTTGCAGAAAGATGGTAGAAAGTGTTAGTAATGAATTTAGAGTGGTTTGGACACAGATACTTCCTCACTTGAAAATTGGGATTAAGCTGAGAAGACACAGTGGCTGGCCTCTAGCTTTTCAATATGTTGTAAGTGTTCTTGGTTCTCTTCGAATACTTACATTTCTCAACAAATGGCTATGTCTATATTTATGTAGGGGCCTCTCTTGCCCTCCTTGCATGTAATTTTCACACAGTTTTAAATGAAATCAGTGTGAACTCTGTATGCATATGGGATGTGTTACAGATGTGGGATCATTAACGCTATATTGTTGCAAACTATTTTTCATATGCCTTACACTATTTTCTGGGATGATATTAAAAATGAAAGCATTTTATTGCCAAAATAGTCTATGTTGTTACTTCTGCATTAGCAGTAGAAAAAATAATGTAGCAAAAATATATATTGTACAGTACAAAATTATAATATATATATATATTTTGCCAATAATATGAAAATAGGTTGAGGAGAAAGAAGCACATTTGTTATAGCACAACTTACCACAAAATCCACTGTTAATTTGGCAGTCCTATTTTTTAAAAGTGTATAGATTTGGTTCTGTGTTTTATCTGATTTATTTTACCTATCATCTTTTTAACTTGCTGCGTGAAGCTTTTCCAGCAATTTCTTTCATAGCCTTGCAATCTGTGGATGTAGTTTCTTTTATTCCCGTATATGAACTTATTAAATTTTATTTTATGATAAGACTCACAGTATATTTTCTGTTTTTATTTCTTCTCCTTCAATAACAACTACAAAATGTCACTGCAAGTGACAGGGCTCCTCTGAACTTTGGACATGTTTGAAATTTTTTTTTGTATTTTTCACAACCTCAAATTAACAGATCAATTTAAAAAAATGTCCCAATGAAACAAAAATATTGGGATTTAATTTGTTCAGTACCAGATACTATTTTGAAACTTAAGCCCATCCATTTTGTTTTTGAAGGGGGTGGATGGGAATTTTAAAAAGTTACTAATATAAAACATACTAAAATAAATATGGCAAAAATGATATAAAAATAAAATTTCCCCTACTCTTCTGATATCCCAGGTTACGTTCCATCTCCATTGGTATAGTAGAGGGGAAATGCCATTGTCAAATAATTTTTTCCTTTAAACTTTCATTCCTTATTTTAATGATTTATCCCCTTTTATTATATAGGTATGTGTAGCATTCTACAAGGCATGCTGGGTAAAATATACTATGCAAATGTGTACAGTGCTGCATGTTTTATTCTCCCTCTGCTTTTAGTGGCTTTAAGGGAGAAAATGTGATGTTACTTTTGTGAACAAAGACACTTAACAAAGAAAATGCAGACCGCATGCATACAGTTTCCTAATTTCTATGGATTTGTTTTATGGAATTTAAATGTGTACAAAACAACTGCATTAATTTTTTCTTTTATATAATAAATGAAAAAAACAAATACTGAAACCAGCGTTATACCTTTCCTTCATATTATTTTAGATATCTGTTGAAAAATTACAGAAATCTTTATAAAGATTATTATGGTTTTTATAAGGCTGGGAATGTGGCTTAGAGATATGAAGCCTTAGGTTTGATTTCCTAGTACCACATAAACAGAAAAAGCTGGAAGTGGTGCTGTTGCTCACATGGTAGAGCTCTAGGCTTGAGCACAGAGAGGCTCAGGGACAGAGCCAGGCTCTGAGCTCCAGGACCTGGAACAAACAAAAAAGAAGTCTAATCCTCTCAGAAAAGTCAGCTATGACTATTTCCTGAATACTTTGCTAGATGTGAATTTTCATAAAAGAAATACTGTATTAGGAAAGGATTTGTAAGTTATACATGCCAGTATACACAGGAAGTGAAAAATTGAATAGATGTGTAAAATAGGATTGAATACAACTTAAAATGCTATTCTGGATCTAGGCTTGAACTCCAGGCCTGGGCACTGTCTCTGAGCTCATCAGCTCAAGTCTACTGCCTGGAGCCACAGCGTCACTTCCAGTTCTCTGGTGGTTAATTGGAGTTTCCTGCCGAGGCTGGCTTTGAACCACAATCCTCAGATCTCAGCCTTCTGAGTAGCTAGGATGAATAGATGTGAGCCACTGGCACCTGGCAAACTTACTGTTCTTAAGAAACCCCGAAGTTAATGTGGCAATTACCAGAAGTTTCCAAATTATAACTCTGGACTTTAAGAATTCTATGCCTGAAATATAGATTGTGATTTTACATTTCATGTACTTAGAGTCAATGGTTAGTGCTGAGAGTTGGTTGGAATTTGACTTTTCTCTCATTACATTGTAAAAGAAGTTCAAGAGAGGGGCTGGGAGTTTGGCCTAGTGGTAGAGTGCTTGCCTAGCATGCACGAAGACCCAGGTTCGATTCCTTGGTACCACATACATAGAAAAAAGCTGGAAGTGGTGCTGAAGCTCAAGAGCTAGAGCTCTAGCCTTGAGAAAGTCCAAGGACAGTGCTCAGTCCCTGAGCTCAAGCCCAGGACTGGCAAAAATAAATAAATAAATAAACACAAGAGATATGTATACCATGCCCTTTATCACTGCATTAGAATTATAGAGTGATTTTATGACTGCAAAGTTACTTCATGAGCATCCTGTTTAATACATGTACCCTGAAAAGCAGGCAAGGGCATAGACCCAACTGTAAATGAGAGAACCAAAGCTTACAATGACTTTTCTTCCTCTAAATTATTTTAATTTAAATATATGTTTGTGAACTGGGCAATGGTGGCTCAAGCCTGCACTCTTAACTACTCAGGACGATTGTGTTTCCAAGCCAACCCAGGAAGGAAAGCCTGTGAAACTCTCACCTCAAATTAATCACCAAAAAACTGGAAGTAGAACTGTAGCTCAAATGCTAGAGTACTACCCTTGGCCAAAAAAAGCTCAGAGACAGCATGCAGGCCCTGAGTTCCAGTTCTAGGACTGGCACAAACACACACACACACACACACACACACACACACAAATGTGAAATACTTTAATACTAGGTAGTTATCTGAAACACTTCTTAGTCAACACATTTCCACTAATAATACTGCGAAAATAAATATCTTGCTTGTCTTTTTACACATGTGGATGAGCAATATGAAATGTGATTTCTATTGCCTGGATTTAAAACTTAGACCTAGCTAATAAGTTTGTGATTGCTTGGGGTAGTTATTTAATTTCCCTATGCCTTGATCTCTATCTGTAGTGATTTTTCTTTTAGTTATAGTTACATTGACTGTTTTCTTGCATATCTACTGAGTTTTTAAGTTGGATTTATGACATTTAAATTTTATATTGATGATTTAATCTCGTACTCCTTTATAGAATGTTGGACTAGTTCCAAAAGGCAATTATGGATGTTTTTGGTGCTCTCAAGGTTTGTTTTAGGCTCCTCTAGGTCTGATCTACAGTCAGACATAAATTATTCTTATTCTTCTTAGTTCATCTTCTAAGGTCTCCAAAGTGTCTACTGAAATATCTTATATATCAGACCTTTGCCTGAAGGGAACTCAAATGGTTCCTAGCACTGTGAAATAATTCTCTGTGAATTATTTTATAGCCCCTTGATACTTATTTTCCTCACAGGAATTGTTATGAGAGAAGTACCTGGGGTCTTCCCACACTACTCAAGACTAGATGAGGATATAGTGAAATACTGAGTGATCTCTGATAACTACAGTTTTTCTTTTTTTCTCTCACCATTTTATCCAGTTATTCTGCTTGGCACATACGCTAGCTCCTGATCTCTGGGAATAGTGTGTTTTTATTTTAAGGTATTTTCAGTTGACTTTCCACTCTGGAGTTGGCTGGGAGTTACTTCTGAAAAGGAAGTAATGGTGGTACTAATCCAGTGGATGTTCTTTTTTTTTTTTTTTGCCTGTTTCTATACTGTCATGCCTTTGATCCCAGATACTCAGGAAGATGAGATGTGAGGGCTGCAGCTCAAAGCCAGGCCAGACAAGAAAATCCATGAGACACATATCTCTAACCATCAGAAAACTGAAAGTGGAGCTGTGGCTCAAAGTGATAGAACACTAGCCCTAAGCACAAGAGCTTAGCAACAGTACCCAGACCTTGAGTTCAATCTCTATGACAAAAAAAAAGAGAATCAAGCAGTCAAGTAAATATAGTGTATACATACTTTCTTAGCCAATTTTGAAAACAGATTTACTTCATAGTTTATCCTCTATTTTCTATTTGTTTTTTTTTATTGTCAGGGTAATGTATAGAGAAGTTACAGTTATATACACCAGGCAGTAAATGCATTTCTTCTCACACCTTCATATCCCTTCTCATGTCTTTTTGTCCCCATTTCCCTTCCCCAACCCCCTCCCAATCATCTTGATTTCCCTTTTCTATTTCAAATAAATGAATAAATGTATATATAATATACCAGGTAAGTTAGATTCAGTAACAATATGAGATTAACCAAAGGGCAACAAAAGCGAAGAGAAATAACATAGTACATTAAGAACAACAATCACTCATGATAAAGCTCTTGTTTCCATACCCTGGAAATCCTTTCATTTAGTCTCATCCTATATGACCTAATGTACCTACATTTTGAGCTATTGTAATCCTCTGCTAGGAGAGTCCTAGATGTGTACTAATTATTACAAATGAGGGAAACTATTCAGTCTATGTTCTGTTGGGTCTGGCTTACTTCACTCCATATGATTTTTTCCAAGTCTTTCCATTTCCTTACAAATGGAGCAATGTTGTTCTTTCTGGTGGCAGCATAGAATTCCATTGTATATAAATACACCTGCTTGATAAAATTATCTACTGAGGGGCATCTGGGTTGGTTCCATATCTTTCCTATGGTAAATAGTGCTGCTATGAACATCATTGTGTTAGTGGCTTTAGTATGTCCTTGTTTCTGGACATTTGAGGAGTGGAATTGCTGGGTCATAGGGGAGCTCAAAATCAAAAACAAAACCACCATGTGGGATTTTTTTGTTGTTGTTTTGTTTTGTTTTTGCCAGCCCTGGGGATTGAACTCTGGGCACTGTCCTTACTATTTCTCAAGGCTAGTGCTCTACCACTTGAGCCACAGCATCCCTTCTGGATTTTTGTTTTTTTTCTATGCATGTGATTCGGAGGAATCAAACCCTGGGCTTTGTGCACTCTAGGCAAGCACTCTACCACTAAGCCATATTCCTGGCCTTCAAACTACCTACTAAAGATTCCCAATTACATTGATAACACTTTGAAATTTACATTTTGTTATATTCCAGCCATTTGGGGGTCCCTGGACCTGGCCAGCAATAGAATCACCAACACTGTGAACAGAGCTAGAAGTCAGTTTAACAGCAGTGCCGCAGCTACTCTGCACCTTTGGGCTGATAGAAAGCAGCCCTGCTCTTCCATAGTGCTGAGCTTTTACAGAGAGCACCACACACAGGTGTCCTGTTCACCAGGACAATACCACACACAGGTGGTCACGCAGTTAAGTAGTTTAAAAAAAAAAAACAAACAAACAGTAACAGAATCAGACAGCTAGTCCTGACAGGTTTCTACACATTTCATCTACACGTTCATCACATAGCCTAGATTAACTTGATATGTTCTCTGTCTGTCCTCTTCCTCTTCTTCCTTTTCCTCCTCCCCTCCCCTTCCCCTCTCTTTCCGTCCCTCCCTCCCTCCAGCCCTTCCTTCCTTTGTTCCTTCTTCCTCCTCTCCCTTCCCCTTCTCCCTCTTTTCCTCTTCGTCAGGAGAGATACTCATCTCTTTAATGTAGTTGTATATGAAGCCCTAGCTTCACAAGTTAATGTAGGTCTGATAGGCATTTAGTAAAATGATAAGGTGTGTGGGATTTTGCAAAATGCCTCTGAGTTGCTTTAGCATCACCTACAGTGTGAAAGAATAGAAACATGAAAGGGTTAATACAAACTAGATGTGCAAACATTGTTCTTAACTGCTTAAAGAGTATTAAGCAAATTCAAGACAATAATGCATAAATGATTGTGGATTACTGTAATGATTTTCCCTTGTGCATATCTCCCCTAAAGTATGACTTTTTATAATAAACTCCAAGAAATTACTCTTCTGTATGTTGATGTAAGATAAGTACATGGTTAGAAGCTAGATGTGAAGGAGTAAGGTACAGTTGAGATCGCTCTATTTCATTCAGCTATTGCAGATGTAGACACAAAAGCACTTCAAAATGCCTTTTACAACTCTTTTTATTATTGTTGCTTCTGTCTCTGTGTCTCTCCTTTAATCAAAACTAAGAATAAGAAAAGAGGGAGCCGGGAGTGTGGCCTAGTGGTAGAGTGCTTACAGAGTATGCATGAAGACAGGAGTTCAATTCCTCAGTACTGCATGCATAAAAAAAGCTGGAGGTGGTGCTGTGGCTCAAGCTCAAGTGGTAGAGTTCTAGACCAAGGACAGTACTCAGTACTCAGGCCCTAGGACTGGCAAAAAAGAAAAAAGAAGAAGGATGGAGCCGTTTCTGGGGTTGTTTGGTGTGTGTGGAATTAAAGAGAAATGATCTGTTTTCTTCCTCCACTGTTAATTCTAACAGTGCAGGAATAATTAATGTAATATAGGTGAAAGGGAAGGTAAAAAAAATGCCTAGAATCAAGGGAAATGACCGTAGATTAGCCTTACTTTCACATTTTACATCTGTGAAAATTGAGGTTTAAAGATGTCAAGTAACTTGCTCAGCCTAAAAAAATAACAGCAACAAAAAAAGAAAAAAAAAAACCCACCTTAACAACAGATGGAACCAGAACTCTTGATTTTCAAGTCAATGATTCACTTAGGTCCTAATTGCCAACTAGGTGTGACATTTGCATAGACAGCATAGGACACAGCTGTTCAAAGTGTAAGGCAAGAACATTGGATGAGCAGAAAGGTCATTTGCCCATCTATTTAGTAAGCAAGTGACTTGGAATACAAAGTGAGACTTGGAAAAGACATTTGGAGTGGTATTGTGATGAAGAGTTTTGGGCTCTTGCCCAGTTAGTTACTTTTTGCCTGAGCGACTGAAGGTTTTAAAACAAGGGGATGACTTGATCAAAACTGTTGCTCTGGTCAAGGTTGACCAGAGCATGTAGAAAGATTGAAGAGCGAGGAGCCCAGATGTGCGAACACAATCCTAAGATTAAAGATTACCAGGATGAAAACCATTGTGTACCACTGGGAGTCAAAGGACCAGAAAGGTCTGAAGTTTTCCTAGAATGTCAAGTCATCCCGAGCGGATACTGGCTTTGGAAAGGTGTGTGTGGGGCGGGGGGTGAAGATAGGTACAGGTTTGGTTTTGAGTGTATGTGTAACCTTTGCCTTGAACTCAGAGCTTGGGCGCGGTCCCAGTGTTTTTGTGCTCAAGGTTGGCGTTCAACCACTTGAAGCAAAGCTCCATTGGGTGATTCAGTGACTCTCCTGGCTTCAAACCTCCGATCTCAACCTCCAGAGAAGCTAGGGTTACATGCGTAAGCCCCGGCGCCCGGGGAGGCACAATTTTATAGATTTGCATTTCGGTTTTGTGGAGAGAGAAGATAAAGGCTCAGCTGGGACTCAGTCCGCAGACCTCAAGGCTTACATCCTGGACTCAGTCCAGCCCCTACTACCAGCCTGGTTATGCAAATGAGCGAGGTCCAGAGGGGTGCCCAAGCCTAAGCTCCGCCCCCTCAGCCTGGCGCCTGCGCAGTGGCACCCTCCCTTCGCCGCCCCCGCCCGCGTGGTGGCCGCCACTGCAGCCGCCAGGAAAGAGCTGGGGAAGGACGGTGGCCTGCGAGGCTCGTCGCAGACAACGCGGCGGCGATGTCCGCGAGCCAGGCGAGCGCCGCGGCGGCAGCGGCGGGGCCTCGCGCGCGGCAGGGCGGCCTAGGCTTTGGCCTCCCTCCGGTTCCCTGGAAGCGGGCGGGTGAGCAGCAGCGCGGGAGCGACAGCAGCAGCAGCAGCAGCAGCGGCGGAGGCCCTGGCGCGCGTCTGTCCCTCTCGGCCTGAGCCTGGGGCGGCCCGGCGGCGCGGCGGACTGGAGGGGGTCCGCTGCCCGAGGATGGGAATTCTCTTCACCAGGATATGGAGACTGTTCAATCACCAGGGTGAGGGGCTTGGGGCCTGGGGCCTGACGGGCCGGGGAGGGGTGGGGGTGCGGCCGGTGGCGCGGGACGCTTCCGGAGTGCGGGCCGGCCGGCGCGGGGTGCGGGCGGCGCGGGGTGCGGGCCCGGGACCCCGCCGAGCCCTCAAGTCGCCGGCGTGCGGGGTGGCTCGGGGCCCGCCGCTCTTTGTCCTCGGGCAGCGTCCTTGCCAGTCGAGCCTGCCATAAACCCATTGCTCGGATTTCCCGACCCGGGTTGAGACCAGGCCGCCACGTCCCACGTCCCGACGTGGCCCGACCCGGGCCTGTCTCTTCTGGCATTCGGAGGAATGCTGGGGTCACTCGGGATGGAGGGGGGACGGCGTTGGGGTGGTCGTAGGCTATGGCCCTAGCCGCTGCAGAGCTCGCGAGGATTGCAGAATGCGGAAAACCCAGAGGCACCCCTGACTTGGCGGGGTACACTTCACGTCCGTGAGCCCCCCTCGGCCTCTTGCTGAGTGATGGGCTTCTTTCCGTTTTATTGATTGATTGATTTTATAGATCATCTTAAGGTTAGGTCATTAGCCTACCTGAGTAGGTTATTACAGCCCCCCCCCCTCTTTCCTTTTGGCTGATAAAAATGTTAAAAACAGTTTCACGGAAAGCTTTAAAGCCCATACTATATACACCTGAGGTCACTAGCGAGTTACTGAGTATCAAAGTGTTTTATAGGGATACTGATCATGTATATAAATGGCAAACCATTGTTTTGAAATACTTGTCCTGT
Source organism: Megascapheus bottae (assembly GCF_031878675.1). Taxonomy (NCBI): domain Eukaryota; kingdom Metazoa; phylum Chordata; class Mammalia; order Rodentia; family Geomyidae; genus Megascapheus; species Megascapheus bottae. The sequence goes on from NC_143520.1 coordinate 26,935,076, forward strand.
TTGGTAAGATTGGTTACAAAATGAATGTGTAAAATTGTGGAAAGAGCAGGTTTAACCAAAAGGACTAAGTAGTTATTAAAATCCAATGTAGTGTACTTCTCTTTATACTCAAGTCGGGCTGTTCAACGTTCTTCCTGTCAGTAAAACTCCATACTCCTCAGGATGGGGCCGCTCCTGGGAAGCAGCACCAGTGGACCCTTTTATTTTGTTTAAATTTAAAAATTATACTTTAGATCACGTGATGCAAAGTGGAATTTTTCATAAAGTGAGAAAACCAGTTGTAATCAGCATTGTGTGTGTCCAGAAGGGGAGAGTGGGAACCAATCTCCCTGAGCCTGTGTGTACTCAGCTACCACACCGGGGATTTGTGGAGTCTACAGATTTTTTAAACCTTAATCTCTACGTTTCAAGTATTAAAACTAATTTACTGTTTAAAAAAATCGATAGTGCTAACAGTAGGTAAGGCCTGGCCTAGTTTTAACTTACATGTTTTAAAACAATTTCTTGACTGAAGCTAGCGTCCTGTCTTTATTATAGGGTTTGCTTGTTAATTGAACTCTAGTACTGACAGCAAAGTAAGATAACTACTTTGTGAATTGAATCAGTGATAAAATGGTTTTGTTTCTGTAACTTAAGACTGAATTAGAACTTTTCCAACAGCTGCTTGCCAGTAGTAAATAACAAAGAAGTGCATTGATGATACCACTACAGATTGCCAATGGTGACATTCTTGTAGCCTGTATTCTATGGTCAGTGAAACTGGTCATTTACTTGGTTAAGAAATAACCAGTATGGAATTGATGAAGTCCAGTTCTAGAAAGTTACTTGTCAGTATTGTGAAAGTGTAAGTAAACAACTTTCTCTTTCATTAAACAGTGTGGTTGTTTTATCAGCAGTCATTTTTTTGACTATCGGACATGCAAATTAGATATATTTTAGATGTTTTACCTTGAGATTCAGGACATACACCTGTATTTTTTTGTTGCTGTATATATATATATATATTTTTTTTTTCTGAGACATCTATAAAGAAGGTTTGAGGGATTGTGAAATTTTGTGCCACATTTTGCCAGATCTCTCTCTCTTTTTTTTTTTTGCTTTTGCTAATTATAATATCCTAACCATTTTTAAGTTATTTTTTATTTTTGGGGTAACGTATAGAGGGGTTAGTTACATTTGTCAAGTAGTAGGTGCATTACTTCTCAAACATTTATATCCCTTTTCATGTTTTTGTCCCTATTTCTCTCCCCCCAACTGCTCTCAATCATCTTGATTTCCCCTTCCCTTTCTTATTTTAATTCAACAAATAAATGTATATACAATATACCTGGTAACAAAGTCAAATACAGTAACGTTTTGAGATTAACCAAAGGGCAACAAAAGAGAAGAGAAATATATAGTACATTAAGAACAACAATCACACAAGATGAAGCTCTTCCCATCTCTTTTTTGAAACCACTTTTAGAACAGCCTTTTCAGTTAAGCTTAAAATGACTACACAGTAGGGAGACTGAGTACCTCTCTCTGTAATCCTAGATACTCAAGAGGCTGAGATGTGAGAATCACAGCTCCAACTCAGCCTGCGTAGAAAAGTCCACAGGACTCAGCTCTCCAGTTAAGCACCAAAAAAGCTGGAAATAGCCTTGTGTCTCATAGAGTGGTATGGTTGAACATGAAACCTCAGGGACAATGCCCCAGGCCCTGAGTTCCAGAACTGCCACCAAAGAAAGAAAAAAAAATTTTTTTTAACTACTGCACAGTAAAAGCCAATGGCATGCTTCACAAACTAGAAAAGCCAAAAGTTACATTAGGTAATACTTAGATTTAATTAACACAAGCATTATTTTGGTTACTGTAATTTATGTCATCTTAAAAAAATGCTTCAGTCTTTATTTAAATAGTTAATTATTCCTCCGAAAAGAGATAGAGGAATTTTCCTAGGCTATACAGGTGTCATGTGGCAGATTCTGGCAAGGTAAAAATAACAAAGATGTGTGTTGAAGGTTATTGGTCTCCCGGCCTAATTTTCCCCCTATTTTTCCTGTTAAGAGTCTTTTATTGGCTACACTGTAAATTTTTAACTTTGGGACTTAGAAGAGTTTCCATTAATGGCATGAGTCTTTTGTCAGTGAGTTACTAAACCAACAAAAACCCAACAGTTTCTAGCTCCCCTTCTAGGTAATAGAAACAAGTCTGGGAACAAAACTGACAAATCCTGCCCTTAAGGAGCTTTTATTGCAGTTATGGGGGTAAAAGTCAACATTTACTGGCTTTTGCAAGGTTGGGCTCTGAAGTGTTTCAGAAGGGTGGCAAATTTAATGTTGGATGATTGATTCTCCACAGATTTCCATTTTATTGGGCAAAGTAACATTAAGTAGTTTTTCTTTAAAAGCCATAAATTAAAAGCACCTAGGATTTTTAACCCAGCTTGGCTTCTGCCAGTGTGCTAATGTACACATACACACCCAGCTTTCTTTGTCTAAGCATTTCTGTTAGATAAAAGGAGGAAGTTTCTGACACTGGTGTGAATAAGAAAGGGGCTGTGAATTTATTTACCAGTTGGTACCCTTCATATTCCTCCTTTGATTAGTTCTTGGAAAGGGAATTATAGAAGATAAGTGAGTGCCAGAGAAGCTGCCTGTAGCACATAAACTGGCCTGGGGAAGTTGTTTCTGCTTATATAGCTTGTGCAATTTAAGTGAGTTCAAATATGCAGAAGAGTGCATGTGGAAGGTGATTACACAAAGAGTGGACTATACTGCTTGTCGGTATGTGGCCTGTTGGCTCCCAGTGAACTTCTTTACATACTCTGAAAATGAAGATGAGTCCTTAAAATACTTCCCTTTTGCCAGCTGGCACAGAGTTAAGCTCATCAATAAACAGCAGTGGAGGGCCATTGCAGGGAGACAGGTTTTTCTTTATGGTTATGTTTACCATGTGCTCTGGTGACAGGCAATTTGTGCCCACACTTACCAGTGCTGGGCTCTTTCAGCTTCCCCTAAACCTACCTCAGCCAGAGCTGGTTTTCCTCAGGAGCTGGAGTGGGGATTTTTAGTTAAGTTCCACCGGTACTTCATCACACCTGCCTTGCATGTCAGTAAGCCATGGCTGTGATCTCCAGCACAGTTCTCCTGGAGTCCTGAGTGACTGTGAGGGAAGCCCTGTCTTCCCCAGGGATTAGGGCCTCTGCTGATTTGCCATTCCTGCAGTCATTGCCCTTGATTTATTTTTTTTTATAAGCGAATCTCATTCCAATCTTCTGTAATGCATACTTTATTTATATTAAGCTTCACAAGTTCAAATGATTATGTGATTTATGCCTCCTGATTGGCTAATTTTGCCATGTATAATTATTTTTTTTCTTCAAGGAAAAAAAGTTTAATTTTTTCCTCTGAAACTTTATTATTGTTGCTATACATAACAAGTTAATTTTCAGTCTTTTAAAATTGATGATACTTTTTTGAAAATTGACTTCATCAAAATGTCGTGATTAGATATCTCCCTCTGAATCTTTATATCTTCTAGGTCTGAAAGTTACACTTTTTTTTTTAAATCTATTTTTTAGTTTTTGCCTATCCTGGGGCTTGAACTCAGGGCCTGGGCACACTGTCCCTGAGCCTCTGTGCTCAACGCTAGCACATGAACCACAGGCACTGCTTCTGGCTTTTTCTGAATAGTTTATTAGAGATAAAAGTCTCACATGGACTTTCCTACCCAGGTGGCTTCAAACCAGATCTCAGCCCCTTGAGTAGCAGATTGCAGGCATGAGCCACTGGTGCCAAACTGGATACATTAGTAAGCACAGACTTTTCACACTCTGTGCTAAAGACTGAAGGAACAGTAGTGAACATGCTCTAAAACACAGAATTGGTAAGGCTTAGTGGTAATTTGTATATAAGAATGTAGAATCAAGGTAACTCCCAATTTACTTGCTTTTGTGTTTTTGACTTTGTATAATTCATAAGGCCTCCCGAACAACCACTTTTTTCATATATTTTTTATTGTAATTAATAGAAGGGTTACATTATATTCGCCAGATAGAAGGTGCATTAGTTCACATACATTGATACACTTTCTCATGTCTTGGTCCCCATTTCCCACCCCCACCCCTCATCTTGTTTTCCCCCTTCCCTATCCAATTTCAAATAACCAAATACAAATATATCCAATATATCAGATAACAAAGTGAAATGTTGTAACAATATGAGATAACCAAGGGACAGCAAAAGAGATGAGAGATAACAGTACATTAAGGACAACAATCACTCATTATATGGCTTTAGAACTACCACTTTTTAACATTTTAATTTACTGCCATATTCAAAGGTATATAAATATTTATTTGTCTTATTATTTTATTTTGGTGTTTTTGAGACTGGATGCCACTATTGAGCTTGCCTTCAACTGTTGGTTGTTCTGTCTCTGTTCCCTGAAATTACAGACATATGAATCCATGCTCAGCTGATTTAAACTTTTAGAGACTGACAATGAAAGGAACTGCCTGAGTGTGTAAGAAGAAAACGAAAGTGAAGGGAAAGGAGAAAAGAAAAAAGGGAATATTGTGACAAAACTACTGACTGGTTAAAGCTTAAGTGATAAATCAAAATTCCATCAAAGCATATAACAGTGTGTAGTTGTTTTGGCTTATGTGAGTAACTGTTGGAATGCTGTAGCACAGACAGTGAAAACAAATCATAGAAAGCAGGAAACTTGTTATGATTCACATGTATCAAATAATAGAGATGACAAAGTTCAACTGAGAAGCTTTTGTACATTCTCTTGATTGACTTCAGAAATCACAGTTGGTATACTTTTGCATGTTCATGTATCTGTGGTTGATGCAGGCATTGTTCCTATTTGTAAAGTTGGATATACAGGTAAGCGAGTTGGACTCTTAAGTAGAGAATTGTATAAGCAAAGTGAAATGGAAAAAAATCTATGAGACTTTAGGAACCAAGTCTCATAGATAGTTTTAACCAATCCTTCTTTGTCATACCCATCTTTTTTCACCATGTTTCCAATCTAACCTCTTTGCCTTGTCAACATGGTTCATGGGTAGAAGAATATGTGGCTTTTCATTTTAGACTTTGAATATTTCAGGTCCATACCTACCTTGTTGTTTCTGCAGTACCCCATTAACTATTTCCCTTCTGGGATTTCCAGGCATTCCTTGTCTTGTTGGGTAACTTATTTCTTTCCCTGTATAAATTCAATGGCTAATTGACTCATTACTTTAAAATTTTTATTCCTGTTATTATAAAGTGATGCACAGAGGAGTTAGCCTTATGTGAGTCAGGTAAGAGTACATTCCTTTGGGAACGATGTCACCTCTTCACTCTTTCTCAGTTTTTCCCTCTTGTTCCCACCCACAAGTTGTAAAATCTATTTTCCACAGTGTCTAGTGAATACTATTGTGACATTAATTGATTGCTTTTTTTTGGGGGGGCGGGGGCGGGGGGTGTCGGTTGTAGAGCTTGAACTCAGCCTAAGCCCTGTCCCTGAGCTCTTTCCTTCAAGCCTAGGGACTGTTCTGCCCAGGTTGGCTTTCAACCATGATCCTCAGATCTTAGCCTCCAGAGCAGCTAGGATTACAGTTATGAGCCACTGGTACCCAGCTCCCTCCCTCTCCTCCCCCTCTCTCTCCCCCTCTCCCTCCCTCTCTCTCCCTCCCTCTCCCCTCCCTCTCTTTCCCTCCCTCTCTTTCCCTCCCTCTCTTTTCCTCCCTCTCCCCTCCCTCTCCCCTCCCTCTCTCTCCCTCCCTCTCCCCTCCCTCTCTCTCCCTCCCTCTCCCCTCCCTCTCTCTCCCTCCCTCTCCCCTCCCTCTCTCTCCCTCCCTCTCCCCTCCCTCTCTCTCCCTCCCTCTCCCCTCCCTCTCTCTCCCTCCCTCTCCCCTCCCTCTACCCTCCTTCTCCCCTCCCTCTCCCCTCCCTCTCCCTCCCTCCCTCCCTCTACCCTCCTTCTCCCCTCCCTCTCCCCTCCCTCTCCTCTCCCTCTCCTCTCCCTCTCCTCTCCCTCTCCTCTCCCTCTCTTCTCCCTCTCCCCTCCTTCTCCCCTTCTCTTCCTTCCTCCCCCTCTTCCTCATTTCCCCTCTCTCCCTCTCCCTTTCCCTCTCTCTGCCAGTCCTAGGGCTTGAACTCAGGTCCTAAGCACTGTCCTTGGGCTTTCTTAAGGCTAGCATTCTACTACTTGAGCCACAGCACCACTTCTGGCTTTTTCTGTGGTACTGAGGAATCAAACCCAGGGCTTCATGCATGCTAGGCCACTCTACCTCCGGGCCCAAGGGAACTTTCCTTTCTTCCAGTCAGATGACAGCCAGAACTAGAAGCATTTAAAACTTCAAGCAGGCTGCATACCCTAGATGTCTTTTTTGGGGGGAGGGAGCTGTGGGGCTTGAACTCTGGGCTTGACTGCTGCCCCTGCGCTATTCAGGTCAAGGCTAGTGCTCTGTGAGCTGCAGTGCCACTTCCAGTTTTCTGGTGGTTAATTGGAGATAAGAGTCTCACAGATTTGGTACCCAGGCTGACTTTGAACAGCAATCCTCAGATCTTAGCCTTCTGAGTAACTAGGATTACAGGTGTAAGTCATGGGCACCCAGAACCTAGATGGCTTTTTTTATTCTTTGGTCTAGCCTGTCAGCTGAAATGGCTAAAACTGCGGAGTCTGGCTGTTGGAAGGCCAACTGGTTTTTTTCTCACCGTAAGATTTGACCTAGTTTTCCCTCACTTGATGGCATAGAATCTTGGACTTCTATAATTTCTGCTTACCTTGGGTAGGAATTGTCTAAAACCCCCAGGTGGCAAATCTGTGATGTCTTGGTAATCTAGGCTCAGAAATCAAAACATTATTTCGCTGCATTCTGTGAGTTAATAGTGAGTGAGAACTGGCATCAGCTCAGTATCAAGAGGAAGGGCTATCCAAGACCATGACTGCAAGAACCAAGAACCATCTTTGGAGACTAGCTTCCTCCACACACTGCTGTCTTTAGGATATGATCATACACTCTGGAAATAGATGAATGCCAAGATGCTGTGGTGATGTATGAAGAACACAAAAAGGAGGCAGTTAAAGCAGTAGTCAAGTCTCACAGTAGAACCAGGGTTAATTTCTACACATAAATGAATTTCTGACTCGAATTTTAGGCATGTATTAGGTGTATATATGTGAGATGGATGAGTGGGAAAGAAAAACAGCATTTTTTGTAATGGGTAACTATAAATCATTTAAACCATCAAATCATGGTAGCAGGACAAATCAAAGGATCTGTAGCTATGGTGGCAATGACTCCTTTTTGACTTCTGTGGCATCATAGCATCTTAAATTTTCTTCGAGTCTCCTCATAGTCTGGTAAAAAGAGTTTAGTGCTTCTGTTTGCCTCAAGAGTTCTCTGTAGAATGAGGGGAGGACAAGGGAAATGAGCCTAAACAATACAGTGCTGCTGGCATTGTTGAGTCTAAGGGGAAATGGCATGAAGTGAATGTACTGTAGAAAGAAGGGGAAAGACAAAGCTTTGGTGTCTATTTAAGGTATTTTCTTTAATTAAATTTGTTTCTTTATTTCAGAGCACAAAGTTATCATTGTTGGGTTGGATAATGCAGGGAAAACAACCATTCTTTACCAATTGTAAGTATTAAGTACTTAAGAATTTTAATATGTTGTTTCCAGTTACTTTTTCTGCCAGATATTATTTGATCAATAAAAGCAAAAGAATTTATGCGGAGGTTTCTGTGTATGAAAGCAAGTTGACCATAAACCAGAAGACAAATTTAACCAAATCTTTATAAAAAGAACTAGACATTTATGACATTGAGTATGTTGTTCAGTTGTTTTGTAATAAAGCTCTTTTGCTTTTCGAGAGGTGAAAAATCTTTGTTTATTGACTTTCCTGGAATGACCAGCATTATTTCAGCTCTTCATAAGTCTTAGTTTCTTCATATGAGTTAGTGGAAAAGGGATGGTTTGCTTATAAAATATAAAAAGATCAAGCTGCTTTGTTTCTCAAATGAAAAATTGTTCAAACAAGCTAGCTCCCTTACTAATTATACTATGTATATATTTTTCAAGTTCTATGAATGAAGTTGTACATACATCACCTACAATAGGAAGTAATGTAGAAGAGATAGTGATCAATAATACACGTTTCCTAATGTGGGATATTGGTGGCCAAGAATCTCTTCGTTCTTCCTGGAATACTTACTATACTAACACAGAGGTAATGTTTCTTAATATGCTGAATCTTCTATGAACAGTATTCTATTAATGCTTAGATTTGAAATCTTTAATCTTTTAAAAATATGTTTTAAAAGCCATATGAGTGATTATTGTCCTTAATGTACTATGTTATCTCTCATCTCTTTTGCTGTCCCTTGGTTATCTCATATTGTTACAGTATTTCACCTGGTGAATATAATGTTACCCTCCTATTAATTACAATAAAAATATATGAAAAAATATAAGTTTTACTATATGGAGTTTAAGCACAGTAGAGTATTTGATTTGCTATTCTAGTATTGGTCTGCATATTACTGCATTTCTGAAAGGAAAATTACTAGTTGATTAGTCTGCTTGTGTTACTAGTACTAGACCAAGTGTTTTCATAATGACTTCCATCTCACAGTTTGTAATTTTACTTCTTACATTTGATACGAGGGGGTAGGGAATTCTAGTCAACTGAGAGGGCTCTGCTCTTAAGGTTTCAAATCTTATCCAGTATACTGTGCATTTTTTTTTTTTTCAGTCCTGGGCTTGGGCTCAGGGCTTGAGCACTGTCCCTGGATTTTCTCAAGGCTAGGGCTCTACCACTTGAGCCACAGCACCACTTCTGGCTTTTTGCTACGTATGTGGTACCGAGGAATCGAACCCGGGTCTTTGTGCATGCTAGGCAAGCACTCTACCATTAGGCCAAACTCCCAGCCCTCCTGTGCATTTTTTTTATGTAACACAAAATACATATTTTTAAATCTAAAGCATTTTAGACACAATCATATGGTTGTATATACATGTTTCTTCCCAGGAGGACACTTCTGACCTATTCACTTACATACTTATAAAGTGAAGGGGCGGTATCAATTGTTTCTTAGTGCTAATCATATTCTGAAAGTACAGGGCTGATTTTAGGCCACTAAGTAACGTTTGAGGGTCTGTAATGGTCTGATCACCAAGAGATCATTAAGCACTTAATTACAATTTTTGGAAAAGGAAAAATATGCATATAATGCTGCAGATATTAACTTATACCAATGCCTTGGAAGGTAACAGCTGTATGAAAATGCTTTGAAACAATGCATTTGTAGTAATGAATCCACCTGTCAGTTTTTTTGCCCACTTGCCTTCTGGATATTGAAAGCTAAAGAATAGAAAAATTGAAAATCACAGTGATTTGTTGGAAACAAATATGTAACTTAAAAAAATAAATAGCTGGGAGCCAGTGGTTCATGCCTATAATCCTAGCTACTGAGAAGGTTGAGATTTGAGGGTCATGATTTGAAGCCAGTTGGGGCAGAAATTATGAGACTCTTATTTTTAATTAGCTAGCCCCCCAAAAAGCTAAAGGTGCAACTATGGCTCAAGTGGAAAAGATCAAAGACAGTACCCAGGCCCTGAGTTCAAACCCCAGGACCAGCACAAAAAGGGAGGGAAGGAGGAGGGATCTTAATGATGGGTCATTAACTTGGGCATTATACATTAATTATTTTTTAACCCTGTTTCTGTCTTTCTTTTTGGTGCTCTTAAAATTGAGGAGAAGATACGGTGGAGATTTTTCATTTCATCTCTTCCTCAGGTTAAGAAAGAGCTCTACTTTCAGGAAACAGATTTAATTTATACAGGAGTTCGTTTTTAGACGTAGTTATTATTTTAATTTTTTTAATTTAAAAAAATTCAGAAGGAAAGATTTAAAGATGGGAACCTAGTTCTGGCTGAACCAATGTATGTTGGTTAATATTGGTGAAATTGTAAAAAAACAGTTTTAGATAATGTCTGAATCTGGAATATAATGAACTTGCATACCAAGTGCTATCATATAATTAGTTATAGCATTTACTTTTTGAAAATTCCAGTGGAATCATAAACTTGGATTCAGTCTGTAACATTTTAATGGATTTAAAATAAATTATATGTAGACTTCATTGTAAAAGAAAAAAATCTGTCACATTACTTATGTTTATGCCCTTTTAAGTTTTCAAATGGATATTAGTATTATATGCCTGGAAGTCACTTTAATTTAGAACTATAACAGTGTTTTTGTTACTTATGCTTAGGTAGGTTTTGTTTTTCGTTTATACTATAAATAGTTGGATATACCCATTGGTATTCAAGATTAGTTTAGAAAACAAATGTATTCTATTTTGCTTATTTAGAATCCTTAAAAGTCAGTAAAAATATATGACTTAGAAATGGATAAAACCTTTAAACTTACACTCTGTAGCAACTATCAGTGGTTTCCAAATAATACCCATAAGATTCTAATGTCTTGTTAGGCATGTAGACGCATACCTGTAATTCTAGCCTTCAGAAGACTGAAGCAGAAGGTTGTGGAGTTTGAAGATAACCCTGTCTGCAAAAACACAAAACAAAACAAAAATAAGAAAAAAAGGGTTTTAATGTTGTGATATAGGAGACTTTATAAAGATTTTCAAATGCAAACTTATGTAATAATTTTTTTGTGATCTTTTTAGTTTGTAATAGTTGTTGTGGACAGTACAGACAGAGAGAGGATCTCTGTAACTAGAGAAGAACTCTACAAAATGTTAGCCCATGAGGTAAGTTATCTTTTTACCTTAGATACTGGGGGAAGGTAATGAGTATTTGTATCATTCTTGTTGTTCCCAATTTCTGAAAAGGGTGCTATTTCAGAACTTAAAAAAAAAAATTAGTTCTAAACACCAAAGTCTTGAATTTTTTTTCAAATGGTCCAACTTTTCTAAAAACCTCACAAATGGAGCTTAGAGAAACAAGCTTATAACTATAAATGTCATACAGAAATTGCTGTGTATATATGTCTCTCGAATTTGCTATTCATCTTGTTGAGTAAAGAAGTGTGTTTTTGTTTTTTGTTTTGTTTTGTTTTTGCCAGTCCTGGGTTTGAGCTCAGGGTCTGAGCACTGTCCTTGGATTTTCTCAAGGCTAGAGCTCTACCACTTGAGCCTCACCCCCACTTCTGGCTTTTTTTCTATATATGTGGTACCTAGGAATTGAACCCGGGTGTTCGTGCATGCTAGGCAAGCACTTTACCACTAGGCCAAACTCCCAGCCAGAAGTGTGTTATTTTAAGAATAGATATCTCCAGTACTTACAGCAGCAAATGTTTAAAATGGCTCATGTACAAAAAAAGATTCAGTTACCTGAAAAATTGATATTTTGATCTGTAAAATTGATGGGCAGCCTCAAGCCAGTATGTTTACTGCTGATATCATGAAATAGGCAAAAATAAATTTATTTATTCATTTATTTTTTTATGTATTTGTTTGTTTGCTAGTCCTGGGGCTTAACCTCAGGGCCTGAGCACCGTCCTTTCTCAAGGCTAGTGCTCTACCATTTGAACCACAGTACCACTTGACTTTTTGTGTGTATGTGGTCCCAAGAAATCAAACCCAGGGCTTTGTGCATGCTAGGCACAAGACCACACACTTGGCCCAAAATAAGATTTATTTTTTAAAGCTAAATCAAGATGTCTAAATAAAATTTGAACCATTGCAATTTAGAAAAAATTATGTTCAGTGCTTAATTTTGGAAATTCTTAACTAAATGGCTTTATTGTGTTTTTTATTTTTCAGCTTAGGGGTTTCTCCAAATATTTTTTTTTATTTTTTATTTCTTTTTTTTTCAGTCCTGGGGCTTGAACTCGGGGCCTAAGCACTGTCCTTGGGCTTTTTCTAGCGCTAGAGGTCTACAACTTGAGCCTCAGCACCACTTCCAGCTTTTTCTTTGTATGTAGTACGAAGGAATCTAACCCAGTCTTTGTGCTTGCTAGGCAAGCACTGTACCACTAGGCCAAATTTCCAGCCCTACAAAGTTTTTAGAATATAGTACATAGTATGGGTCTAACTTGTGTTAAAGATTTGTTCTGTAAATAACACCAGCTTTTGCAAATGTGACCTATAAAAGACTTAAGCATACACTAGGAAGAGTTGTTGAAATGTAGCAGGATAGGAATTCAATCTCATGGAAAATCCATTTACTTAGTGGCTCAGTCACATATCAAGTACCATTTATGTTCCGTTTTCCATTTAGGATAAGAGAGAAAAATAGTTAATGACCTTGATAATGACTATGTACAAATTATAATATATTTCTTAAATTTTTGCCTTTTATAGAGATGCATGAATGAATTATAGGTGAACCTCATAGAACATAACGTTAAAATGAATAACATTTAGAAATACACCTTTCTGAACATGCTATTCAAGATCTGTATCAGCTGTGGTAGCATCAACATCTGCCATCCTGAAGGGGGCACTGTAACTAAAAGTCAGGCCTTTTTATTTTATTTTATTTTTATTATTTGTGGGTCATAGAGCTTGAACTCTGGGCCCGGGTGCTTTCTCTGAGCTCTTCAGTGCAAGGCTACCATCCTACTTCTTGAGCCAGAGTCCCACTTCCAGTTTTCTAGTGATTAATTGGGGATAAGACTGTCATCTTTAGTGCCCCAACTGGCTTTGAACTGCGGTCCTCTGATCTCAGTCTTCAGAGTAGCTAGGATTACAGATGTGAGCCATGGCTCCGCTCAGGCTTTTTTCTTCAAATCATTGTACAAGGGTTAAGTCAGTCTCTTATTGTCCTATAAAATATTTTGCTTAATCATTTTAACCAAATAAGAACTTTGTATATTTTTTCTAATAAAAATGATTGAAAAAGTCATCAAAGCCATATTCAAACAAAATAATATATGGAACAATATCATTTTGTTTCTGCTGATTTTTTTTTTGTTTGTTGTGGTGCTTGTACTGGAGCTTGATCTCTTAAAGTTCTTGATTGGCTTTTTCTTAAGCTGAGGCTCTGTCACTTGAGTTATGCCTCCAGTTTCAGCTTTTGGCTGATAAAAATGGAAACATGAGTCTCAGTTGTCCTCAGATCTCAGCCTCCTGAGTAGCTAAGATATAGATATGCCTGGCTTGGATTCTTACTTAAATACAAATGCATATAATTAAGTCATCACCAATTCTAAGAAGATGCCTAGTGTGAGCAAGGCCAGTACCTCAGCATTGCAAAATGATTAAGGAAGGTGACTTTTAACACTGTTGGAAGATTTGCAAATCGCCTTTTATATAATTTTGGGGTTTTTTTTGTGGAGCCCTGGTTACTAAAGGCTGGTTTAGGAGATTGGAGGGAGGGAAATGTATGCAGGTAAAATGATTTGAATAATGTGGAGATAAGACTGCTCAAAATTGTTGAGAATGGTAGATGGTGATTAATTAGTGCAGAATATTTAGACCAGCAAGATCTTAGCACTCATGAGTTTGAAGGCATACTAGGTTACCTAGTGAAACCTTTTCTAAATAAATAAGTAAATAAAATCCAGGAGAGTTTATATTAGTGGAATGTTAAGTAAGTCAGGAAATGTTAGGTAAAATAGAAAAGTATAAGTAGGGTAGAATTTTGGCAAACCTTTGAGAGCTACTTTTCATTGGTCATGAGGCCTAAGCCTTATATTCAAATACATGAATATATTTGAATATATGAAATTTTAGGTACAATAACAGTGTACGCTAAACGGATAAATATGTAAGTCCATACACTTACGTATTCTCTTTGTTTAGTTTTAAGTTAGCCTCTTCAAGCCTATGAGCTGTGAGTTAGTTTTGCACACAGTAATTAAAGAATTCTGAATAGAGGCTGGGTGTGATAGTGGAGGTAGTTTTGTGCACAATAATTAAACAATTCTGAACAGAGGCTGGGTGTGATAGTGGAGGTAAGATGATTTCTTTCTGCAGCCAGCTGGCAAATAATTTTGAGACCCTTTCTAGCAAGTAAACTAAAGCAAAAAGAACTGGAGAGAGAGATCAAGATTCCAAGTTCAACTTGAAACGCAGTACTGCTGAAAGAGAAAAAAACCACATAAGCAGGCGCAGTTGGGATGGGGTGCTAGTGGTTGAGATTAGAGTTTAAAAAATAACAGATTCTAGTTTACTAAGATTATGGGAAATTTGTTAAATTGGAAAATAAGTGGGAAAATGTATTCTCATTAGTTTTGTTTGCTTTCATAGGATCTAAGAAAAGCTGGATTGCTGATTTTTGCTAATAAACAAGATGTTAAAGAATGCATGACTGTAGCAGAAATCTCCCAGTTTTTGAAGCTAACTTCCATTAAGGATCATCAGTGGCATATCCAGGCATGCTGTGCTCTTACTGGCGAGGGGTAAGAAATCTTCCCCTTAGGTAACATATATTTAGTCTAAAAATATATTTCTTAAAATCACTATTTAAGGGGGAGATGCAAAACAGTGAGGTCTACGGAAATTTCTTTTAGAATGATCCTACAAATACTAAGATAAAACATAAATATAATATACATAAACACCAACTGATACATAGAAGCATAAAGGCGATACAGTTGCCAGGGATGCTCTTTGATAGCTTGAGAAATCAAGAAATGCGTGTTGTGATGTTGATGGAAACTTAAAAACTAACTGTTGCTAAGCATGTCCTACCTATCTCTATAGTGCTTTCCATGCAGTGTCTCAGTTAGTCCTCATGACCACTGTACAGGATAATTATTCTTGCTCTTACTTAATGCATAGAGAAGCCAAAAGAGAAAAGGACTCAAAACTGGTATTGGGATATTCACTATTATCACATCAGTGTTATCTGAAGGAAATTTATCTGAAGGAAATCATTGCTGTATGTGTGACTCATGGGTAGAGTCCTAGCAAGTGCAAGGCCCTGGGTTCAGTCTTGAGCACTGGAGTAGAAAACATGTTTTATGACATAAGGATCCTTAGCTCTAGAGAGAGAGATGTTAGGAAACAGGTAACTATACCTACAGTAAGGTATTGCCTGATTCTACTACTAAGAAGTAAAAGTATTTCAAGGTAAAAGTAATGGACAGGACAGGCTCATGTCTGTAATTAATCCTAGCTATTCAAGAGGCTGAGATCTGAGGATCAAGGTTCAAAGCAAGCCTAGGCACAAAAGGATCTGAGACTTGTATCCAATTAACCTCTAGAAAATGGAAAATGGGGCTTGGCTCAAGGGTAGGAAAGTAGCCTTGAGCTGAAGAGCTCAGGGACAGTACCCAGACCAAGTTTAATCCCCAGGACCCATAAATTTTTTTTAATATTTTTTATTGTAATTAATAAAAGGGTTACATGATATTTGCCAGATAGAAGGTACATTAATTCACATACATTGATACCCTTTCACATGTCTTGGTACCCATTACCCTCCCCCCCCACAAATTTTTTTTAAAAAAAGTAATGGACAGTTTAATTAAGTATTAATTGAGTTTAATAATTAAGGATTAAATTCAATGAAGCAATTCATCAGAGCAAATTTTATGTAGTGGGGGAGTTGGCAGAGGATGGTTTGTTAAAAGGAAAAGGATAGCATCTCTAAAATTATAAGTGTGGTCAGACAAGGAAGGACAGATTAAACAAAGGAAATTTGATCTGGATAAATGAATGAAATGTTGTAAGGAGCTGGGTACCTGTGGCTCAGACTTGTAATCTCAGCTACTGGGAAGGCTGAGAGCTGAGGATTTTTTTTTTTTTTTTTGCCAGTCCTGGGCTTGAGCTCAGGGCCTGAGCACTGTCCTTGGACTTTCTCAAGGCTAGAGCTCTACCACTTGAGCCTCAGCACCACTTCCGGCTTTTTTCTATATGTGGTACCAAGGAATCGAACCTGGGTCTTCATGCATGCTAGGCAAGCACTTTAACCACTAGGCCAAACTCCCGGCCCGAGAGCTGAGGATTATAGTTGGAAGCCAGCTCCAACAGACAAATTCATGAATTTCTTATCTTAAATTAACAAAGGAAAGAAGTAGAGGGGTAGCTTATTGTGGTAGAGTGCCTGCCTTGAGTGGAAGGGCCAAATAAGAGTATGAGGCCCTGACCTGAGTTTAGGCCCCAACACTGAAGAGAGTAGGGGGAAAAAGAAGCTAACAGGAAAAGCAAAGTTTCTGTTGTTATTTTTGAAAAATATGAGTGATCTATATGTATTTCAAAGCAGAAATAAATTAGGGACAATGATTCTATAAAGAAGTCTTTTAAGTTTCAAGTTGTAATTGGTGTATTTTGAAAGGGTAGAAATAAATTGGGTAAATGAGAGATTCTTCTCTTTTCCACACCATGATGAAAGGTTAAACAAATACGAGTTTTTAAAAGTGAATCTTAGTGAAGTAGAAGACTTGGTTTTCATTTTGATCGGCATTTAGACCCAGATGGCTGGAGAGCACACACTTCCCCTCCACCACTTGCTAGCTTTGCTGATAACCTCAGTTTCTCTAATGTGGAATGATTCTGATCTTATTATTGAGAAGACTGAAGTAATGGCTGTTAAGTGATTAGTGTGGTTTCTGGGTAAGGGATGCTCATTTAACAGTTTGGGGTTAATCCGTTCTTTTTTTTTTTTTTTTTTTTTTTTGCCAGTCGTGGGCTTGAGCTCAGGGCCTGAGACCTGTCCTTGGACTTTCTCAAGGCTAGCACTCTACCACTTGAGCCTCAGCACCACTTCTGGCTTTTTGCTATGTATGTGGGTACCGAGGAATCGAACCCGGGTCTTCATGCATGCTAGGCAAGCACTTTAACCACTAGGCCAAACTCCCGGCCATGTTAATCAGTTCTTAATTTTGTTATTTTGAACTATTTCCTATCAGTAGTTAAGAGATGGGGCCAGGAGAATTAAGAGAAATGTACAAGTCACTCCCAAATAGCCATTTCTTTCCCTTATTGCCCTTGACTTACAATCTATACATTATTTGACTCTACTTGACTCAAAAAATTTTGAGATTTAAAAAATTTAGTATTGTAGCATGGTTCTTTCATGTCTACAAAAGCTCATCATAGTAATTAATAGATACTAGTTAACCCTTCATTTTGTCATAGCATATGCTTACACCCATTACCTTCTTGCTAAACATTTGTGGAATTTTCTATTTGTTTTTCATAATGAACATTCCTTACAGTATTTTGGACACTTTGGTTACCTGTCATTCAGTAGTTAACTGGTTTAAGCAATATGATGTTTTATTGCCTTCAAATTTTTATATCCAAATATAAAAAACATGAATATACTTTTATCAACAACTCTACAATAGTATCTTAAAGTATTTTTTGAAAGGGAAGTTTTTGATATTTCATATTCATGACCAATTTTTTCTCTATTTCTTGACATTTAAATTCTACCTAATGTGTGTGTGTGTCTGTGTCTGTGTCTGTGTCTGTGTCTGTGTCTGTGTCTGTGTCTGTCTGTCTCTGACTCTCTGTCTCTGTGTCTTGGGGCTTGAACCACGCCTGGGTGCTGTCCTTGAGCTCTTCAGCTCAAAGCTACCACCCTACCCTTAGCCAAGCCCTACTTCCCATTTTCTAGAAGTTAAAGGGGGATAGGAGTGTCAGGTCCTTTTGTGCCTGGGTTGGCTTTGAACCACAATTCTCAGATCTCAGCCTTGTGAGTAGCTAGGATTACAGGCATGAGCCATCGGGCTTGGCAATTTTTTTAAGAATACATTTTTAGAATCAGCAAAAGTGTTGAAATTTTTAATATTTTTGACATATGTATAGGTAAGGCAGTATTCAAGAGGTTTTGTGTTTGTGGTACTGGGACTTGAACTAGTTAGGTAGATGTTCTCTATCACTTGAGTGTTTCCCTTCAGCCTGGCACTAGAGCTGCAGTAGAACCAGAATTATATATATTGCATATAAGAGTGTGGCTTCACTGTCACAGTATCAGCATTGAATGTTACTTTTCTTTTTTGTCCTTGTTCAAGTAAATGAAAACATGTCTTAGTTTGTAGTCTATAGCAGTTTTGTCTCTGAAGTTAGTCATAGGATTTTGTTTTCTCTCTAGATTATGCCAAGGACTTGAATGGATGATGTCACGACTCAAGATTAGATGATTTCTACTGTCCTCTTCTCACGGACTTTGTATAAATGAAGTGTTGGACTTTAGCTGAAAGCTGCAAGAATTAATGGTTTAGATATATTTATAATAAACCGATTTAAACTTTTTCTATAAGAAGAAAATTAAGACCACTTATTTGAAAACAAAGATGAAGTTTGACCTTGCAATTTTCTTTCTCCTTATTTCCTTCCAAAGTATGTTATTAAACTGTGATTGACATTTTTCTCAATGAATCCTCTCAGGACATTGTATAACCTGTGGTAAGTACAAAGGGAGAGGAAGACATTTTGAACTTTTAAGAGCTTTATTATCAGTATAATCCTCCCTCGTTGAATGTTACTCTGTGTTCCATTGAGTCAAAATACAAATCAGCACAGATACTGTTTCCAATTTTTTAAAATGTAATATTACTTAAGAAAAGTATTTTGTTTAGGCTTGTGTATGTATTGTATATATACCTCAAATTTAGGTAAATGTCTTGATTTATGTTCTGTAGAAAGGAAAATAACACAAATTAATAATATTCTTAGTTATTCCCCTAATGAGATAAGTACTGGCATTGGTGTTCAGAGCCATTTTGTACTTTCCCCCTGTGTTTTCTGTATTGTACTAACCAGCTTTCCCAAATCATTAGGCTGCTCTTAAGAAAAAAAGAAAAAAGAAAAGGCATGATTTGTATACCTGCTTTTTGTTGATCAATAACACATGGAAACGTGTAATCCAACCAAGTGGAATATCAGTCAGAGTCTTGGCTTAGTGTTACAAATGGGCAGAATTGCACAGCAAGCAATTACCAGGTTATTCCTTTTGTTGGTTCTTATGCCATCTAAGTTACAGAATGGACTGTTAATTAGCCAGTCATAAATTGTGATTAAAACTATCAAGGTTGTTTTTTTTCCTCTGATTGAAAGTTATTGTGTGTAACGTATATCCAGAAAGGTAGATTTGTATAAATACTATTAAATAGTTTAGCTACAGTCTTTTTGTTTTTTAGTATTAATCTATATGTCAAGCTGTTAAAATGGATTTGAGAATATGAGTAATGCATCTGCCAAGCATTAGTGAGTTTCTTAATTCACCAATTTCTTATTTTAGTAGTTGGAATAGTTGGAGATTCTTTCTTTAAATTTTCTTGTATCTTCTATAATACAAATGCATTGTTTAAAAATTGTACAATATGAGTGTTTTTGAATGATTTTAAGAATTTGATTGGAATGTTGACTGGTTATTTTTATTAGAACATAAGTTGAATGCAAACACCTTTTATATTTGGTTGGGGTTTTTCTTTTTTTAATCTGAAAATTGAATTTCTGTTACAGCCAGAAACAGAATTATCCTATGTTAAAACACACTTGAGTAATCTATTTACTTCTTTTGTGCCCTAAAAATGTTAATCTAAACGTTAATCCAAACTTAGAATATTCCAGATAAGAAATAACTCTTTAATCCTTTTCCGTTTTAAAATTTTGGTGAGACATAAGCCTTGAAGGAACTTTGAAAGTTATTTCTGTGGGATATGGAATACTCAATATCTTAATCCAGGCATGAATGATCAATATTTATATTGGGGGTTTTATGTTTCATATTTGTGGTAGGTTCATAATGAAACACATAGTATTTGTCAGCATCATTTATAAATGTAAACCCTAAATTATTAAGCTTTGTTCATAGGTTCTCATACTTTTTCAAATCACTTTAAGGTATACTAAAAATTCTTTAAGCTGGGGTGTGGTGATTTAGACCTGTAATCCTAGCTGTTTCATCAGAGACAAATATTCTGTGAAGTAGCCCCTTAAATATTCACCTTTTGTCCTTTTTGTTTTTCAATTTTAATAATGCTTAATTCATTGGATTGCTGTCATGTCAGTCAATGTGATATCAAGACATTCCCTTGTCATCGAGATGTCTGAAATTCAATGGGTGTTTAAAGCATGCACTATGCTTTTACATTCATCCTAGTATAGTTGATCATTACAGCATTGTGAAAATCTTACCACCACATTTGTAAAACATGTTTTTGTTTTTTTTTTTATTTTCTACCTTCCCAAGCTAAAGCAGTACTTGTATGTAAAAACCAGAATTAAAATGGGAAAAATTTTAAATATATATTTGAAAATACCAAATTTTAACAGTATTAAAGGTGAAGAGCCTCTTGAACAGTTCAGATTTGAAATGCATTTGTAATTTGGAATTTACACTTTGGAATTTTTAATACAGTATTTTTGTTTATAAACATCTCATTTACAGTCATGCTCAGTTTTGAAAAAATGTGGCTAGATTTAACTATTTGTTTTGGTATTAATTTTGAAAGTCATGTAACTTTTATTGACACCTTGGTAAAAATGACCATCTAGTAAACCATTTAAGTATATTTAAATTATGTCATCATAGCATTTATAAAGTATTTTTTCACAGTGTATTGAGGGTTGTTAGCCAGGTGTTGGTGGTTCCCTCCTCTAATCCTAGCTACAAAAAGGGCTGAGATTTGAGCATGATGGCTCAAAGCCCGCCTGGGCAAGTTATCCAGTTAACCACAGAAAGAGATGAAAGTGGAACTGTGGCTCAAGTAGTGTTAGCCTTGAACAGAAGGGCTCAGGAATACACCAGAGCCCTGAGTTTAAGCCCTAGGACTGAAACCTTCTCCCAGAAGAAAAATTGTCAGTTTTCTTTATATTCCCAGCACATCTTGGCCAGCACAGTAGGCAAGAATACATGGAAGGAAAGTGGATTGGAAGTAGTAGGGAATAGATACTCATTTTCTTATATGACTTTCTGCCTTAAAAGTAAAAGTGCTTTATTTAGCAGTTTGTTGATATTTTTAATGCAGGTGGTCAAAGTGATTTCAGATAAGTGTGGTGTGACTTAGTGTGAAGAAGTTTTCTGGCTTTTCAGAAGTGCCTAGTAGGTAGTTAATGAATCACAGAAGTGTACAAGGAACTTGAGAAAAGGTGTGAACTCCCTGAGATATTATTTCCTTTTGTCTGAGTGAATAGTATTAAGATGCCTAGAAATGAGACTATGGTCTCCTCTCTTGTGGCACTTTACATTTCTTGCTGTAACTACAGCAACCACATACAGTACAGACAACCTCAAAATCTGTTTATATCTGTAAATAGAAAAATAGTAGGCAACTTTTTAGTGTTATCTGTGGGCAATCTGCTCTGCCTTGTATATAAACAATATCTGCACATCATAGATCATCTGTCAGTTTTAACATCATATTCTCAATAGCCTAGTCATATCCTAAGGCATCCTTCCCTTAACTTTGACCCCTCCTATTCTCCAAATAGAATCTCAACATTTTGCATCAGGATCAGCTTTCCCTAGTTCAACTATTCCTTGTGGTCCTGTATGTTTGTTCATTGTCAATTACAGTGGTTTTCTTTGTCCTGAGTACAGTTTAGGATGTATGCAGCATTCAAGTGTCAGTACTAGAATCCAATAAATTATTACTATGTTTAACATTTAATGCTTCCTAATTTTAACTTACATTGAAAAGTAAATTCAGAAAGATAATAGAAACACTTAGACTATCAGATCCTTACTAGTTAGGACAAGAAGGTAATATGTTAGGTATAGATTATGTTCACATCACACAGAAAATTGTTTTGGAGAATACCAGTTCAGTCAGTATAAGTTTAAAAAGATGCCAAACCATATCTATATGTAGTTACATCAGTGTCTGCATTTCACATTTTCTCCTCAGGTTTATTACTTAAGGAACAATGATGAACATTAGTAATAGGAAATCTCATTTTTCAGAATAAACCTGTTGAAATGGGCTTTAAGAGACATCTGACTAAGCAGCCATCATGTGTTGACTAGATGTGGATACAATGTAGGAAATAAATCTTCAGAGCTCCACATAACATGAAAATAAAACCATCAGACTTCATCAAAGACTGTATGAGTTAGAGAAAGGAAAGAAATACAG